>NC_090922.1:1419666424-1419975778 GCF_040938575.1 Ambystoma mexicanum | reverse complement strand
ACAACAACGGGGAGAAAGAACTGGTGGCCGGCGTAGGGAATGCATGGGTGAATGAGTCCCCAGAACCCTCCGCTGGATACAAAATTGGTCCCCGAAGTAGTCAGGTGGCAGAATTGATGGCTGTGCATCAGGCCATCCTCACTGCTGTCCAGCATCAACTCCACGAACTGGTCATAATCACAGATTCGGATTATGTACGGAACGGGTTCGTGGAGCACCTGGCTAATTGGAAGACCAGAGGCATGGTATGTGCTAACAACAAACCCTTGAAACATGGGAAGTTGATCCAAAACATTGATGATCTGGTCACCTCGAATGGGATGACCATCTATTGGAAGAAGATCAAGGGTCATTCCAAAGTAGAGGGACCAGACAAAACTGGAAATGACTTAGCTGATCAGCTGGCCAAAACCGGGGCCATCCAAGGGGATCTAATTGAGATTGAGTCCCTGTTGGGGGAAATCCAGGTCACTGCCATCACTAGGTCCCAGACAAATGCTCACAACGACCTCTCAATTGCACAATGGAGTAAGGAGACCCCTGATGCTGATTTGATTACTGCTCAGAAGGGGGATCCAATAATTGGTAAATTTTACCAGCACCTTGAGGACCCTGAGAACTTTCCCCTGACGGATACCGATTACATTGGGAAAGAGGACCTAAGAGTGTTGATGAAATGTCCAAAAATGTTCCGGATCCAAGACGGTTTGTTGGTAAGGAAATCCAAAGCTGGCCACGATCAGTGGGTGGTTCCTACCTCATTCCGAAGCCTGATGTTAAGTCACGCCCATGATGCGGCCACTGCCGGTCACAGGGGGTTTCACACAACATTGGAAATCTTAAGAGAGGTTGCATACTGGCCACACATGGGCCAGGACCTCAACCAATATTTGAAGGGTTGTCTTGTGTGTGCACAATTTCAGCCGACATCCCTCACACACCGGGCACCTTTACAAAAGAGGGGGATGACCCTGCCATGGTCAGATTTACAAATCGACTTTGTAGGCCCTGTGATTCGCTCGGCTAGGGGGAATAAGTACATGTTGACTGTGACATGCTTGTTTACCAAGTGGGTGGAATGTCTCCCAGCCCCAAATTGCAAGGCAGAAACTGCAGCTGCCTTGATGATTAACCACATCTTTTCCCGTTTTGGTCTACCTCAAAGGATTGAGTCAGACAGAGGTAGCCACTTCACCAGTGAAGTAATGACAAAGATGTGGGAGATACTGGGGGTCAAGAGAAAGCTGCATATTGCTTATAGACCAGCTTCTTCTGGGGCAGTAGAGAGATATAACCGGACAATTGTGAGCATATTAAAGAAGTTTGTGGCAGATTCTGGGCCAAGTTGGGATATCCGATTACCTCTGGTCCTAATGGCTATCAGATCTACCCCTTCATCTGCAACCAAAATGTCACCATTTGAGTTGATGACTGGGCGCAAGATGGTGCTTCCTCAGCATTTGCTCTACAGGACCCAAGAGCAGACACTAATAAATGCCTCCACTACTCATGAGTATGTGGAGAATTTAAGGAAACACCTCCAACATGCTTTTGCTTATGCTCAGCGGAATCTAGAAAGATCAGCTGATAGCATGAAGACCCACTATGACCTGAAAACTTCCAGGAAGGAATATCAGGTGGGGGACCGGGTCTATCTATACAACTTCCAAAGGAACCAGGCCAAGCAGCGCAAATTTTTGCCTACATGGAAGGGACCCTTTGAGATCGTCGATAAGATCTCCCCTGTGGCCTACAAGATCCGCATCCCCAAAGGTGGTTCGGCAGAGGGGGAAGACAAGTGGGTCCACATAAACCAGTTGAAATGTTGCCATCCCAGGCACACTCTGCAACAACTGGAGGAATCCTCTGGAATCCTAGCGGGTACTGTATCAGACTAATTCAGTTCCAATCATAAAACCTACCACATCTAGTCTCTAAAATATTGTGATTTACATGAAACTGTCTCTAGTGATGCTGTTTTTTTTTTTCAAAATAAGAATGTAATATTTCGTTACGATGAAATGCATATGCTGCCCCACTATCTCAACAGTGGTGGAAAAAAAAATCGTCTATGAGTAGATATTGCCGCTCTTCCTTTATCATCCTAGGAGAGATGAAACCATGAAGGATGACCAAGAAGGACGATCCGGAGACCGGGAGCAAAGACACAACGGGCCCGGGGTACCGCCCAATCTTCCCATCAGGACCGGCGAGGAGAACTGATCGATCTGACCGGATGGAGAAGAAGATGCTGAACTGTGCCATCTACAGAAGAGGAAGAAGATTATGCGGACAGACCGGTGCGTGGGTCAAAACCCTTGGGCACGCGACTCCCCATCGACCCAAACTCAAAGTGCAGTCACGTGGGGGGGCTTGTAGGGTGTCCTGACCCACGTTTAAGCTACCCTGCTACAACATTTGGTGCTGTGGGCTTAGGAAATTCAAGATGGCGGAAAACCCACATGTGCGCCGAAATCCAGGAAAGCTGCGCAGTTGTGCGCACACCAAAATGGTTACCTAACTTGCCACCCACCAGGGTAAAGAAAGGTCTTTGTTAACAAAATCCACTTTTACTGATGTCAAAAAGTTGCTGAAATCGTGACTCATTGGACCACTTTAAAGATTCAACCCTTTTTGTGGGGTTCCACATAACCATCTTACTGTAAGGAGCCCCATCAAAACAATGTTAAGCAAGGATTTACTACCATGTAAGAACCATTCCTGTTTAGAATGCATTAATCCAAGAAAATCCCAAAAATGGGTGCAGTACCAGTACTCATCACTATCCAAAAGCCGGCGTTTTAAAACCCACTGTGTGTTTTTCTGAAGGCAAGCAAAATGCCTATTTCAAACCTTGCAACATGTGCAAAATATTCACTGAACACCAGCAGACATTTGGCAGAATGGAGTTTTGTGTGCCTACAAAATCTGGGAAATGAAGAGCCCAAAAACAATGCTTATAACAAAAATGCTATGGAGTCAGCAGCTTAAGCCTAACTGCAACTGGATTTAAAACCACCAAAATCGAAAATGTTAAATTAAATGAGTGACCTATGTTTGGTGTCACATGCCTTTGTAACTGTTGAAATGTCATAGTTTTGCACTTAGAATCAGCATTCTAGCTGCATGTGTAAAATTACAAGTTATTTTAAAAGCAACAAAAAGTTAGCTGAAGGTCTGGCTTAAGGAACTTGATTTTGCCTAGCAACGGATCCCATCAGGAGTGAAACTTGAGTCACAACTATGTTCCCAGGCCAATGTTCCTTTTGCTGCCCACACCAAGGATATGCCATCTATCTGATAATTGAATTTCCTGTGCTCTGCCAGAGAGTGAACAAAGCCCTCTCCACTCAGGCAAAGGTTTTTATTACAGACGTCGTAAAAAGTGGCTTCCTCCTGGAGAAACTGGGAGGGGCACTGCCTGTGAGAAGCAAGCTGGCTTGGCAGAAACTGGAAAGACTGGTTTCTGTACCATGTGACCTGAAAAGACACACCCCTGCAGCAAGGATATGGTTTTATAAAAAGGGGGATAATTCATAGTGCGGACATGTGAAAATTTTATACATGATACCATAATTCTTGTGATTTTTCTGCCCACAGTTTAAGACGTGGTAGGAACCGGTGGTATGTTCAGGGGGGGTTTAGCGGAAAAGTGGATATTACTCTAAATGTGTGCATGTTAAAAATCTGAAACTTCATCAGTTAATGTCCCTACCCCCTGCACACATGTATGTAAAGTTGGGTCCATGTCGGAAATTGAAAAAGCAGTTAAAAAGTCAATTATGTACACTCTTTGAATGCAAGCTCCGAGAATGAGCAGATTTGGACATAGACATGGCTAAATTCAGCCACACCATGTATATGTAATTTCAAACAACTGTGTAACTCTGAAGTATGGATTTTGATCATATATATATTTGGGTGCACAGATGATAAGGGAGGTTGTTTCAAGAGATCATAAAATGACATCAATCTGACTCACAGTTCAGTTTGCCAATCAAGCGGAGGAATGGAAGCCTGACCAATGACGAATGAGAGGGGCAAGTCTAGTGATGCAACACACACACCCATTCTCAAGAAACAGATAAAAGCAGAGAGTCAGGACACATAGACACATTCAATTTCATCTGCCGCTGGAAGCCCTGCCGGAAAAATCCATACTTACCTCCATCAAACTCCAGAAAGCCAAACTAGAGACTTCAATCTATCCAGAGCAGAGACCAGACCAGAGAGAAAGCAGTGCTGTGCCTAGCAGAGACCAGACCAGAGAGAAAGCAGTGCTGTGCCTAGCCGAGACCAGACCAGGCGCTGTGAGCAGAATCCGGAAAGACCTGACCAGACTGAAGATCGTGACCAAGTCGCTTTCCTGTTCAAAATCTCTTGTGAGTACTTAGCAAAACTCAGAACACATCTCTTAGTTTAAATTCATCTAATTCAATCTATTTAACCTAAGTAGAACTGCCTCCTATCTGTCACCTGTCATTTCTAGAAAAATTTGTCATTTTGAAAAAGTGTGCGTTTAAAATTTACAAAACCAAAAACGACCTTTACTAAATTACTCATATCTCCGCAACCGTTTGGGCTAGAGACTTGCAATAACTTTCATTTGGAAGCTGAGATCCCAGGCTTTCCTAGGACCCCAAAACGGTAGAGATAGTCCTTGCGGTTCCTTTGTAATAGCGCTCGGCGCATCCGCGAATTTTGCCGCGATTTGCAATTTCTTCACATGTAAAAAAACTGCTGCTGCCTGATTTCATTTGCCAGAAATTCGTTTAACCTGCTAACTATCCCTGCATCATTGCTAGTGTGAGCCTGGACTAATATTAACTAGATACCACTCATCCTGAACCTCTAAAAGGGAATTAAGAGCGTTTCCAGCATATTTCTCATTCATTGCTAGCACCTATCAAAGCATTTGCCTGTGTTTTCAAACTTCTGTTTAAGCTTGCTGGATTGAACTGAATTACAGTTGATTGCATTTCTGAGAACTGTGTGTTTTCCTTCCATTTCCTTGCCTTGCATCAAGGGGGGGAGGGGAGTAGCCAGAGAAAAGTGATTACATTGTTTGGTTGAAATCATATTGCGTATTTTCTGTACTGCATTCATTGAATATTGCATCCACCTGAGCCTACATAAAGCATCCTCTACCACATTATACTTTTGTTCCTATTTACCAGTGTGCTACCTTATCCATTTCATGTCAACTCATTAGTGATTAAAGAAGTGTGCTAGTGCCAGATTCTCCGTTGTTAATATTTACCATATCAGATTAAGTGTGATATTCAATTATTAATTTATTAAAAAGTGTGATATATATTTTAATTTATCAAATAAACCTTTTAAACTTGCAAAACAGAATTACTTCTTGGCTCAGTGGGGTCAGGGGGATTCCAAGAGAGGGGTGTTATACAAGGGTAGTCATCCAGAACGCATGAACTGGACCTAAAGATATATCAATAAGGGTTTTCATTCAGTATTCTAGACTAGGCGTTAACTTGGCTGTAGTGCTGAATTGAATCCTCTTACATCCCCTTACCTCTGCACTTGCCCGATCTGAATGACACCTGGCCTAGTAGGATCGTTTGTCTGTCTTCCCCTTGTTTCCCTCCCTCCCTGCCTCGTCGCGCCTTGAAACACTTGTGTATAGGCGCGTTACAAATACCATATCATATCATATCATATCATGACATGTATTGCCAAATGGTGACTGCCTTGTAAGTTGCTTTTTTTACTGTCACAGTTATGTGTTTAGATGTCAAACCCTGAATGGGAACAGCCTGGTTGCCTTACTAGGTTGTTCAGACATAAAGTGACTTGCCTAGGATCACACAATGTGTTCAAGTGCGAAATCCATGACCCCATCCACCCGCCCATCCCTTTCCAAAATCATGCACTCTCCCCTTCCTTTTCCAAAATCGTCTGCTCTAGTCTTGCTCTACATTTTACTGTCTCTACAGCTACCACAAGCACCCAATCCTCCCAAGCTGTATACTCCTCATTTTCCACCATTCCTTTCCCCTTCTCACCTTCCCTCCCTCATTCTTTCAAACTTCCATCCACTCTCCACTTCCCCGTAGAGAATACTGCCATTGCCATAGCTTGTAAATGTACACATGTACAGTGTCGACCCCTGAACAAGAACCTGAGAGGTGAATCCCAATTAAATAAAATGTAGACAACTTTTATTCAACATATATGCATTACCTGAGCAAGAATTAAATGATATGAAACCAAATAAAAAGAGGGATTTCACCCTCTCCTTCCATCCCCATTCTCATCACAGCCCCTCCTATACAGTACACAGAGACCCATTGTGCCATCTTGGCCGGGCAGGGAAGATGTGAGTGTGGTGCCCTTTCCACCTCTGCATCCTACTTCTCTGCATCACAGCGCTCCAAAACATTCTCACTGATCCCTGTGACGACTCCCCAAAGGACATGCAGGAGGGACATGAGTGCCCAGTATCTTGTTGTGAAAGACAGGCCATCCCCAGAGTACTGTGACATGGAATGCAACAATTCACTTTAAAATTCAAAATAGAATTGTTTGCATTACATTTTTATTTCACTTGACGGTGCCAGAGAGTGCTAGGATGCAGGTGAGAGAACTATGACACAAGAGCAACACCAACTGCAAATGGAACCAAGAGCCATAAACTGGGCCACACATTTGCAATAAACCTGCACTTCTTATTGCGTGTGCACAGAAATGTGACCGAAGCATCCCCATCCTATGAGATCTACATTGGCTTCCTCTCGAGGCCAGCACATGATTCAAGACTGCATGTAGCATCTATAAAGCAGTCACCAATAGCACACCGGCATACCTAGCAGCTAAGCTTCACATTTCTGGTGACACACGCTCCTCGCAGACCAAATCAACCAACCGGCTAGAAACACAACTCGTCTGCAAAGGGAGGACCCGCACACAATCCTTCTCTTGTCATGCACCCGCTCTCTGGAACTCGATGCCGACATTGGCTTCAAATGCCCCCACAATTCTCCAATTTCACAATTTTCTCAAAATAGGGCTTTTTCAACAACACCTGACCACGGACTAATACCAGACGATGCACGTGTTGATGCACAGACCTCAACTCACAACACTGCACTATTGTTAAAAGATGCTGCCCAAAATTCAGGGTAGCCACACTCTGCACAGCGCGCTGCTGCTCTTGGTGACTAAGGCACAGTTAGCATCAATGATTTGCCAAAGATCAGACACTTTGGTTAGGTGGCGAACCTGGGCCTTATGCCTAGTTTGAAATGTATGTATTTGACCACATATCTTCCCAGCTCACATTGATGCACATATTTGTCAAGGTTTGAGTTTGAAGACTTAAAATGATGCTCCGTTTTATAGAGAGGACTTAAAAAGTAGACAAGTCACTTAATAAACGAATCTGAAAGCATATACATGACTGTAGAAACATGCTGAGCAAAACGACTAGGAATGTACATGTATTTGCTGCATCCTGAATGGAAGCCTAAAGGCTCCAACATGAAAAGTAATGTCAACCACTAGAACATCTCCTGCAGAAACAAAGTGAAATAAAATGCACGACACGGTCATTGTTTAAAACAGCTTGTAATTTACACCCATCAGTTCTAGTCATCCAACATTCATACTTCAATTAGCTTATTACAAGTGAAAATAAAAAATAAGTGCCGCGGACAAAACCTGCTAAATGTTCTTCACAATGTGCGCTTGCCTTTATAAATGGTCCACTTCGAGCTGTTAACAAGACCTCACTGGGAGGCCATGTGCAGCCCTAGCTGTTTGCTTTTCAGGTGACGGAGGCATAGAAGTAGAAAGGGGGGCCTTACTGGCACTTGTTTCTTCGCTGCATGCTAAATCTGCATCACCCCCCAATGGCCCAGCTTCTCCTGTGGATTTGGAAGCCCAGAGATGCTGCGTGGCCCAGGCCTGTAAGACGGTCCCAACACATGGCATGAGGGTCCCAGAACCCCCATCCAATGAATCATATGGCAATCCTCCTCCTGTGAGAAGAAATGCAGCTCCGACTCTTCTCCGACCAGCTCCCCCTCTTCTCTGTCCATGAACATGCCATTCCCTCATTAGTCCCTCCTGTTTTACAACTAATAAACAAGCATTGGCAAAGTCAACATTTTGGGCATTTGCTAGGCACTGATATAATGGTACAAACCAGCTATAAGATCACAACAGCTGCAGAATTACCTGGGTATATGATGTCAGTACCTGGCAAATGCATATCTAATACCTCAAGCCAAAACTGTTGGCGTTGTTCTTGCTTTTCTTTTAAATGGAAAACATATTAATCAAAGAGCTGAAGCCACTCTTGTTTAACACATTTGTATTACATCAGTACCTTTCACAGCTGCAATACATTCCCAGCAGACTACGTAGAATAATCAACGTCTGGCTAAATTTTGAAATTAATCCTTGACAGGGAGAGTTTGAAGAGATCACAGGAAGATGTTTAGAGCAGGGTGTGGAAGGTAGAGGGCGGGAATGGCCATAGGGATTAGCATGGTCATGGGCTGACAGTGGGTGGGTAAATAGCCAAACAACACCCACAAGCTACATGTCCCATCTCATATGCCATCTTTGTACTACTTGCACCCCATAGCAATAGTTTCAGCTTATAGGTGGTGCTAAAGCATCACTTAAGTGCCCAAACTAAAAATAGTAGAGAGACAGGAAAATAGAGAACCAGAGAATGCAAAATAAAAGACAACCACAGAACCAATGCAATAGCCACAGAACACATGAAAACAATACTACAGGATGCCCAAAATACACGTACACACAAGAAGACTGCAAAGCAACACAAGCATCGGCAATGGCAACGGTTTGGGCTTTTGTGTAGGCATGCGAAAGGCACTTATCAGGCACAGCTGTAGTGGTATTAAATGGGCAGTGATGGTAGCAGGTGCCTAATGGTGGGAGTACCCGAGTATCTAATGGCAGTGTATGGCAAATGCTTAATACTTATACACAAGCCAGAACTGTTGGCTTTGCCAGTGCTTGTTTTTAACAGGAGGTCCGTGAAGGACAAACATAGTGCATATATATCAAGTGGTCAAAGACAGACCTGGTTCAGACATTTTTATTACACCAGTAGTGGGTTTACAACTCAGATTAAGTCATTAACTCTCAGAGAACTGCTTTGAAAAAAACACTGGCAGGTCCGTTTGATGGTAAGTCTTGATTAAAACGTGCTACAATAGTTCCCATGAGGAGGTGCCGGAACTGGGTGGGAATGGCCATAGGGATTTGCATGGCCATGGGCAGTGAATGGTGCAAATAACCAAACAGCACCTACAGGCTGTGTCCCCCTCAATATATGCCATTTCTCCCTATCTGTACTCTAAGGCAATAGTTTCAGTTTATATGTGTCACAACCTAATAGCCCAAGGTAATGAAACACAGCATAAAAACATATGCAGAGAGACTGGAAAAGGAAGAAAAGGAAAACAAATGTGTTCTGTTTTTTGGGGTGTTACTGTAGGGGAGCGCAATGTTTGGACAACCAGACCACCTCGTGAAGCAGCCCAGGGGTGAAACAGGTGGTGGCAGATCCGTGGGTGGCTGGCGCTGCTTCGTTTGGTAGCGCGACCAGATGTCAGGCAGGCTCTAGGAGAGTGATGGATGCAGTTCTAACAGGAACGTGAAAAATGCATGCGGGCGCCTCCATTCTGTGTTTGCAGTGCCACTCGGGCAGGCCTGTTCGGTCCTTGTCACTGATATAAGCAATCGGTCATATGAGGCTCTCCTCCTATCACGAGCTCGCACGCCCAACAACCTGAGTCCAGCTTGCAGAGCAAGAGCGATGCATCGTTACTGCATGTCACACAGTAATGCGACCTCTACACAATTCCACCCTGCACGCACTGCTTAAAGAAAACCCACCCTGCACAGAGCAGATCAATGAAGTCACAACATTGAACCGTCCTATTGCATTATTCCCAATAATCCAGATGGAGCGCCGGCTCTTAATTGTGTTAAGCGCCCTTGATCTCTATGGGAAATCCATAGACCTCTTTCACCTTCCCGGCGGCCACATGCTACTGTGCTGCTCTTCTTCCCGCATCTTCAGAGAATCACCCAGTGATCGGGTCAGCTGCTTTAAGTCCTCCCCTTAACCATGTGGAGGCTGGAACCCGCCAAGATGAAGAAACTAGACCAACATTGACGTTTCCAAGGAGCTTATTGCATACAACATTCCCACGTAACAAAGGGGCGCATTCGTGATTGCACCGGACTTTCCACAAAGGGGCCACACATGAGCGCACCTCCGTGCATGCAGTCCCCGCCATGCCATTTTGATCGTTTTGTGAGTAGATGCAAATTTAACACGGAAATACGCAGGAACCTGGATGTCAGTGTTGCATTTACACATATAACAACATAGCTTAACATATCACTCCTTGTGGAACAGGTTATTTAGCTGTCAACTATATCTATAAGAGTTGCTGTTGTGAATTTTGTGTTAGCTCTCAACTTGAACTAGTTTGTCTTTTTAATTGTGTGCTCTATTTTGATTATTCTTCCTTTTTTATTTAATTTCATGATATTAAGCAAACATGTCAATAATCTTGTTTCAATATTAGATTTCTTTTTATGTATTATCTGTTTCTATAAATTGGATTTTCATTTTAATTATTGAAAAGTTGATCCCATTCAACTATATCAATAATAAAAAAAACACATAACAAATTGAAATGCTTCTCGCAATGTACGTGTTGTATGGACTACGACTGCGTGTAACAGGTGATATAATGTGATTGGTTATTTCTAACGCGCCTAATACCCAGAGGTTTCTAAGCGCAGACCCGGGGATCGAACCCGTGTTGCTCCGTGTCATTTTGTTTCCAAGGCGAACACGTTGCCCATGAGCTGTCCTCCTAAGACTTGCAAAAAGCATACGGATTCCATAATAACAGACCGAGGGCCCTATTCACGGAATTTGTAGCGCGGTGCAAAGTGACTTTATGCTGCCAACAAACACCCTGATTCAAAGAGAGGTGTAAAGTGTATTTATGCAGTGCAACCTGACTTTGCACCACTTTTGCACCAGTACAAAGTCACGTTGCACTGCAAAAATACACTTTGCAGCGCTCTGTGAATCAGGGTGTTTGTTGGCAGTGCAAAGTCACTTTGCAGAGTTCTGTGAATCAGGGTGTTTGTTGGCAGTGCAAAGTCACTTTGCAGCGCTCTGTGAATCAGGGTGTTTGTTGGCAGTGCAAAGTCACTTTGCAGCGCTCTGTTGACCAGGGTGTTTGTTGGCAGTGCAAAGTCACTTTGCAGAGCTCTGTGAATCAGGGTGTTTGTTGGCAGTGCAAAGTCACTTTGCAGAGCTCTGTGAATCAGGGTGTTTGTTGGCAGTGCAAAGTCACTTTGCAGCGCTCTGTGAATCAGGGTGTTTGTTGGCAGTGCAAAGTCACTTTGCACCCCGCTAACAGTTCCATGCAGCTCAGGGTGTTTGTTGGCAGTGCAAAGTCACTTTGCACCCCGCTAACAGTTCCATGCAGCTCCTTCCATGCATACTTGAAACACTTGTGTATAGGCACGCTATAAATAAAATATCATATCATATCATGCTGGCGGAGTTGCTGTCAGATTCTTAACAGGGAGATGACTGGAATCGTAAAGTCTGCTCTGTGCACCAACGCTTGGTTAGGAGCTCACATAAATTCAATGGTTTGTGAGTTTAAGACAGTTCGGGAGGAGGTTGACAGTTCATTATGGCGTGTGTTTTGATGTTTATTGACACAAATATATTTCCATGTACCTGTCTATGTGTGTTCTTTAGTGTTCGGCTTTAATCTGCCATTGTTAGAATTTAACCTTGTCATCTATACCACCCATGTTCCTTATTCTCTACCACCTAACACTGTAACTTTACTGTGTTTGTAGAGAAACCTTTGTGTGTGAACTGGCAATGTCTTCCTATGCTATGTTCAATAACCCTAACCACTGTGTGTTCCGAGAACCCTTTCCCATCATGTTAGTCTTTCCTAAATCCCTCTGTTTGACGTATGTTTTTTGTTGTTCACATTGACACCTTGCACAACTTGTGCTTTTAGTTGGAGGGAGCAACAGGTAAATAGATTAGGATCTGGTCTACTCCTCAGCCATTATTTTAGAGGTTGATGTAGTCAGTCTGAACTACAAATTGGTGCCTGAGATGGGACAGATTGAGGTTGAGCGGGGTATGAGGGAGCAGAAGTGGTTATTGGAATGGAGAGATGAGGAGAGGGAGGCGGAGTGTGAGGAGGAGAATGTGGCTACCAATGAGAGTAGCTGCAGAGTCACTCAAGTAGTACCTGTAGAGGGAGGGTGAGTACCTTGGCATTGGAGATGGCAGGGAGGAGGTGGTGCTCCAGGAGCAGCAGGGACTAGTATCCACAGAGGAACAGGGAGATGAAGTGCAGAGTGAGAGGAGGAGTTGGTGGTGGTTCAGAAATCCAAAGAGCACCAGGTCGTGGAGCCGGAGATGATCGCTCCGCAGATGGCCCAGGAAGAGCCGGCTCAGGCTTTCCTTAAAGTTGGACAGGGGTAATCTCCACCCATTATATACTACATTATTAAGGAGTTACATAGTGATTCATGCCAGAATCCTCCATGTTATACGTTCTGGATATGTGTTCAAACCCCTGAAGCACAGCACAAGGAAGTCCATTGCCCTACTGCTATTATCCCAGCAGCTGGTCATAGGTATGGAGTACTTCAGCTTCTGTGTTCTGTACCAGAGCTCAGAGAGTGTCTATGCTGGTTGATGGAGCCAAATATATTTCAGATGTAGGAAAAACAAAAACATGTATTTGTGCAATGCACACAGCACTACTGTCAGAGTCAATATTTCCATGACCATTCCATGTAGCCCCTCCATCTGCATGACTGTAGCTGGATTGCACACATCTAAAGACTGTGTTGTCTTCCAAGTGATGGTCCCGGTGTTTCTCACAACATTGTCTTTGGCGAAAAGATGCTCATTAATTTCTTTATAAAAGTAAGTTACTCCTACGCCGATGACACACAGATCATTTTACTGGTTTCTCTGGCTCGGCAGGAGATGGCTGTTTGCCTTCGAGATTGCCTGGTGGCCATGGGTGGATTGATGTCCAAGAATTGGCTGAAGTTGAACGGTGAAAAGACGGCGGTACTGAGTGTAGGCTCTGCAACCCTTCATCTATTTGAAGTCCGGATGTCTGGCCCTCTACGTTTGGGCCTTTCCCGTCACATGTTACCTTAGTGAAAGACTGGGACATTCAAATATCGGCTTCTCTGTCTATGTCAGACCAGGTGGATTCTGTCTGCCAAACTGGCCATTTTAAGCAAAGGACCCTTCTTATGGTCCTTCCGTATTTTCCCTCTAACTTCCATGCTCCTGTTTTATCCTCTCTGGTGATGAGCAGTATTGACTACTGCAACGCACTCTATCTGGGACAATTGTGCTCCAGAAATGCATCTGAGGGACAGGGCGTCAGTATCTTTGCCCTTTATGCCTTTATCATGTGTGTTCTGTATTATTTTCTGCCCAGGAGTCCTTTTGGGACTCCTGGCAGTGCAGCTCTTCTTTTTGGTTTGGTGAACAGACCTTTGGGATACCCTTATGGCACCCATGGGTGAGGGTACAACCCTGTACCCCTAGTGTATGTTTTTGGGCACATTTGTGCGGCCCACAGAGCAGGGTATGGGCTGGTGGCAGCTCCATGCTGAATTTGACAGGTGCTCTGTGTATCCTCCATTTTGGGATACCCAGGCCCTGCCATTGGGATCAGTTGATTCCTGATAGGAAACAAGATGGCCCCTGTGGCCTCTTGCTTTCAATTGCCTGTTACCTTGATTTTCCAAATGTCGTGGGAAGCCATGACTCTGTCCCTTCCCCCTGACTCACTGTTGGGTGTTAGTTCCATATATGGTATTGTGGGGAAGTCCAGGCCAGACTGGCTGGAGCCTTCCCAGTGACTGTATGTTGTGGGTACACCCTTGAGGTGATACCTGGGTGAATAGACTGGATGACCTATATGCACTTCTTGTTATGGGTGTCTAGTTTCTGGTATGTGACACAAAGACTGAGACAGCGCTGCCCGGAACTGGTATGAATGCAGTGTAGAGTGCTCCATGGCTGGGTACTTGTCCCAATACACATTCCTTGTTGTGAGTGTTTGGAGGGAGGAGAATGGCATGAATGCACTGTGAGTCTGATTGGTTGCCTGCCTGCATGAATGCCCTTCTGGATGATTGGTTGCCTAAGTGTGACCCAGAGGAGTGAATAAGAGACCAAACAGTATATATGAGGACCTCTCACTGATGGAATTTGTTCAGAAGCTGAAGTTGATACTTGATGCTTAACCTTGAAGCCCACTGGAAGAAAAAGAATTTGCTGCTGCTGTCCTTCGGCAATCTGAAAGCTGCTGTGCCTTCAAGGAACTGATCCATGAGAGAACCTGCATAGTAGACCTCTCCCTGAGCTACGAGAGACCATTGTACAGCAGCTAACCTTCACTGAAGCGCCCTGGAAGTCAGTCCTTGAAAGGCTGCCGACTGGAGACGGGGAATGCCACGGAATCACGAAGCCAAGCGCCCGGATATTGAGTACATCACCGTCGATGATCATCGTCAACTGTATCCGTAACGCTCCATTGATTAAGAAGACTTTGAACAAAGGACTCACTCGCTCATCACCGACGACCACTTTGTGCAGCCGGACAAAGTCACGGTTGCCGACACACAAGGAGAATCCACCGGTGGGTTTTCCACCACACGAAGACCACAAAGACGCTGATGACCCGATGCCCTTGCTGGGCCAAATTTCTTCAGTAGGCAACAAACTATCGTCGTCGAGGTGCCCCGCACGTCTCCTCTTCGCAGGACGCCCACGACCGATCGTCAAAGAGCACAGCCAGGACCGAAGCTGCTGCCTTCGATGCCTTGGTTCACCATTTTCTTGTGAGATCTCCACAATCCGTGGCTCCTGCCTTAAAGGGAGCTGCTCAAGAAGGATCCATCGATGACCCATAGTCAAACTCTGCTATTCCAGGTACCTTGGTATGGTAGAACTATTTAGAAGGAAACTTCTCGGGAGGATCTCGGGAGGATAGCTCAAGGGCAACGTGCTCGCCTTGGAAGCAAGACGACACGGAGCAACGCAGGTTCGATTCCAGGGTCCGCGCTTAGAAACCTCTGGGTATTAAGCGCGTTATAAATAACCTATCATATCATATCATAACAAGACTCATATCAAACAATATATGGACAGGGCTGGTATTTTATCTTTATTTACAGGCTGCCAGGTGGGGGGATCCTCATACAGAACTGTGCCTAGTGGTAGGGGCCCAGTATTCTGCCTATTGTTTTAACCAACCTGCTTTCCTCCTATGTCTGTTGTTGGTTCACCTTCTTAACTGATTTGTATGACATTTGAACTGAGTACAGTTAATGCTGCATTTTAATGGAATCAAAGAGTAATTGTGGTACCACATAGAAAATGTATATATTTACCATTTTAGATTATCTAGAACACAAAGTCTGTTCCACATAAACACTGTATATATTTAGCATTTAAGTTTATCTTGAGCACAAAGTGTGTTATTGTGATTGTGTACATAACTTGAGGCTATTTAAATAAATAACTGTGTTTTCACTTACATAGTGTGTGTACATTCCTCTGTGGGTGCTTGGGGACTACACTGTACTTAGGAACCAGCCTGCATCACCTCCTGAAAGCTCAAGCCTTGATTGTGCATCCATTGCAACCCTATAAAGAATCTTGGCTGGGGTGCTCTGTGCCTAGGCTCCGCTATATAGGGAGCAGGAGTACAGATACCCCCCTCCAGTCTTTAAAGACAACCGGTCCAGTTGACCTTCCGGCTTCAACATTTGCAGAACATGGTCATGCGTGCGGTGCTCCATCCTTCTTATGGTTCTCAAATGACCCCTATTTTATGCCAGTTCCACTGGTTTCCTGTTGAGAAGCAGGTATTTAAATCTTTTCGTATTGTACACAAAACTTTCTATGAGCTGGGTGCTGAATGCGTTCAGAAAAATGTTGTTCTTATTTTCCATCTAGAGCACTCCCTATCCTCCTTAACCATTCAAGTTCCCCATATACCCTATTCTCATGTAGGAGGGGGTGCTTTTTCGGTTGCTGTTGCGAGCACTTGGAATTCTCTCCCTTTTGTCCTTTGTGTAATGGAGAACCATCTGTCTTTCTGTCACTCTCTGAAGACCTTTCTTTTCTAAATTGCCATTCTATTCTGCACATTGCCTTCTGATTTTTAGCTATGATGCCTTCGGGTGGTTGCCCCGCTCTTTAAGTTCTGATAACATACCATGACATAAGCTCTCTCAGATGCTTGTTTTTGAGGTGTCTCCTTTGGTCTCAGACAAAAGCCCCAGGAGCACTATCATCATGGTCACGCTGCATGCTAGCCATGGTAAAGCTTAGGCTTTGTACAGCTGAGTCAAGCCAGAAATACAATGGATACCCAGTTGGCTTGTGTCAAGAACATAGACATCAACCATCGCGTTTACAAAGGAACTAGGTGCTCTTCTGAGGCACTTCTAGGTACCTTGACCCACTGGTCTTTAACGTGGTCTCTAGCGACTGGAAAGACCCCCTTTTCTACCTTCCCAAAAACGCAAAAACATTTTAAAGTAACCATTTGCATGAGAAGAGACTTGGGCAGAGTAGGCCCTGATACTGAGAAAAGGAACTGTAAGCTCGTGCCGGAGAAGCCCAGGAGTGTGCTGTGCTCCAGAGTCCCGCCTTGTCACGTGCAAAAAATTTGGGGAAGGAAGACCCCGGACTTAACATCCTGGCTGATCATTTTGTGAACACTTCTTTTTTTCCTTGTGAACATTATCCCACCGTCTTTTATAGCATTGCGGTAAGGATTGGCAATAGGTTTTTTTTAGTATAAGCCCTTTTTTATTTGACTAGAGTCCACTATGACTGTATTATTATTATTTAATGGTCGTAGCTTGCTCCCATCTTAGATTTAGTTTTAGATTATACATTTATCGCACCCATTTTACAGTTTAATAAACACCCATGAACTGTGATCACTTGTGTCTGTCTTACATTGATGCCATGCCTTCCATACATATGGTGTCAAGATGGGATATGACTCAATTAAAATGAATTGCGGAACCCTACACTTTCAAAAACTCAAGACTTCTTGGGAGACCTAAAGGTTCCCTTACAGAATCATGGTGAAATCCCATTTGAAGTACATCGTGGGGTTCAAATTGCTCCAGGAATTTTGAAAAGGGCTCTATTTCCTCAGTTTAAGGAAAGTGAACCAGACGAAACAGAAAGAGGTAGGTAGCTTAGGAGAAGCTGATAAACTGATGAACATCGAAGAAAGGAAAGTTGAAGAGCCTACTATCTATCCCTATCTAGCCTTCGCCCAGCGAAATAATCCAGCTCTCGCTGAAGCTTTTTTACAGGCTCTTTCGTAACATAGAGGTAATGATTGGCAATAGGTTTTTAAGTATAGTCCCTTTTCATTTGACTAGACTCCACTAGGACTGTATTATTATTATTTGCTGGTTGTAGCTTGCTCCCATCTTAGATTTAGGTTTAGATTAGGCATTTATCTCACCCATTTTACAGTTTAATAAACACCCTTGAATTGTGGTGACTTGTGTCTGTCTTACCTTGATGCCATGCCTTCCTTACAGCATATTATGCCCGTGCCTCGCATATGCCCTTCTAATACCTATACAAGAGCCGAAACTGTCTTTGTCAGTGCTTGTTTTAGACAGGATTTCAGTGCAATTAACAGATGAGCAGACACTAATATTGTTTACATTAGTATATAAAACAGGCAAAGGGCGCCACTTTTTGCACCACAGGTCCACAGAACACGCTGCCCGATCTTTGTTCTACACTATGTTCAACACCACGTTCAATGCTCATTTCCGCCTATGCCTACAATAAAACCCACGCACCTGACGCTCTCCGGCAGAGCTGCTCAGGCCAGGGCGTGGTGCTGTGCACCACAGGTGCGAGAGCATGCTGCCCTATCTTTGTTCTCCAATACATTTGACACCACATTCGACTCTCATTTCCACCTACACCTACGATATAACCAATGCACCCGACCCTCTGCGACAAAGCCCACGCAGGCCAAGGTCACTGTGTTGTGCACTGCAGGTTCACAGAGCACACTGCCCGATCTTCGTTCTACACTACGTTCGACACCACGTTCGATTCTCATTTCTGCCTACGATAAAACCCACACACCCGACCCTCTGTGGCAAAGTTTGTGCAGGCCAAGGGTGCAGTGTTGTGCGCCGCAGGTCCACAGAGCACGCTGCCTGATCTTCGTTCTACACTATGTTCGATGCCACGTTCGATGCTCATTTCTGCGTATGATAAAACCCATGCACTTGACCGTCTACGGCAAAGCCCACGCAGGCCAAGGGCACGGTGTTGTGCACCACAGGTGTTAGGCACAGCACACAGAATGGAGCCACAGATCTCGGTCACTTTGCAATCCCAGCTGAACCACTTCGCCATAGATCAGTAACAACCTCAACCGGACCCAAGGCCAGAGCCGGTAAGCCAAGAACCCCTACATCACCCTCCTTGCAAATCCAGTCCCTGCCGGCATGCCATGGCAGACACATACCTTCCACTGCACCGCCATGGAGTGCCCCGAATTAAGAAAGTCTCTGCCCACATTAGACACAGACTTAGGCTAAGATGGCTGCACCATATTCACATGCCCGGTTCGTACGAGGCGTGCTGCCGCTTGATTGCCCGCAAAATAAGCTCCCCTCTATTCATATGCAACACCAGGCAAGGATATCTCTCACATTGCAGCATCCATCATACGTAGGCTCAATACTCTATGTACCTGTACCCAACCCTCACTCCATATCACAGGGGCATCTCTCTGCTCATCTTGGAAACAAGACAACACCGAACACGAGTGTGATACGTGGCCCTGCACTTAGAGAATGGAGTCTGTCATGCAGCACATTATCAATGAAAACTTTCATTTTCTTTTTTAAATCATCAATCATCGTAGCGCAGTCATAGAAACGTACAGCTGAAATATAATACTGTATACACCTACCAGTCCCTCGCCTAGGCTGGCAGAACTGTTATACAAATACACAAAAAAGCCTGGATACCCCTCTACTGCCAACAAACACGGCCAAATAACCTGTTCAATGCGAAGGTACCTACTCGGGAGGGTCTACAACCATGTTTTAGCTCACTGTACTTTTTACAGAGGAGAAATATCCGTTTGCATATCAGTCTGGCCCCACCCACCTGGGCAGACCAGCAACAAAATGCTGACCAATTCTCCTTTGAACAAGAATGCCATCAGCAACCCCAGACACGTGTTTCGATCAAGTCGGACCTCATCAGTGAAGTGAAGCTGTGCCACTCTGTGCACAGTGAGCAAGGGGTCCACGTCTGGATTACCCTGGGTAATTTAGGATGAAATCCCAAGTCCCTAAACATATAGAAAAAAGGTCTCGGAGCCTGAGTACCAAGTACGAACATGGCTAAATAACATGTTCTTTTGGTAGGTGCCGACTCAGGATGGTTTACAACTACATTTTAGCTCACTGTACTTTTTACAGAGGAGAAACGTCCATTTGCATATCAGTCTGGTCCCAACCACTTGGGCAGTCCACCGCCAAAAGGCTACCAACAGCAACCCCAGACAAAGTGTTTTGGCCTGGTCGGGCATCATCAGTGAGGTGAAGCTGTGCCTCTCTAAGGTACAATGAGCTAAAACGTAGTTGGAGACCTTTTGTGTAAATGTCATACGAATACACAACAGTGTGTTGAATGCACATGTCAATAGCTCAGGTGGTTGAGCACCTCTGACAGATGCAATTTGCAATTTCATTGAATCTGCGGCAAAGGCACAGTGTCGTTTGAGAGCCATAATCACGCAATTTTTAATGCATGCATACAATAACAAAGGGCCAGTAGGATGTTTCAGTTGCGAGCCAAGCATGTCTACCAATCAGGACAGCACCTTTTGTTCAGTTTGTGGCAGAAAAATTGCCTGAAGGGCAACACGTTCTGAAATAGAATTATGTTTTTGTTTGCACAATCTGGTGTCAATGGAATTACTTTTTTATTGCACACATTATCACCTGAACAGGCCCAATTTCAAGGTGGGGGATTTCAAATTGGAAAATAGATTGTTTGCGTTGCAGAAGAGTGCGGGTATGCAAGGAGGCGGGAAGGCGGCTGGGAATGGTATTAATTGGAATGTCCAGGTAACGGGAAGGAAGCAGGTATATTTATTTATTTATTTAATGTGATATAGTTTAAATTTAAACTTTACACATATTACATTTAATACATATAATCAAGCAAAAAAATCATACTAAATTATTATTTTGTGGGTATAACAGCCAGGTAGGAAAGAGGGAACGGGGCAGAGGTAACTAATAGACAGATAGTAACACGCACACAGGTGAAAGTCTAAGGTTTACACTTCAATTATCATTATAATTATTTTTTTTTATAAGGCTTTATTTGGTTTAGTAATTGCAAACCGTTTGCCTTCATATAAATAGAAAAACAAATAGAAAAACAAATAACCTCACACAAAGGTAATTGACTTTTGCTAGTTTTTAAAACGTACATGAAGACTTCGATGTTAATGGCAGACCCAATTCATATTTAGTCTGTACTCGCCAAAATGTTATTATCCCTCAATTAATGCAATCCTCATGAATTTTCTTGAAAATAGCCAACAACAATGTTACCAAAGCTAAGGTAATACATAGGCGTTGGACTTTGAGAATAATCAACCACCATTCCCCTGCAGATTTGTGAGCGTAACTAGCAGTAATATCCGACATTAGTTGACATCTTATATTATTCACTGCTAGACAGTCAAAGGCTAAATGTTATCATTATAAGGAAAAGCAGTGGAGGGGGTACGGAGGAAAGCAGGGCATTAAGAGGCACGAGGCCTAATGATGCTGATGCACAGGGGATGTAAACTCGAGTGAACGTGCCTGCTGTAAGATAGCTCAGGGGGTTCACCACTTCACCGCAGACATTTGTGTGTAAACTTCAGACCATGATGTGTAACTCTGGTGTGGTCCACTCATGTATTGATATTTTCGAGAGGAATAAAAGGAGTACCACTGAGTTGGATGATTGGAAATCCTATTATTGAAGGGTGTTCTACATTGTCTCATCGACAGAAACCACTATGTGGAAAATGACTTTGGTAGTCTTTTCTGGGGTTCAGCCTATCTTACCCTATCGCCTGTACCGCTCCACCTCTATCCTTTCCCACCCTTCTGTAGCGCCTAACCCTTCACACACCCCTATCTATCTTACCCCCACAAAGTAACTTCCCACAAAGGGATTTCTGCCAATGAAGCCAATTCAAGTGCTAAAGGGCAATTCAGTTAGTGGTTGTCACTAAGCTCATTTTAATCTTGCCCATGGCATCATTACTATCATCAGAACTAAGTTAACTATTGCCAACAGACCAAGTGATCAACATGTGTTTAAAGTTGGCAAGTGCTCGGAAAGACAGAGGGGGTTACCCATTGGTAGGCGAGCAAATATGTTGAAGGTCAGTGGTTCAGGTTGACCTTTGCCCTCTCCTTAGCCAACCTCATTACTGATACTGACAAAACCTCATGTCACCAGCTTAAACCCAGCCTACTGTGCCAGGTTGGTGGCGCCAATCCCATTCACCCCAAACCTGTCTCTAAGTCTTTTAGAACTAATCACCTTAGCAACATAGTCACTGTCAACCCGAACGTCACAGACCGTAACATTAGACTAGGCACTAGTCTCCCCTATATGAATAGTAACCCATCAGCCAAACCCTCTACGAAGACCCATAAAAATAGCACTACCTCCAACAACTCCAATCCACTCCAATTAAAAGGAGCGCTTCTAAATGTCAGGTCACTTCTGGCCCATCCCACAGAGATCGCTGATATCATCCTGACCAACAACCTTGACCTCCTAGCCATAACAGAAACCTGGCTACATGAGGCAGCAGGACCATATTTAACCCTAGCTATCCCTGACAACTATTCCATCCTCAAAGATGATAGACCCAATACTCGTGGAGGAGGCGTAGCTATCATCTTTAAATCTTCACTTGACCTTAGATCATTCACCTCCTCCCCGCTAAAATCTTGTGACATCTCACAATCAAGCTGCAGACGTCTCACAAAAGTACAATCTCCATTCACCTAATATATAGGCCCCCAGGTCATCCCGGCTCCTTTGAAGAAGATATCACTTCTCTAATAGCTGAGAATTCTAAACCATCTGCACAAACCATCATCCTTGGAGACTTTAACCTTGAGTACAATGACCCCAACGACCTTCCAGCTTCCTCCCTAGCCAACGCCTTAGCTGGGCATGGCCTCATACAATTTAGCGCTCAACCCACTCATCAGAAAGGCAGAATTATCGACTGGGTTGCTGTGCTAAATTGGAACCTCACCTGTAAGGTTGCCCCACCTCTCGCATGGACTGATCATTATCTCATCTCACTAGATATTAATATCAATAACCTAGAACCAAAAAAATCCCCCATTTTACCAGCCTGTCCTACCAGGAATAAGCGCAACATTACCGTTGAATCACTAATGCCCTTGTTACTTCTCACCCTTAACGCACTTCCGGCCACGGCTGACATGAATTTCCTGGTCAACATCTATAATGACTCCATGGCCAAAGTCATTGACACTATCGCCCCACTGAAAATGCGTAAAGGTAAACCCAGAGCACACTTGAACTCTTTTTACACCCCCGAACTCAAGCTATTGAGGAAAAAGAAAGCCAAACTAGAAACACTCTGGAAAACTACACCTTCCACTGAAAATAAAAAAAGATTTTCATTAACACCACGGCCTTATATAAAAGTGAGATAATACGTGCTATGAAAGAAGCCTGCAACATTAGGATAAACCAGGCAGGTTCCACCACCAGATAATTATTCAATATTCTAAAGGAATTAGAAAAACGTAATCCGCCAGTAGATACCTGTACGAAGGACACACCTTGGTGCACTAGCATCCAGAATACCCTAGCCAACAAAATCATAGGGCTCCAAACCAAAATAGAGTCCAAACGACAACTTACTTGTATCAAGGCCACCAGCCCCAGCACTCATCCTGCCACCGACACTAATTCAGGCTCCACATTCAAGAAGGTAACTATACCTGAAGTACAAAAAATGATAGCCTCTCTGAAACCTTCCAACTGTAAAGGAGATAGTTGTCCGGCCCAGATTATAAAATATGCAGCCAGAGATCGATCCCCTTTCATCACTAAACTTATAAACCTATCGTTTTCTACCAACTCAGTACCTAGCAATCTGAAACAAGCTTGGGTTCTCCCACTTCTAAAAATGCAAACATTAGACCCGGCCATACCCACTAACTACAGACCCATCACCACCGTCACTTTCCTGCGAAAAATCCTAGATAGAATAGCCTACCTGCAAATTCAAGATTATCTAGAGACCAACCAACTACTGGGAATTTGTCAATCTGGCTTTAGACCCCAACATGGAACCAAAACGGTCCTTGTCGACCTCAAAAGCCAGATTGATCAATTTAAAGATAAAGGCAAGACTGCCATCCTACTTCTGTTAGACCTCTTAGCAGCCTTCGACCTAATTGACCGCGAAATCCTCTGCAACCATCTATCATCAGCAGCTCACTTCTCCTCCTCTGCTGTCACGTGGATTCAATCCTTCCTCACCAACAGAACCATGAGGGTCTTCTCACCTGAAGCGGCAGCTGACCCTATCCCTATCACTTGTGGTGTCCCACAAGGCTCATGTGTTTTGCCCACTTTGTATAACATATTTGAAAAGCCCCTCTTTGACAAACTGGACCATCTGGGTGTCACCTACACCAATTATGCAGGTGACACCCAGGTACTCCTGACCTTATCAGGTAACTACAACGCCGACATCACCCGAATCAACGAAATCTTCACCATCATTCAGGCATGGATGGCCACACATGGCCTCTGCCTGAACGATGAGAAAACCGAACTCTGCCTTGTCGGCTCTCCCAACAACCTGCTGAAACTCAGCCCTAATTACACTAGTATCATCATCGATAGAAGCACTATTCCCATTGTTAAAAGCATAAAAACTCTAGGATTCTTCCTTGATGCCAACACCAACCTCTCTAAACAAATCAACATGACTGCCTCAGCCACTACCTACACAGGTAAACTGATCAGAGCGTGTAGACCTTTCTTGTCCTCCAATGGTTGCCTCATACTGGCTAGGGCCCTTATACAGTCCAAACTGGACTATTGCGACAGTCTCTAGCTAGGTGCGAACCAATCCATAATCAACAAACTGCAGGTACTCCAAAACAACGCCTTACAAGCAGCATTAAACATTCCCAGGCGAGAGCACAGCTCTACCATTAGAAAATCATGCAAATGGCTCTCCATACAGCAAAAAATTGACCTATAAACGATCTGCCTCACATATAAAGCCTTGAACCACCAAGCCCCCCCTTTTCTCACCAAGTTTACCTTGAAACCTGCCCCGAGAACTACAAGATCCACTAACACTGTATGCCTAGTGGTGCCCAGATTCACTCTAAAAAGAGCTGGAGGAACGAGCTTCAAGGTCCTTGCCTCCCAACTGTGGAACACTTTACCATTGAACATCAAATTCATCTCTACCTTTCAATCATTCAGAAAACACGTCATCTCATGGCTACTGAATAAAAACGAACACTTCTCTCCCATATCACCCCTTTTCCTTCCTCCACTCGACATTCTTACCCTGTATTTTAAATGTGATGTATAACTTGTAAAATGTACTTTGAACTTGTTGTAGAACCTGTAAACTGTATAAAATGTATTCTGTAACCGACCTACCTATGCGCCTTCTTACCTCCGGGTCTGGAGCGCTATATAAATAAAATAAACAAACATACAAACTTGTATCCCGAGGCAATTGTTAGAGAGCATAAATGGGGGAAAAGTCTGAGTCCTGCAAGGGGTAGCTCAGAACTCCACGCTTCGGAGGTCGAGGTGGGTGAGAGGGCTGCCTGTGCTTTGCAACCTTGCAAAATTGTGAACATATGGATTTTCACAGATTGGAAACAATGGAACTGGCAGCTATGTCGCGCCTGTTTGGACCTGAGCACAGCACGTTTAAATTAACATAAGCTAGTACCTGGAGCTCCTTTTGGCTCTAAGACACCGGCTGCCTTGCAGACGCATGTGTTTGGTATCACACCCATGTTAGTAAACTGGCATGCTCCTCAAAGTGCACATGGAGATCGTTATTGACCTATTCTCAGCTAATCAGAATGTTCTGAATGCAGTCAATAACTACTGGTAATGACTGCATTCTGAACATTCGTTTTCCAAAGAAGAAGAGCAGGGGAAACAACAATGCAATTTCCAGGCAATCTTTCTTTCAACAAGACACTTGCTTATTCAACTGTATCTTTTTTCTGCAAAATCCCATTTACAACACCAACGAGAAAGCTGAACTATGGCAAAATGCTTCACTTTCTTACAGAGGTTTACTTTTGCATGACACCTAATGACAGTTCATGTTAAACCCGCTCCAGTTTGACCAGGCTCACCAATACATTGCTTACATTATGAAAACAACCTTTCTATCTAAATACACAAAATAAAACCACATTGAATTTACTAAATCAGTTTGTTTATTGTACTCAATATGCACCAGGTGTTCCTTCACCACCAAACTGCAAAAGCATGTAGTGATACTACCACCATGTGCTGCACGCGAGTGTTCCCGATACACAGCCCTGATATCACATGATCTTCATGTCCTGAACGGCATCTAGTAACCGGGATTGGATGACCTTAACAGAGCTTGCACTGCACCTGTGCATTATTTCAGTGCTATCCTATTATTTGTGAAAATGCGCATTACAACTTGCATTTATTTATTTATTTGTTTATTTATTTATTTATTTATTGAGGCTTTTGTTAAGTGCACTTAGCCCGGGGGCATCTAGGCGCTAGTTACATAAGCGTGGTGGTTACAATAATTCCATATTATCTCAGATTACAAAATATGTACATATATGTGGCTTAACATGTCTCGAATGCATTATAGCGCTGGATGCGTCTGGTCATCTCATTCAGAACATTCAAGGCTGTCGCCGTTCCATTATGCGTCGTCTTTTTAGAATCACCTGCTTATTACATCAAATACCAAATGATGATTTTGCATATATCTTCACAAGGGAAGCACACGTCACACTGTGCAAGTGAGGTTAGTATCATCATATACACATGCTTTTAAATACCATTATGCACATTTCCTTGTGCAATTTGAAGTGCATGAGTGGACACGATGAATCGCATGTCAATCTAGCGCTCTCTTTCTCTCTTGCTGAATTCCTCTCATTTCTCTCTGACTCTGTTAGTCTCTCTCTTTCTGTCTCAGACTCTCTTGCTTTTTCTCTATCTGGGTGAGAGTTGTGTTATGCATTTACTCTGCCTGTGCAGACTATTATCCTGTCAGAATTTCAAGGAATCTGAACGACTATTGTTTTTTCCCCATGTTCCCACCCTCTTAAAGCGCTTTGAAACACTTGCCTTGCGTAAAGGCGCTTTGTGAATAAACATTACATTACCATTATCCAAAGCCTTTGCTGGGGCCACCGCAGCCATTGGTGACAGCAACGAGATCAGAGAAAAGACACAGATGTTTGAAGGTGGGGGCAATGCTCTGTTTTCTTTATAGTTCAAAGTGGCGACTGGAGCATCTCTGAGGTGGCGCTCAGCCTGGTATATAGAGAAGCACATTGGCATTGCCTTTGTCTGTAAGGGGGCATGGGGAAGCACGGTTCTGCTGTACAGTGTATGCCTGGGGCTCTGACAGACCTGGTAAAGGACCAGAGCACCTGGATACTAGGTCTAGAATTATGTTCTATTGTTTGTAGCATATTAATGTTTGTGAATACTGCAACACATGTGCAGGCTAAGGATTACTACCAACCAATCAGCGTCAGACACACACAATTAAATAGCTACATGAAGCTCATAGAAGAAACACTTGATTGGTTATAATCTTAGCAGGATCCTTTCCCAGACGGAAGGGCATTCCCAAAGCAAAATAATGTGTATTCTTGGAAAAATGTGCTATGAAGAAAATAGCATTCCATTTATAATTTCACATATATTGTAGTGAGATTAATTTTACATTTGCCTTATTAAGCAAACCACATTAGCAAAACCTAGACTAACCATATACCTTATTTTTGAATACCTAATAATTCCAAGATGAACAGTCTGGTACGCTCCAATTGCACACTTTCCGAAAACTCCTATGACAAAGGGAAAGGGGACAAATAGCACCAATGTGGCTTACTAGCGTCTTTGCATAAAATCATAGATTATTTTCGGAGCATAAGAATAACCATAGATCTTTATGTTTGATACATATGTTTGTGATCAAGGGCTATATCTTTGCATAACTAAGTACATAATGTACATTGGCTTGGTTCAATTCTCAATTTTCACAACAATCACTGTAACATTAAATAGTTGTAACCATGAACCATACATACTTATTTGTGCAGCTCAGATCTTGGATATGTGGATGCCACGCCTGTAACAACAAAAAGCCCCAGCTGATGAATTTCTAGACAAATTGGTTTAGGAAAAATGAAAAAAAATGTGATAGCAGGGTTAGGTTGAGGGTTAGAGCAGAAGGGCACGGATAAAATAAAAGGAGATAAAATAAAAGGCGATGGTGGTGGAAGAGTAGATTGTAGGGAATAATACGCAAGACAGAAAGACGGGGTCGATGGTTAACTGGAGAAAGGGAGAGTGCATCGCAAAAGATTGGGGCATCCCCTATTAAACAGAGGAGCGCGTAGCACACTTGTCAAAAAAGTCATTTTGCAAAAATATTGCTTTTAATTCATTTGCATTTATGGGTTGCATGTACCTATAAACCTAGAAATCGTAACCTTAACCCTAAAAATACAGCAAGAGAATCAGAGCATTTCATTCCCCTTTCGGTGAAGAGTGCCAGCTGCGATGAAACTATCGTTAACAACTTCCAACATCATGATTAGCAAGTTTAGAGATATGACTCGCAATGGACTTGCCGGTTAGCTAGCACAGCGAGCTGAGCGCAGCCTGCTGATGCAGGTTCGAATCCAGGCAGGGCCACCTCAGCATTTCATCCTTCCGAGGTCGATACATCGAATACCACGCAGTGGGATAATAATATCAACTGTTATTCCAGCGCTTAGAGGCCTGTCAGGTTTGTAAAGCTACATAAAACTAGGTAGTATTATAATAGATCACCCGTCCTGCTTCAGTGGCTTTAAATCAAATGAAAGATATCTATTTCTAGCATTTGCGAGGACGGTACTCAGGCCAATTACAGACCCCGGTTTCTGAGACCAGGTCGTGTGCAAATCCTCGTGGCAAGATGCCCACAGCCTCTTGCCATTGATCGCCCATCCTCCAGGGCGCATCTGAAGGGGTGTCAGCTCAGTGCAGAACTGCGAATATAGATCCCCTCCTAACTTGAAAGGATCCGGTCCCTGGTGGCGCGAGCCGGGTCTCGCCCCCGCTACCCCGTCGGATATCTGTTGTGGATTATACCAAGTCCTGCCCTAGCGCTGCATTCTCAGCCCGGCCCCTGCTGTGAAATGCGCCCTTCTGCTCGGCTGGGTCCTTCCTGCTACAGATTTGACCCCGTGACCTCAAGGCTCTTTATCGACCCTCTTATAATCCCCTCTGTCATATCTCAGAGCTGGCTGTCTCTGGGAAGGAAAGCAGCTCATTCAGGAAACAAGCTCTCTTCTTAAATAGTGCCTCTTTGTCGGTGTCTGGTATTGGACTCAATGCTATTGACCAGGATTTAGTGCACGGCCTCTTTTAGGGTTTCTGTTTTTAATCATACTTTACTATTAGCGTCTTATGCACAAAGCTATAGCTTCACACTCATAAGAGAAAACAATACATAATACAAACGTGAAAATCTAAACGCCAAACCATACAAATCAGAAATGTCAATGCAAAACAAACATTAGTAAAGCAAAACGAGTATCTGACTGAGTGGAAACAATGATGACAGAAAGGAGGCTGCAGGATCAGAGGAGGCAAACCATAACATGAGCTGAATATTGTCATTACACATGAATGCAGAAGGGGAAAACAATGCAACGTTGCATACAATGCAGGGGATGTATTGTTGGTTTGTATCCGTCCTGGAAGCCACTAGGGGACCTATAAAGGGGGCTCCCTCAGAAGAATCGCAGGGTGACCGGTTCTGAGGCATGAGGAAGAGAAAATGGGCAGTAAGGCAGGTAGCTGACTTATTCCTTTACTTTCTTCAACCTTCCATCTACAACAGAGGCCTGAAAGCTTTGCTTCCCCTTATATTTTGGACTACAACTCCCATCGAGCCTTTCTGTTATTGGCAATGGTGACGAGCATATGAGTCATGCTCAAAAACAACTGGAGAGCCGCAGGTTGCGGCCCCTTGGTCTACGTTGTCCTCAACGGGTTCACATCTACGGAATTTCCCCATCCAGGGTAGGACTTTTTCCGTCACCTGAAGTGTATCCTCTGCATGCAACCCTCTGTATTCCCTCTCCCCTTAACCATATAACTCAGGGGTCTGCAAGCTGTAGATCTCTAGATGTATTGCACGGCACCTCCCATGACTCCTCACTATTGACTAGGCTGCCTAGTGCTGATGGGAGTTTTAGTCCAACACATCTGGAGAGCCCACTCTGGTGATACTTCACTATTGACTGGGCTGCCTAGTGCTGATGGGAGTTTTAGTCCAACACATCTGGAAAGCCCACTGTGATGATACAGAGCTATCATCACAGTATCACTGTTGACTGGGCTGGCTAGTGCTGGTGGGTGTTTTAGTCTAACCCATCTGGAGATCCCAGTCTGATGAAACGTCACTATTGACTAGGCTGCCTAGTGCTAATGGGAGTTTTAGTCCAACACATCTGGAGAGCCCAATCTGATGATACTTCACTATTGACTAGGCTGCCTAGTGCTGATGGGAGTTTTAGTCCAACACATCTGGAAAGCCCACTGTGATGATACAGGGGTATCATCACAGTATCACTGTTGACTGGGCTGGCTAGTGCTGGTGGGAGTTTTAGTCTAACCCATCTGGAGATCCCACTCTGATGATACTTCACTATTGACTAGGCTGCCTCGTGCTGATGGGAGTTTTAGTCCAACACATCTGGAGAGCCCACTCTGATGATACTTCACTATTTACTAGGCTGGTTAGTGCGTGTAGGAGTTTTAGTCCTACACATCTGGAAAGCCCACTGTTATGATACAGAGGTATCATCACAGTATCACTGTTGACTGGGCTGGCTAGTGCTGGTGGGAGTTTTAGTCTAACCCATCTGGAGATCCCACTCTGACGATACTTGACTATTGACTAGGCTGGCTAGTGTGGTTGGGAGTTTTAGTCCAACACATCTGGAGAGCCCACTCTGATGATACATGACTATTGATAAGGCTGACTCCTGCTGTTGGGAGTTTTAGTCCAAAACATCTGGCAAGCCAACGTTTGCAGAACCCTGGTCTAATTGGACCCTTTTCCGTCTCTGCATTGCATCCAAAATAATGTATCATACTATTGTTGCCCTGTATAGCACTCCTCTCTATGTAAAGCCCACTTCTCTTATACACTGATGACATTATCGAACCGTTGCAAAAAATAACATCACATTTGTGTCTGCTTGTGTCACGTAGCAACTGCATGGGCAGCACAACACCAGTTTGGTAGTGACGTCCCCATGTTTCTGCACGCATTGCACGTAACTACTTTGCACACCCATGTCTTTTAAATGTAAGCATGCTTCAAGATTTGAATCAAATATTGCGATACTTTCTCCGCGCTTGATACTAATATTCACAAACTACTTGTTTACACTATACAAATCCATTTGCAGATAGCACAAAAAATATATATAATAGTCCACACTGTGTGTTCTATCCAATGTTGTCTTTATGTTGAAATTATATAGTTCGTGATTTTTGTCATCAATAGCCGACACGTGTTTCGACCGTTGTGGTCGTTCTCAAGGCTATATTGGTACAATTCACCACATTCAAATGCACAATAATTCACAATAAAATTAGACAAAACATTATATTTCATGTTATCAAAAAAATGTTAAAAATAGAAACATACCACACAGGTTGAAGTAGGTTTCGAGAGATGCATGCAACCATGGAAATTTAGAATAAAGAAAAGAACCAAACATTTGATTACCAATCTAATACACATTGGCATACCTTATGAATAATGTGATGAATTAAAAACTTGATGCATTCAAAATCTATTTACAATGTCATGTGACCACGCCAGTTGACCACACGTTATTCTCCTTCCTTAAATTATCCAAACATTCACCCATGTGAAATATCCTTATTATTCCAACCAATTGTGCTCCCATAGTCAGGTGTCTAAAAGTATTAAATAAGCTTACCCTTATCACGTATTGCTTTCTTGGCATCTATATAAATGAATGTAATAATGATGTGCACTGATTAAATAGACCTATTTGATTACCCAATATGTCTGCACACTGTATGGATAAATGCCCACCTGATAGTACTGCCAGAATAACAGAACAAAATTAGTGGTATCTTCTTCTAAGTCTCTGGGATAGTTCCCCGTGACCTGATGCTTCAAGATTTGACTAGTTTTAGTAGCTAGGCGTCTGTACCTGTTTTCAAACCTTGACTATGACATGGATTACACATATGTGCAAAGGCGCATGTGGACCAAAGTGCATGCCTTGCCATTTATTGCAGTGACAGCATGGCTTAAGGGCTATGTGATGTAACTATTGCTGTTCTTTCCATGTGTACAGACTGGTAGGCAACACGATGAATGCCTAAATGTGCAACGAATGGCGTAGAGTTGTGATGTATTGAACATCTGTGCAAAGCAACGGCTTTCCTTTACAAGCCAAGCACTTCCCTAGCATTTATCTGTCATTTCAATATCCATTCATCCAAATATTCATTCAACTTTCATCTCCCATTCACCATAAAACAGTCTCATGCTTTAGGGCTGGACGATACATTGAGGTTTGGAGATATAGCGATATATTTTCAAAATCGAGAAAGGATGAGACAATATGGATACCATCGAGATAAATACATAAATACATGATTGCATATTTACACAGCTGTGTGTATTCTCAAACGGAAAGAGGGAACCTGTATTTGCACTTTATTTTGATCAATGTCTTATAAATAATGGTGTGTGTGAGACATCTCACATGTAGTTGGCTGCTTACATCTGAGCATTTAACCCACATAAACAATATCGAGATATATATCGCATATCGACATTCAACCCAAAAATATCAAGATATGACTTTTGGTCCATATCGCCCGGCCCTATCATGTATCCATGTTTTCCTTAAGTGGCCAACTTGCATGTGTGTAAATCAAAGGAACTCCTCCTAAACATGCGCTGAGCATCACCGTTACCATACATGTCTCATCCAGAGAGTCCAATGTTCCCCTTAAACATACTGCTAGCAAGCATGCGTCTGGAACATAGGACTGCCCAATGTTTTGCGGGGAGAGAGGAGATCCATTATCAGAGAAATTAAGAGATCGATTGCATTGTGGGTGTATTGAGGCTTCTTTTCATTTGTGTTTGTACGGATAAAATAACACTCCAACAGCAGCAATACAGGTTTGTAAAGCACAAAAGTAAGTGCAGGTTGTATTATCCCTCCAGTTTAAAGCCTGCTTTCTAATGTTTTCCTTCAGAGCATCAGACAAACAAGGATGTTAGTTGCACTTGATTAATCAGCAGCATTAAATGCAACTGATCATGAGGTTCTTTCGAAGATCTTGCTACATCGAATGGGGATACAGAGTTGGCCAACTCCAGGCCTTGTGGACTGGAAACAGGTCAGATTTTCGGATACCCCACATTAATATTCATGAGATACATTTACATTCGATTCTAAGGGCCTCATTACGGCTTTGGCGGTCCGGGTTCCCTGAATGGGGAATTACTGGGCCATTTCAAGTTTGGAGGGCCTGGTAATTCCTCCTTCAGGGAAACCGGGTTCGGACCTTCCCAATTCCCATTCGAGCCCCCATAGGGCTCAATGGGAATGGGTGCAGGGAGTTAACAACGGGCAGATTATGACCGGCCTGTTGTTAGCTCCCTGGTCCCCTCACGGGACCTGATAACGATGCCTGGTTTTACCAGGCATCCTTACCGGGTCCCGCGAGGGAACCTCGTAATCAGGCGGAATGGGTTTAACGGGGCCGCATCCATTTGCGGCACCCATTAACCCATTCCGCCAGGGTCGTAATGAGGCCCTAAATGTAAGCACATTTCTCCCATGAATATTAATGAGGGCTATCCTGAAAATCTGTCAGGTTTGCAGCCCTTAAAGCCTGAAGTTACCTATCCCTATAGCTTGGTTTCGGTCGTTTATGAGCTTAAGATATCAGATGGTAATCATGGGCCAAGCTCATCCAGAATCTTTCTAGCCCACTTTTGGGGTTATATTTATTTCGCCCCCTGCTTTTTACTTTATATGTGGAACCACTGGTATTGTAGTTGAGAAACATCGAGTTTGCATGCATCAGTACGCTGTTGATACACAATTGTATCTCATACTTTCTTCGGAAAGGGTGATGGCGCGTCTCTGTAGCTGCATACTGGATATTGAAGCATGGATGGTTTCTCATTTTTGGATGTTGAATACTAACAAAACAGAATTGTTGTCAGTCTCTCAGTCCCATTCTTTATCCTCCTTTTATAAATGATTTGCTGATACTTTATTTATTTATTTCAAAATGTATAGCACCTCACAAAGCCCTGGTGCATCCAGGCGCTAGTTACAGTAAGTGCAGTAGCAGAGATCAAGGTGCAAGACCAAGCAAAGTGTCACAAACATGAGGGAATATCTTGAAAACACACTCTTGAAAAGCCTTGCCTCATTAAACGGGAGCTACCTCAGGTAAATAAGCAAACATGAGTGACAAAATGAGTATGAGTGCACATTCTGTCAAAGCTTCGCCTCATGGTACAGGGGGCTACTTCAGCTATATAAGCAAACATGAATGACAAAATAAGTATGAGTGCACATTCTGGCAAAGCCTCGGTTCATGGTGCGTAAGGGCTAGTTCAGGCATATAAGCAAACATGAATGACAAAATAAGTGTGAGTGAACATTCTGGAAAAGCCTCACCTCATGGTACAGGGGGCTACGTCAGATATATAAGCAAACATGAATGACAAAATAAGTATGAGTGCACATTCTGGCAAAGCCTCACCTCATGGTACGGGGGCTAGTTCAGGTATATAAGCAAACATGAATGACAAAATAAGTATGAGTGCACATTCTGGCAAAGCTTTGCCTCATGGTGCATAAGGGCTAGTTCAGGTATGTAAGCAAACATGAATGACAAAATAAGTATGAGTACACATGCTGACAAAGCCTAGCCTCATGGTACGGGGGGCTAGTTCAGATATGTAAGCAAACATGAATGACAAAATAAGTATGAGTACACATGCTGACAAAGCCTAGCCTCATGGTACGGGGGGCTAGTTCAGGTATGTAAGCAAACATGAATGATAAAATAAGTATGATTGCACATAATGACAAAGCCTGCCCTCATGGTATTGGGGGGCTACTTCAGGTATATAAGCAAACATGAATGACAAAATAAGTATGAGTGCACATAATGACAAAGCCTAGCCTCATGGTATGGGGGGGGCTAATTCAGGTATATAAGCAACCATGAATGACAAAATAAGTATGGGTGCCCATTCTGGCAAAGCCTCGCCTCATGGTGCGGGGTGGCTAGTTCAGGTATGTAAGCAAACATGAATGAGAAAATAAGTATGGGTGCCCATTCTGGCAAAGCCTCGCCTCATCGTACAGGGGGCTACTTCAGATATATAAGCAAACATGAATGAGAAAATAAGTATGAGTGCACATAATGACAAAGCCTAGCCTCATGGTATGGGGGGGGGGGCTAATTCAGGTATATAAGCAACCATGAATGACAAAATAAGTATGGGTGCACATTCTGGCAAAGCTTTGCCTCATGGTGCATAAGGGCTAGTTCAGGTATGTAAGCAAACATGAATGACAAAATAAGTATGAGTGCACATTCTGGCAAAGCCTCGCCTCATGGTACGGGGAGCTACTTCAGATATATAAGCAAACATGAATGACAAAATAAGTATGAGTGCACATTCTGGCAAAGCCTCGCCTCATGGTACGGGGGGCTAGTTCAGATATGTAAGCAAACATGAATGACAAAATAAGTATGAGTGCACATTCTGGCAAAGCCTCGGTTCATGGTGCGTAAGGGCTAGTTCAGGCATATAAGCAAACATGAATGACAAAATAAGTGTGAGTGAACATTCTGGAAAAGCCTCAGCTCATGGTACAGGGGGCTACTTCAGATATATAAGCAAACATGAATGACAAAATAAGTATGAGTGCACATTCTGGCAAAGCCTTGCCTCATGGTATGGGGGGGGCTAATTCAGGTATATAAGCAACCATGAATGACAAAATAAGTATGAGTGCACATGCTGACAAAGCCTCGCCTCATGGTACAGGGGGCTAGTTCAGATATGTAAGCAAACATGAATGAGAAAATAAGTATGAGTGCACATTCTGGCAAAGCCTCGCCTCATGGTACGGGGGCTAGTTCAGGTATATAAGCAAACATGAATGACAAAAATAAGTATGAGTGCACATTCTGGCAAAGCTTTGCCTCATGGTGCATAAGGGCTAGTTCAGGTATGTAAGCAAACATGAATGACAAAATAAGTATGAGTACACATGCTGACAAAGCCTCGCCTCATGGTACGGGGGGCTAGTTCAGATATGTAAGCAAACATGAATGACAAAATAAGTATGAGTGCACATTCTGGCAAAGCCTCGCCTCATGGTGCAGGGGGTTACTTCAGATATATAAGCAAACATGAATGACAAAAATAAGTATGAGTGCACATTCTGGCAAAGCTTTGCCTCATGGTGCATAAGGGCTAGTTCAGGTATGTAAGCAAACATGAATGAGAAAATAAGTATGAGTGCACATTCTGGCAAAGCCTCGCCTCATGCTGAAATCCTGGGGCCTCTCTTGAATTCTCTAACTCTGCTAAATGCTTGGGTTTATGTTGGACGCCAGTTTGTCTTTTACCCCACATATAGTTTGCTTAAATCTGCCAATTTCTATCTGTTGGCTCTGAGATTGGTGAAGCATTTTTTTCTTGGGTTCCTTTTAGGCTACCATTGCAGCTTCTAGTTTTATCCCGTTCTGAACTCTATTTTAATTGGTCTTCCTCCATCTTCTCTGGCACAATTGAAAGCTGTTTTTCATGCTGCTGCTCGATTGGTCTCTGGCGCCAAGAAATTTAACCATATTACCTCAATATTTAATCTCTCATAACTGGCTACATTTAAATGCTAAGATTTTGTTTAAGTTAATATGTATTACCTACAAAGTAGTTCATTTAAACACAACCTCCGATCTGGCTAAAAACTGAATATATCTCGAGGATCCAGAGGTCTTCGTAGCCGAGACTTTGGAGATCTTCTAACCGAGACTTCAGAGGTCTTCGTAGCCGAGACTTTAGAGATCTTCTAACCGAGACTTCAAAGGTCTTCGTAGCCAAGACTTTAGAGACTCCAGAGGTCTTCGTAGCCAAGACTCATTCTGTCTGAAAAGTCTCTAATTCAAGTTTGTTTTTTCAATGAAAAGATCTTTTTTGGTGCAGCAGTTTGTTACTGGAGCAATCTTTTTCCCAATTTATGTACGATTACAAATTATCTTAAATTTACGAAACCCTTGCAAACTTGGTTGTAGAAATCTGCTTTTAAGCGTTAAATATGGTGTATTACACTGCTGGCTTATTTTCTGTATGATTTGTTTTGAAATATATGTATGTATTTAATTGCTCTTATAAGTATTTATGTATGTTGCTACGTACTGCACTGAGATGCAGTTGTGACTTGTTAGCGCTTTCTACTAATTTTAAGAAAGAAAGAAAGTAAGAAACAAGCAAAGAAAGAAAGAAAGGAAGGGGCTTGCTCATAGGGTAAGCACTCACATCTGACACTTTGCAAGTGGGAGTCCATCACCAACATAGGCCTTCATCCCTCCCAGGTCGATGCGTTCAGAACCATTACATTGCGTAGCGACAGCAGATATCAAGCTATCATAGCAGCACTTAGAAGCATGAGTAATCCTGCACAAAGTCTTGCATATGAACCTGATAGAAAACTTAGGATATCACTGTAACCACCTGCAACAGCAGAAAAAGATGCATGCATGAATTTTTAACCTATTCTGCAAAATATATAAAGGCAAGTCTTTAACCAACTATCCTTCATTTCATATGAATGTAGATCTTGGTAGGGCCCTTATTTTAGGAAGGCTGAGGTTATTATAATATTTCCGTCAGGTGTTGTATAAAGTGTTGAATGATGGATGTCTCCCTTTCTGAAGACTCTAAACTCTCTAATGGTACCTGGTACGGTCTTGATCGCCCAGAAAAACAGTATGTTTAAAGACACAATTGATCACGCCCATAAGTAGTGAACAGAATGCCCGGAAGGAACACTGCGCACCACCCAGCTGGCAGACCAACCACAAAATACACAAGAGCAACCAACCGCCATATAAGCAATAGCGGGAACATCCAACACATGACAGAGACACTCAGTCTCACAATAAAGAGAGAACGAGAGACAGCCACCACCAGTGATCTTCCGCGACTCTCAGACGGACTCCTGCAATTATTCTGGCCCATCACCGGTAAAAATCAAGCAGACTAGAATGACTGCGATCTACCCATTACATATGGGTTCTCTTTCATGTGATGAAGTCACCTGAACAGGAACAGGAATTCTATGAATCCCGGGCCTACATCCCAAGTAACTTCTTGAGAGAAACCATGAACACAGAAAGGAGCAAAGAGTGGGGCACAGTCAGGCACCCTACATTGCCCTGAAGAAGGCTGGAGTCATCAGAGAGCCACAATCACATGGCTTGCTCAGTCCGGCCGAAACACGTGTCAACAACTTTTTTGGTGCTTAGCAAGAGACACACCTTTAGAAAAATGGGGTGCATAGGAATATGTTAATGGTTTTGTTGTTACAAAGTCTTTATTCAAACAAAAGGCTTGGTTTGAAGTATGAATCAGGTTACAAAAGAGGTACGACTGATCAACTAAGTTGAATGCAGTCGTGGCTACAAACTAAATAATGTGGTTTTGAAATGATTATGTTTTTAAAGTTTTTGATATTGCTAACTGTCATTGTAGTACATGTGGTTATAATCTAATATAATCAGTTCTGTCCACTACTTAGGGTCTTGATCAATAGGATCTTTAAATGTATAGATACAGTGGGGTAACACAAAATCAACCATGCCTCCCTCCAAAATATGCCCCTCACAACTTCTTGCCATCCAGAGACATAAACACCACTAAGGTAAATATAGGGGCACTTACTAGTGTGAGTGGGTCCCTATGCTGCAGTCTGAAGTGACCGCTTAACTTGCTGAGCTATCTCAAGGGAGGAAATGCGTGTTATGAGTAAATGGCTATGAAGAGTAAAGGTTACAATTGTTTTGGATACACGGGGCCTCATCAGGGGTTGGGCGGAGCGGTAAAATTGTGGCAGAAATGCTATTACTGCTGCATTACCGCTCCACCTTATCCTGGGTTTGGGGAAGAGTCGGAGGGCACTTACCTCCAGCTCTCAGCTGGGTGTGACTGAGCTGACTTTCCACCCATTTTTGATGCAATTGCTGCGCGCAATTAGCGCCACAGTAATTGTGCCGAAAATGCCCCATAGAATCCTTTGGACCGAAAATAAATTGGGATTTACCACAGTACCGCAACATGTGACCAGGCGCTAATAGCGCTGGACAAAGTTGTGGTAATGTTATTTGCATTGGGCGGTATCCCAGTGGATTTACCGCTGCGATACCGCCCAACTCAACATGAGGCTCTGATTCCCATAAACACAACACGTTGGTTTCCGAAATTTGCACGTTGGTTTCCAAAATTTGAAGCAAAAGCTCCCCCATATTTGAAATGAAGTTTAGTTAGGTGCTGTACCCCCAGAGTGTTGCGTGGGGCACTGTCCAGCTTAAAATTCAGAGAGCATGCACGCAATGCATACACGTGGCAGTTGAGCCTTGCAAGCAATTGGCCCCCTCCATTGTACAAGATGCCGTCTGGAACGCGGGCTTTGAAGCACGCTTTGATCACACACAGCGCCTCCTTTGCACACGGGGTTCTCGGGTGGAACAGCGGCGTGCACCTGGCCCGGAGGTCAGCTCTAGGTCACCAGACGTTTCTTTCACGATAGAAACGGATACACCGCCGGAGGACCGGCTGGTGTAACCGGGGCCTATCCAGCGAGTCGGTGATGCGATGCCTCTCCCCTGCCAGAGTGAGAGGGAGAAAAGGAGGGAGTGCGAGGAAGAGGGAAGCAGAGAGAGAAAGAGAGCAGGAGAGGGGAAGTAGAGAGAGAGAGAGAGAGAGAGAGAGAGAGAGAGAGAGAGAGAGAGAGAGAAAGGAATAGGGAGAGAGGGGAAGGGAGAGAAAGAGGGGAAGGGAAGAGGAGTGAGAGGCAAGGATAGGCGAGAGCTGGGAAGAAGAGAGTAGGGGAAGGAGAGAGAGAGAGAGAGAGAGAAAGTGAGGGAGGGAGTTGGGGACGGGAGGGAGAAAAAGAGGGAGTGCGATGAAGAGGGAAGCAGAGAGAGAAAGAGAGCAGGAGAGAAAGAGAGGGGAAAGTAGAGAGAGAGAGAAAGGAACAGGGAGAGAGGGGAAGGGAGAGAAAGAGGGGAAGGGAAGAGGAGTGAGAGGCAAGGATAGGCGAAAGCTGGGAAGAAGAGAGAGTAGAGGATGGAGCGAGTGAGAGAGTGGAATAGGAGAGAGAAAGTGAGGGAAAGACTGGGGGAAGGGAGGGAGAAAAAGAGAGAGTGCGATGAAAAGGGAAGCAGAGAGAGAGAGCACGTGAGAAAGGAACAGGGAGGGGGAGCAGAGAAGGGAGAGAGGGAAAGGGAAGAGGAGTGAGAGGCAAGGATATGAGACAGATGGATAAAAAATAGAGGGAAAGGGAAGGAGAGAGAGTGGAATAGGTGGGCGATTGAGAGAAAGGGAGAGCGAGAGAGAACGCAAGGGTAGGGGGAAAAGGTTTATAATTACGTCTTCAATCGCCCTCTAAACCGCAGAAGCGAAGGTGGTGAAAGGGGTCTAACGGGCACATCCTGCCATGCTCTGGGAATGGAAAGGAAAGATCAGTTACCTTGTGCTGCCCCCCCTCATACCCTGGCTCCCCACTCCGCGCCTATACAACGGGCTCTCGGCGTGCCCAAGCCTAGTCACCCCAGATAGACATCGCTTGCTTGTGGAAGACGCTGGAGGGTTTACCGTGAACGCCTTATAAAAATCGAGCCAGTGAAGTGACACAATATCACTTCTGTTTCCAGGCATCCCAGCTGGCTATAGCACGCACGCATTGTTTTAAAGGTAAGGGAAGCATCTGAGAGGCACTATTTCCACCGAGATGTGGTAAGATCAGTACTTGAATAATGTATTTATTTATTTATTTATTTATTTAGTTAGTTAGTTATTTATTTATTACATTTATTGTACGCCCAGACCCTGAGGTATCACGGCGTAGTTACAGACAGAAGCAAATACAATCTTGGTGATGATAAAAACATTAGAGCAGGCAATACAGGTTTCCCTTACTACTTTATATACAATTATGTACATTTATATACAGTGAGTAATAGTGCAACTGGATAGTGTAACTGAACTGGCTCTCTGCAGCAAAACGTGTTATCTTATGCAAGGACCTAGGCGGCTGCCATGTCATTTGTTTTATGGATGTCTGAATTCTGATTCTGAATGTCCATGTGAAGTCCAAACATTAATTCCGTACGTCACACTAATGCAGCTCATTCAAACCCATGGACTGACAGCCTGCAACTATGCAAACAGCGCCCAACACATCTTCAAGATAACTGACAACAAATACCCCCAAAACAACTAGAAAGTTAGGACCTGTCCGAGAATAATTCCTCTCCTTGCAAGGCTGCGCTTATAGAAAGTGCCTAATTTATTTATTTAGTTGAATATACTTATAGCTATTAAGCTTTGTATATACAACATAAAACAAACATAAAAGTTAAAAAACAGAATTACAAAAATAAAAATATATATATTTCAACATACAATACAATATAAAAACAAGAAAGTTCCTAATAGTGCCTTTACTGGCGATAGCCGCCCATCTCCTTCTGCCAGCCCTCACAGTACCTTGCTAGAGCTGGTTCCCAGTGCCGTGTCCAGGGAGTGGCCTAGGGTGGCACGTGATACCCCTGGAATCTGATTGGCCACCCCAGGTGCCACCCCATTACCCTGAACTATGATCATAGTTTAGGATATGAGCATAATGTGGGCGCTCGTACGTCATGCCACCCCTGCATAGGTCAGTGCCGCACTTGTCCCACCCAGTCAAAAGAGTCTGGGCACTGCTGGTGCCTGCAAATTGAGAAAGAGCCTGCGCTGCCCTTTCCCTCATTTCCAAGAAGGAAAAAGAGTTTTGTGTGTAGCAAACTGTATAGTAGAGTATACAGAGTTCTATTTGTATGTTTACACGTCATCATTATGCGTGTGCGGTGCAGCAATGCAAACAAATATAGAGTACCATCACAAAAGATGCCCATTGTGCAGAGGCCGATCGGAAAATCTCCAGACATCTCTGCCAGTCCACAGCTGATCAGATGATCTAATGTTTGGACTGGTTTTAAAAAATGACCGTATGAACTAGTATCCATTTTGCTGCTTTTATAACACAGAATGGCCTCACTATCATAGTGGCGGGAAAGGTATGAACGGTGCCAGTATGGCACCGGCACCGTTCATACTGTCCTGCCCGTTACGAGTTCTGCTCGCCGGTTCCTGACAGCCCACCAGGTCTTACCTGGCAGGCTGTGCGGCACCCGCGAGCAGAACTCATGATTGCACCGGCACCGTGCAACCATGCTCTCCACCCCCAATACCACCACCCGCAAATGTGCAATTACCAGCCCATTCATCTCATAATGGGCCGGTTAATGCCCAATCGAGGTTACTGCCATGCTCATAAGAGGCCAATTGTCAAGAAGGTTTCGACAGTATCTGTATTAGATAACGATCACTGCTATGTTTGCTTTGTGATATAAAAAGGTTGAGATTTTGCATCAAAGACCGACCTTTTACATTGGAAAATGGGGGAGGGGGAATCTCTTTCTTATATATTACTTATTGCATGAACAGGAAAGAATTAAGGTCCTAGACAAATTTGTAGCAAGGCGTATTTTCTGTGTTCCTTATCATATAGACAGAATAAATGGGGGAAAAACGTTTCGCTCCATTGCAAAAATCTTTATGTGACATGGATGCGCTAGGAATAAAATGGGTGTTACCTTCATTGTTAAATGTTCAGCAAATGTTATATACCTTAAATCTGGCTCTACATGCTTGCATGGTAGATTCCCCATGGCACATTGCACTTTACAGGTGTACATGCGATGTTGTGTAATTTGCAAAGATTATATGTGATACATATTATGGCACTGAGGACTCTACACTGATAGAGCCATGCTCAGATTAATCTTTTGCACAGCATCGGATCTTTTTGCATTATATGCGCCTCAACGATGAGACGTGGGGACGCTAGGATTAAAGGAATGACCGATACATCTGGTGACTCATGGATATTAACAATGTGGGACATACTTGAGGGCAGATAGCACATTGTATGCTGTGTCACCTTTAAGGAAAGCAGCAAATATATAGTTCTTATGCTTGCCTACCTCAAACAGTGTTTTCTTAGAGAGTCCGCCTCACACAATGCAAGCATCAAGACTATTTGTGTAGGACTTTGCCTGTGTGATCAACACAATTACACGGTAGGCGGTAAGGGTTTACTGGTGCCGGTATTTTACCGGTACCGGTAAATCCTTACCGCCTTACTACGAGGTCCCTTTGCGGGATGGGGAATTTAACGCCTGCTTTTTGCAGGCGTTAAAAACCAACCCGCGAAGGGACCCAGGGAGCTAATTACGGTACCGCAATTTGCGGTGCCGTAATTAGCACCTTCCCCTTTCCCATTATGCCCTATGGGGCAAAAATGGGAATGGGGAAGGGCAATGGTGGAAGGGGGAATTACCGCCCCGCCAACCTTGGAATGGGGCGGTGATTCCCCTTTCCACCAAGGCGGTGCCGGTATTTTACCGGCATGAACCATGGTGCTAATTGCGCCATGGTTCTCCGCCTACCGTGTAATGAGGCCCAAAGTCTATTACAGCCATTCACATAGGTGCTTGAACTGCATTTAGTACGTTATACGGTTCACCTCGGTATTTTATGATATGTTTGATATCTGCATATGCCATTGCTGAACTACTTTGTGTACATTTTATCATGTTTGGTTTTGTCGGGGGGGAAATTCTGCCGGGGTCGGCCGGGCCATCCGCAGACCTCCGGGCAGGGAGGCCCCAACTCCTCCCGTATATCCCAGATGAGATAGAGTATGAGACGCACACAAGGAGCAAGGCGACTCTGCTGTTTATTTATACAAAACGGCAGGGATGGGTCAAGGAGCGTACGCGTCCGTCCTGACACACACACAATCGTGGGGCTCGCAGGCCCTTTTTACTGCATTATGACGCGCTACTTGCGTCACTTCAGAAAGTTAACAAAAAACCTATCGCCACTCTTAATTGGTTGCTCGAGTGGTAGGGTTAGTATAGTACACATATAGAGAATGATATTAGTGGACAAGGTGTAGTCAGGTGGTATATCTGGGTTGTCCCTATAATTGGATACATAAGAATTGTTACATGAAGGCTCCTGAGGATTGGCTAATGTTACTGACGTCTGAGATAAGAGCCCCATGTTCTGATTGGTGCATCCGTGAGCTCCCCAGCCTGGGACCACCGTTGTTCCCAGCTCTCGGTGTACCTGTGTTTGCAACAATGTTTCAATATGGGTACGTGCAGACAATGTGAGGATTTATTCATAGGTGGAAGGCTGACCGTTCCCGCTGACCGCTCCCACTGTAGCAGGTGTCCATTGAGCCTTTCAAGTGTCTCGGCCTGTGTCTCGTAGTGAGGGACCCAGACGCCTTTTCTCTCCTGGGTTTTGGCATCTCGTCAGATTCGGCTTGGTCACGTGAGGCGGGACCGTGTTTGAGGCAGAATTCTGCACAATTAATATTGCTTTTCCACTGTGTGTCTGGTTTAATTTGTAGATATGACTTTAACGTTGGTACGCGGAGTACGAGGTTGCAACATCGTGCCTTTGATGATTTGTTCTTGGATGTGGGCTTGCAACATTGCGACCTTGGCTGGTTGCTCCATCGGGTTCTTTCTGCAGGATCAGCAACCTGACTCTTGCTTTGTTAATGTCCACGGGAGCTCTTGTTTAAGGCCTACTCGGGCCTGGTGCTTAAGTAGTCTGTTTGGTGCATAGGTGCTTTAGATTATAGTAGCATACATTTCCATGACCAGTATCGTGTTTCCATTATACCTCTCATGGTGGTAACGGGTTTCAAGGGAAGCGTGAGCAAGCGTTATAGATGAGTTCATGATGCATCTTGCGTTTCTGCATTCTGAAAGCCTATGTAAAAATAATAAAGATGCACGTCCGTGAATATGCCTGTCGCCTACGTCAGAGCACTGAGTATGTTCTTCGTGTAAATTGGTGTGGAAATGTTAAGTGTGTATACTTGTACAGATGTGCTTCCCGTTGTCTAGGTCGTCATGGCATCTCTAACGACGTGTGGTTTTTAGTCTAGCTGATCCGAGCCGCAGGTGTCGGCATGGCCAGTGCGGGCTGCTGGGCAGGCAGGTGGACACATCCGTATGTTCCTGTACCAGGGTACCTGGTCGTCTGGTAAATGGACAAACTCTTCCCGCGGCGGGTGTCTGGGCCGTGACCCTCTAGGCCAAGCGCGAGAGGTGAAGGACGGGAGCCTGGTCTTCCATTCTCCCACTTCAGTCCCCCCTCTGGTCGACTTGTCGACCACAAACATATCCTTCTCGTTATCTCCTCTTACCCTCCATATCTTAGTTATCCCTCCGAGATGTCCATAATGGTTTACATGATCTTCAAATGACCAATACATGTATTCACATGTTCCTCCAGGAGTACAGTATACCCATCTTCCTATGTAGCTCCTGGGGTTCCTTGGGTTCTCAATCTTCACTGATGGTGGGTCTAGATGATTGGTGATAATTTGGGTGCGCAACTTCTCCCTTTCTTGTATTATCACACCTGTATGCTGGCCGTCATCTGCTGGCATTAAGGGGTGCATTCCCACCATTTCCAGCAACTCGTCAGTCGTGCGTGCTTTCCGGGCCTTCCAAAATCTAATTATGATCAGGGTAGCTCCAGCCAAAATAGCACATCCCACTATTATTTTCAGTCCATCTGACAGCCAAGATGGCATCCATGACCATAATAGTGAAAACCAGCTCTTATCCTTGTTTACACCGTTACTTTCGTCCATCATTTTGGAGTGCATCTGGGCCAATTGTGAAACTGCTTCTGTCAGTGTACCATTGTCAGCATCGTTGGCAGGTATGAACGTGCAGCAAGATTGTCCTATTTTTGCACAGACTCCTCCTTCCATTGCTGTGAGAAGGTCCAATACATATCTGTTCTGGAGTGCTACCATCCTTACAGCTCGCAGCTCCTCTTTAATTGCGTTGAACCCATTTACTGTTGAATTGATGGTCATCATTAGTTCCCACCTTGTTATTTGGAGCCATTTTGCGTTTGCGTATGCCTGCAGTCCCGGATGTATTATTGAGGAGAAGAACATTGCTGCTCTGCTGAATAGTCTATGTTCTGGCGGTATTGATGTTATTTCCGTTTCCGACCTTCCCCACAGGTAATTTCCTGTCAATGGCTCTCCTTGTCTTTTTCTCCTGTTTAGGACAGTATCATTGCTGTTGGTCCTGTTTCCTTGCTCCTTCTGAAGTGGTGCAGATCTCTTTCTTCTCTTATCCCCTTCATCCATTTTAGGAAATTTCGCCACATCGACATGCTTCTTAGGTACCACTAGTGATGGTACATTGACGTGTACCATTGTGCACACACCATTCCACAGGGGAGGCAGTGTATGATATGCCTTTTCCCCACAGGCCCAATAATGGTCCATTATTACTGCTGTTCCCGCTCCCCCCTCAGGCAACTCCATCACGCTTGCACAATTGGTGTTATATCCTACGTCCACCTCTCCTTTATGCTGGTAGCATACTTAAGGCGCAGTCAATGGTAGTATAGTTATCGGGTCTTCATCTTCTTCTACCCACGTGAGCATTGGTACATACTTGATCCACGTCGTCCAACATCGATGATTGTGTGTCTCGATAGTTGAGATAGTTTCTTTTGTTACCATGTTGCTGCCAATCACTCCTATCTCCCAGCTGTTGCCCAGGAACACCTTTCCTGTTATCGTCAGTAGCGGCCTCTCCCAGCATCCTTGTTTACCCGGAACTTCAGTTGCGTACCAATCACATGGTAGGTACTGCAGTGTTACCTTCTTTGTTTCTCCTTTTGCAAGGCCACTTGTTATGTACCTGAATGCTTCAGCATGTAAACTGGTCTTGTGATAACTCAGATAGGTCTTGAGGAAGTTGTTTTCATATGGGTATGAATCTCGTGTTTTCCATGTCATGTGCACTACTGTTCCTTGAAATCTTCCTTTCGTTTGGAACAGGGCCAAATATATTATGCACTGTGCTGTTTTTTCATCTATTTCTGTGGCAACAAATGTTCGTGAAGCGCTCATGGCGTATGGTATTAATGAGCAAACGTAACAGCTATCCTCAGTTGTCTGCTTACCAATGCGGGTCATGTGTTGGTACCATATGTTGTTTGTGACGTGTGCTGAATCTTGTACATAATTATCAATACCTTTATTGTCTGAGTACGTGCTGCGTTTAACTCTATTTTGCTTGGGTGCAAAATTACGATTACCACCTGACGTAACACCTGTTGCAGCAGGGGACGGGGGTATATTAAGTTTGGGTGCAGCAATAAAATCAATAGCATAGCTGTACTGCCAGACAGAGGCAGCCAAGAACCCGGTGATCATAAAAATCCCTATTATTTTTATTACATATGCTAATTTCACCGGCATTTTGCTCTTACCTTGCTGCGGTCCTGGCAGCTTATTCTTGCGACGTTACAGTTGCCCGCCTAAAAAATTCTCAAAAGTGCTCGTTATTAAATGTTAGTTTTGTTTCCTTTAAGCTCTCCCTATCAAGTGGTCATTCAGTGCCCAAGCGAAGAGCTGCTCCCACGCTACTCTAAGTGATGGGTCTCTTAGGACCGGCAAGTATGGGCGGAGGTGGGGCATGTAATATTCTATGGCCAGGAGGAAGGCTGTGTAGTACACACGTACCCTTCTCCTTTTTAGGTATGTTGGCCTCTTTATTTCGTATACAAATTGGTGTGACAATTCTTCTGGGTAGTTATCGTCTGGCAGCACCATCTACGCCTGTACACTGAACTTGTTAATTAGCTTTTCTTAACAATACAATATTACGCAGTTCCTGTATGTGCGAGAGAAAAAAGAGAACATTCACGTGTTTACATGTGTATTGGTGCAAGCAATGTCCTTTAGTTTTAGTTACAACTGTACTTAGCAGTCAATGGGGGGGGGGGTTTGCGCTCAGATGGCGGAAGTATTTTTACTCTTTGAGCGCGTGACCATGGGGTGGGCAGTATGGGGATCACCCCTTTCTTCGTCAGTTATCGTCTCCGAGGGAACAATTGGGTCGTTGTCTGTGGTGGAACTTTCTTCCGCTGTCGGCGATGTTGTTGCTGTTCGTCCAACGGACCTGTCGTTGGCGCTGGGGCGGGTCTGCAGTTTGTAGATCTTTACGTCATGTAGGTGGTTCCAGGCACGCTTATCCTTTAGTTTTACTGCTCTTGTTGATACGTCCTCTACCAGATGGGGGCCAGTGAACCTCTTCTCGTGCCACCTTCTATTGAAATTGCGAAGTAGTACGTGGTCACCGTTGGCAAGTTTGCACGAGTTCTCCTTTCCCAATTCCGTACTTTCGTCTTTTTCTTGATTGCTGGTAGACCCGCCCCGTGTGCGCTCGAGCTGTTGAGACACAAACACGACACTAGTAATCAAAGAAGACACATATTGATACATTTCATCTCCTAACACATTCGCTGAACTTTCGTTATCGGTGAATGCCCTTGACGTTGGTGTTAGGGGAAGGCGCATTTGACGTCCAGTAACCACTTCGTGAGGGGTGAGGTGGTGGTCGGACCCTGGCCTGTTTCTAAGTTCAAACAATGCTAACGGAAGGCAATACAACCAACTTTTCTTTGTTGTTTGTTGTATTTTAGCAATTGCCTCCTTCAACAGGCCATTCAGGCGTTCACATACACCATTAGCCTGTGGGTGGTATGCACATGCAAATTTGTGTTTAATGTTCAGCAGGGATGTAATATGCTGGAACATTTCATTTGCGAAATGGGGGCCGTTGTCTGATCTTAACACCTCGCACACTCCCCACCTGGGGAAGACCTCCCTTACTATGAATTTGGCTGCTCTAAACGCATCAGGGTGTGAACAGGGCCCTGCTTCAATCCACCTAGAAAATGGACATACTACTACAATCATATACCTATTGCCTTGACAGATGTTGATCATATCAACATAGTCAATGTGAAGGTGCCGAAAAGGTCCTTCTGGCCGGGGTATTGTACCTCTTATCACTTTTAGAGTATGACCGGCCGTAAACTGTTGACATGTGAGGCAATTGCTGATAAAATTTGACACATGGGAGGTTAACTCGGGACAAAACCAATCTTCTCTAATTCGTGCTGCAATTATTTCCTTGCCTGTATGGGCAGGGTGATGTAATTGGCTCAAGGCGGTATTTAACAGTGCCAACGGTATTACAACTTTCCCAGTGCCACCCTGGCGCCATAGTGCGTCGGTTGGTGACATTGTGCATCCTCTTTTCACCCATACTTCTTTTTCGGCCATTGGTGCAGCCGCTTGTAGCTCCATAATCTGTGTTGCTGGGAGATGGGTGTACCCTTCTCTTATTAACATTTCCCTCGCTATTCCCCTCCCTCTCCCTCTCTGTGAGTCTGTGGGGTTCCATATCTCACCAAAATATGCAGCATATTTCGCATGTGCGTCTGCTGCTGCATTTCCTTTTGAAACGTAGTCTTCTCCATTGGTGTGTGCGGTGCATTTTACTAGGGCTAGTTCTTGGGGGTCGTTTATTACTTCAATTAGTTCAGCCAACAAGAGGGCATGTTGTACTGGAGTGCCATCAGCTCTCCTAAACCCTCTCCTTCTCCATTTTGATAGCCCTGAGTGGACAGTGGATGTAACATATGCACTGTCGGAATATATAGTTACTCTTTTATTAAAACTTTCCTTTAATGCCAATATTAGTGCAACGAGTTCCGCCGCTTGAGCAGAGTAGTGCTGTGGTAATTGTACACACTTCATAGCCACACACACCGGCGCCTCCATCATTTTTACTACTGCTGCCCCAGTCCTTCGTATCCCATCTCCTTGATCAATAGTTGATGACCCATCAATAAACAAAAGCTCACCTCCCTCTAGTGCGTTTTCTTCAACTTTCCTAGTACATGAGTATATTTCAGTTACTTGGGTGCAGTCGTGGGCGTAATCTCCCTCTTCAATTACTTCTGCTAGGAACCTTGCAGGGTTAACCGTGCTACATCTAACAATTGCCAGTTCAGCTTTAGACAAAATAATCTCATAACCTGATGCCCTCTGTGTCGTTAACGTGGACTTAGGTTTATTCAATATCGCAAATAGTGCATGTTCCACAAATAGTGTAGTTGGACACCCCATAGTTATTGCTGATGCTTTTTCTACTGCAAAAGCAGCTGCAGCAAGACCTTGTTCACAAGAGAAGTGGCCTAACATTATAGGGTCTAAGTGACCGCTGTAAAATGCTACTGGTTTATAGCCCATGCTAGTTTTTTGGGCCAATACTGCTTTCATCACTGCTGAGTCGCAATGTGAAAATATAAAGAAGCGCCGCTCATAGTCTGGGGATGCAAGTACTGGAGCAGTTGATATCGCGTCTTTTAATTCGTCAAATGCCTCCCTCATTTCCATAGTCCATCCCAACTTTTTCTCCCCTTTATTTGCTTCCTTCAAACCCTCAAGCAGGGGTCCTATGTATGAGCTGTAATCAAATACCCATGCTCTACAGTAGTTGCACAGCCCCAGAAATTGCTGCAGTTCTCTCACAGTCTGTGGCACGGGAGTGCTTGAGATGGCCTGTGCTCTTTGTGGTGCAATCCTTCTTCCATGTTGGGATATCAGTTGACCAATGTAAAGTACCTGTTCCTGACAGTATTGTATCTTTTCCATGTCTACCTTGTACCCCTTTTCTGCCAGTATCGTCAACATTTTTAAGGAGTCCTCTCTACATTTGCTTTAGTTTGTACTGCAAATTATTATGTCATCCACATACTGTAACACTGTGCTTTCCACCTCAACGTTACCCAAATCCATCTGTATTACTCTATTGAAAATTGAGGGTGATTCACAATACCCCTGTGGTAATCTGGTATGTTTCCACTTTGTATTTCGGTAAGTGAAGCTTGTCAAATCTTGTGAGTCTGGGTGTAATGGTATTGAGAAGAAAGCATTTTTAAGGTCAATCACTGTAAATCGTGATGCTTCTGCTGGAATGCCACACAATATTGTGGCCGGGTTTGCTGTTACTGGATACTCTGCTTCTACTATGTTGTTCAAGGGTCTGAGGTCCTGTATGAAGCGCCAAGACCCCCCTTTAGCCTTGCGCACCGGGTACACAGCTGTGTTACATGGTGATTCTGAGGGGACCAATATGCCATTGTTTATAAGGGCCATTATGGTTTCAAATATGCCCTCATCTGCCTCTTTTGACAATGGGTACTGTTTAACTCTTGGTAGTATCGCACCTTTTTTCAATTTTATCCTTACACCCCCTATGCTTTTTATACATCCCACGTCATAAGGGCTAATAGTCCATAATGATTTGGGCACCTTTGACATATCCTCCTTAAAAAATGGGACTGGGGTGCCTGCGGGTACCTCAAGTGCCATTGCAATTTTCTGTGCTACTTGTTTGTGAGCCACTCTTAGCCATATTTCTACACTCATCATGAACACCATTTAATTTTCTTCCTTTTCTTCTGAGAACAGCTCTTCATCTGACACCTGGGTCAGCCTACATCCTTCTGCTAGTGCTATCACCGCCCTCCATGCTCTCCCTTCTTTATCTTGGGCGTGCACAGCAACATAATCAGCTGTTGCAATAATGCTCTCAATGTCCACTACAAACACCTTCCCTTCTAGTTCATTACCTGGTGTTTCTGGTCGGAATAGATAGGCTGCTGGTCTCCTCCATATTTTCCCTTCTATCCCTGGCATCCATGCAAATGCCATGTCAGTGCCATATTGGAATATCTCGCCATCTACTGGCTCCGCCCTAATCGCTGTCTGTCCACAGTATGCTTGCAAAATCTGTCGTGCTGCGAGCATGTTAATCCCTGGAGTAGAGCAAATTATGCCATCCTCTGTAAAGGAGATCGTCATGTTCAACCTGTTCATTATGTCCCTCCCCAGTATATTTACTGGTGAGGCACTATAATACAAGAGTGGAACTGACAGATCATAATCTCCAATAGATAAGGGAACATTATCAGTAAATGGAACCAACCCTTTAGCCCCAGAAAATCCTTGGGTGTTCATGGCTTCGCCTGACATCTTAAATTTACCTTCCCTTATGCAAGACCGGGTTGCCCCGGTGTCAACAAGAAATGATAATTTTTTGTCACCTATCGTTACCTCTATGCGTGGTTCCTCCGCACTATTAGGTGTTACTGACAGGATGGGACACACCAAGGCCGTCTGTGGGCTGGCCTATTGGGGGTACAATGATTGGCCATTCCCTGTGTAAGGGTTGTGTCCCAACACCGTCACCCCACCCAATTGTGTTCGTTCATTTTGGGGTGGTGGTTGTATTAACGCTACTTGTTGTTGTGGCGGTGGCAGGTACTGTGTTATTTGTTGTTGTGGCAGTGAATAGGTTTGTGGCTGTTGTGTTGTTTGTTGTTGTGGGTCACTCCCCTTTTGTGACGTCTGCTGTTGTTGTATGCCCTGCTGTTCTTGTAATGTCCTGGGTTGTGCTTGTTCATTCCATGCTGGTGTTCCTGGCCTGACCCTACATGTACGTGACATGTGTCCCAATAGTCCGCAGCTCCAACACACGGGTGGTTCCCTGTTTTGCCATGGGAAGCTCCCTGTGTTGTCCTGGTATACGGGTTGCCCTGTGGGGTAGTTATTTCTTAGTCCCCCAGCCTGTTGTTGGGTATTATATCCATATCCTCTCCCCCTCATAAACCCTCCTCTCCCTCGGTTACAACTATAATACCCAGTTCCTTGCATTGGGTACCCTCCTCCCATGTTTGGTGCGTGTAATTGCAGAGGCGGCACTTGCTGTATTACACCTTGTGGAGGCGTTATTTGTGCGGGATCTTGTGCAGCCACTACTTGCGTTGGGCTTTGGGCCATTGGTGTGGGCGTAGTTATTAGTGCCCCTTCCATTGTGTATTTAGTAAGTTTTTTCTGTACTAATTTGGCCTCTTCTGTTTTCCTATCCTCTTCCTTTTGTTTCATTTTTCCTTGCCATGTTCTGCAGTGATGTACTATAGTCAGTTGTATTTCTGGCCATGGTTTTGCTTCCATCCCCACTACTTTCTTTAGTTGTTTTTGAACTCCTTCTGGGAGCCCTTGTACTAGTATATGATAAAATATGGCTGGTGTTTTGTCCCATTGTTCTCTAGTTTCCATGCGCCACTTCTCTTGAACATCCTGGATATAATCAACAGGATCCTCATTTTCACCCATCTTACGGGAAGTAATGGCTCCTATGTCTGATGTGTCTGGGTACTGCACTCTCAGTGCCTGCCATAGCGCATGTCTGCAGTTTGCAAATGGTGCCCCATCATGCGATGTGTTCGTTATTGTTACCCCATGGAATCCCGCTCTTTTCCAAATGTCATCCGCTCTATCCCCTAATATTGATATTAACAGGCCCTTCACATCTCCTACTGCTAGTTTCTGTCCTGCGGTGTGTTTTTCCATTTCATATATCCACTTACCCGCACCTCCACTTAGTGATGGGAGCCTACATTTTATATTTTCCTTATCCGTATGTTTCCAAGGTACATACTGTGGTCTAACCCCTCCTCTCTCCAGCAGTGGCATTAAATTCTGTCTTGTGTCACCCTTTACGCTCCATAATGTTGAGTCTTCACACCCCTCCTCTTCCCCCATTTCTTTTACTATTCCAAATTCTTCCTTACTACCTCTGCTCCTACCTCCCTCTTCTTCCTTTCCCCTTTTTTCATCATTTCCTGTGTTCAATATGGGTATGTTTATTTGTCTGTCTTGCCTGCGACTAGGGAGGTCCCTAAGCCGACATGCATACGGTGTAAGTTCATTCATGAAGGGCGCGAGCTTTATTCTGTGCAGAGAGCGCGCGGTAGTTGAACATGTAGGGCGTGACGTGGGAGGGTGCGATGGTGATGTGGGTGGCGTGGTTTCATTGGTTTGTGTTTCCCCTATTCTTTTCACTTCCTCCTTACTTCTCTCCAGCTCCTCCCATCTTCTACTCATCCAGGGCGAATCTATGTTTGTTCTAGTAAGGTATAGTTTATCTAAGCTTTCCCTTTCACTCTTCCTTCCATCCTTCTCCACTCCTCCTTCCTCCTCACTGCAAAAATCATTCATAAATGGCACCCCCCACTCTGCCTTTTTTCCTTTTATTGTTACTGTTTTTAAGTCTATTAGGTCTCTTTCTCCCTTTCCGTTGTTACCAACTGTTCCCCTTTGTGCTGATGTTGTTGCTACCTCTCTACTTTTATATACATCTCCCCATCTTTCACTCTCCCAACCCCTCTCTTCTCTTCCTCCTTCACTCCTCTCCTCCATTTCCCTACTATTTTCCTCCCTTTTCCTTTTCAACTCCTCCATTACTTCGTTGCTCATCTGTTCCAATATCCTTTCATCCTCTTTCTTCCTTTCCCATTTCACCCTTTCTCTTTCTACTATACTCTCTATTACCTTCCCCTCTTCATATTTCTTAGTTGCCTCTGATATTATCCTCCTCCTCCATATTTCCATTTCTTTTTCCTTTTCTACTTCTTCCTTCTTCTTCTCTCTCAGCACTACTCTTGATACCCTATCTGCTGCTCCTTTTACCCTTTCAGCTTCTCTCTTTTGTTCCTCACTTCGTTCCCTTAATTTTTCCAATTCGTCCTTACCTTCTTTCCTTTTCCTCACTCTCTCTCTTTCTTCCCGCTCAAGTTGTTTGATCAGTTCATTCTGCTCATCCCTTAGTTCTGCTAATCTTTCCTCCAAAATCTCTTCCTTCTGCCGTAGTAGCTCCTCTCCCCTCATTTCACTCTCTCTGGCACTATCCTCGTTTGTTCTCCTTACCGCCTCCCTTTCTTCTCCAGTTAGTGAGCCTCGTAATTTCAACAATATCTGTGCAGCTATCCACTCATCGTTTCCTATCTCTACAGTCTGCTCTTCTCTAATCCTCCTGTCCCCATTGGTATCTTCCCATGAGCCACATATGGTGGAGGGCTGTATGCCGGGTTTGAGTATCCTTCAGCCGCCCTTAACTGTCCTGCTATTTCTCCTAATTCTCTTAAAGGGTACAACCCTCCTCCCTCTGTTTTCACTCCCGGTGTTATGGGTATCCCATTGCTCGGTTCCTTTTTTATGTCGTCTGATTTATCAATCTTTTCTCCTCCCTGTCTTTCGCACTCCTTTTCCCCACCCGTTCCTTCTTTCTTAATCTCCTTTTCTTCCGGTGTTTCCCCCATAGTGAACATTCCATTTGGTCCTGGTCGAGACCCCTGGAACATCCTCCATAAGTTAAACACCTCCACATGGTTTGCCAACTTCTTCCCCTTGTATGTATTGTGCAGATGGTTCAGTAGTGAATGTTGGGCATATGGATCGAAACTACCATTAGGCGGCCATGGTGTTAACATTTTGTTATCTGTCCCCTGGGTCCACTCTATGCTGTACTTAATTAACTTCTCCCTATGTGGTGGCAGTGTGGTGCATATGTGCTGTAGTGGGGTAGTGAGGGTGTTCCCCCACCCTCCCGACCCTCTCCCGTATGACATAAATTCACTCCCCTTGTTACCCTTCCCCTTACTAGCAGTTTACGATATACAACCTTGTATTGCTTACCTCGCCCCGCAAGTGTGGGGACTTTCGACAATCCTTTTGACAAATTATGCAATGATAATAAATATGATGTTATATTATATTCCTTCCCCTACGGCCCCCTGCGGCCGAAGCGCACGCAGCCCCCTGCGGCTGCGTACCCCTTACGATGATCTTATACAGTCGTCCTGTTTCTCCGTTCTCCTCCCCCGTTTACACTTGCCGTGGCCGGCGTTCTCCGTGCGCTGGTTTATAGTTTATCTCCGTACCAGCTCCTTTATCATGCTTCTCTTCCCCACCACTCTCAAACCCAAAATTCCTTGTGCTCGCGATATCCTATTAAATCCCTACTGGTGACGTCACCGATTTCTTCGAGCTACTGGTATATTCTTGTTATGTTTTTTAAGTTCAAAATACACTTGCAATCTACCCCGCTAACCCTACAGCTGTCTTCCTGTCTCTCCTGGAACAAGGTAATCTCATCAATAATATAACCGGACTGCGCACGCTGCGTCGCCTCGCGTGTGATACGCCCCTTAACAGGAGGGCTTAACCAGCCAATTATCTTCCGTTTTGGGCAACTATGTAACTAGCTACCGCCCACAGGGAAACGTCATCTACCTATCGAGTTTCTTGCTCGAACAATAGGGAACCTCATCTACTCATTGATCAATAAATGCCAAGTCGTAGGAAACCACACACACCCACCCTCACACTTAGTCGCAATTTAGACCATCAGGGTCTTACGAGCGGCTGCACGTGATGTTTTCGTGCCCCGCCCCCCTCTTTCGCGTAACGTTAGCTGACTGTTACGAGCAGCTGCACGTGATGTTTTCGTGCCCCGCCCCCCTCTTTCGCGTAACGTTAGCCGACTGTTCTCGCACTCGTTTTCCTATCATTCATTCTATTACCAACACTCAATTAAACCTTCGCCGCACATCTCTACAATACCTCCCCGCTCCCTTATTTACTTCCTCCCCCTCCCTCACAATTTCGCATTGCTTGTTGTGCGTGTCATGCTCACCAAGTTCTCTCGATGCAGGGCCGCTCGACTGCGTGCACCCTCCAAGCAGCTCGCCACCTCCCCTCGTCTGGACCACGTCTGGACACTCGCCGACCGCGGGCGGGATACTTCTCAACCGGCTCCCGAGGGCCAATATCCGGATTGCGCTGTCCGGTCTTCTCGCGGCTCCGCGATGGTCCTGTAGTCCTCAGAAGGGGGCAACGGCAGAGGGGGCCGCGCCGCCGGGCCTCCTCGCAACGGGAGAGCCTGGAAAAACTAAAAATAAAAGTTGATCTTAAACAGATCTCAGCAGTGCCTCCAACTTGTCAGGGGGGAAATTCTGCCGGGGTCGGCCGGGCCGTCCGCAGACCTCCGGGCAGGGAGGCCCCAACTCCTCCCGTATATCCCAGATGAGATAGACTATGAGACGCACACAAGGAGCAAGGCGACTCTGCTGTTTATTTATACAAAACGGCAGGGATGGGTCAAGGAGCGTACGCGTCCGTCCTGACACACACACAATCGTGGGGCTCGCAGGCCCTTTTTACTGCATTATGACGCGCTACTTGCGTCACTTCAGAAAGTTAACAAAAAACCTATCGCCACTCTTAATTGGTTGCTCGAGTGGTAGGGTTAGTATAGTACACATATAGAGAATGATATTAGTGGACAAGGTGTAGTCAGGTGGTATATCTGGGTTGTCCCTATAATTGGATACATAAGAATTGTTACATGAAGGCTCCTGAGGATTGGCTAATGTTACTGACGTCTGAGATAAGAGCCCCATGTTCTGATTGGTGCATCCGTGAGCTCCCCAGCCTGGGACCACCGTTGTTCCCAGCTCTCGGTGTACCTGTGTTTGCAACAATGTTTCAATATGGGTACGTGCAGACAATGTGAGGATTTATTCATAGGTGGAAGGCTGACCGTTCCCGCTGACCGCTCCCACTGTAGCAGGTGTCCATTGAGCCTTTCAAGTGTCTCGGCCTGTGTCTCGTAGTGAGGGACCCAGACGCCTTTTCTCTCCTGGGTTTTGGCATCTCGTCAGATTCGGCTTGGTCACGTGAGGCGGGACCGTGTTTGAGGCAGAATTCTGCACAATTAATATTGCTTTTCCACTGTGTGTCTGGTTTAATTTGTAGATATGACTTTAACGTTGGTACGCGGAGTACGAGGTTGCAACATCGTGCCTTTGATGATTTGTTCTTGGATGTGGGCTTGCAACATTGCGACCTTGGCTGGTTGCTCCATCGGGTTCTTTCTGCAGGATCAGCAACCTGACTCTTGCTTTGTTAATGTCCACGGGAGCTCTTGTTTGAGGCCTACTCGGGCCTGGTGCTTAAGTAGTCTGTTTGGTGCATAGGTGCTTTAGATTATAGTAGCATACATTTCCATGACCAGTATCGTGTTTCCATTATACCTCTCATGGTGGTAACGGGTTTCAAGGGAAGCGTGAGCAAGCGTTATAGATGAGTTCATGATGCATCTTGCGTTTCTGCATTCTGAAAGCCTATGTAAAAATAATAAAGATGCACGTCCGTGAATATGCCTGTCGCCTACGTCAGAGCACTGAGTATGTTCTTCGTGTAAATTGGTGTGGAAATGTTAAGTGTGTATACTTGTACAGATGTGCTTCCCGTTGTCTAGGTCGTCATGGCATCTCTAACGACGTGTGGTTTTTAGTCTAGCTGATCCGAGCCGCAGGTGTCGGCATGGCCAGTGCGGGCTGCTGGGCAGGCAGGTGGACACATCCGTATGTTCCTGTACCAGGGTACCTGGTCGTCTGGTAAATGGACAAACTCTTCCCGCGGCGGGTGTCTGGGCCGTGACCCTCTAGGCCAAGCGCGAGAGGTGAAGGACGGGAGCCTGGTCTTCCATTCTCCCACTTCAGTTTTTTCTTCCCTCTTGTTTTTATCTGAGTAATGCACACCTCATTTACATATAAAGATTCTTTTTTAATTCAGCACATTTTGACTCATTGGATTCTAAATGTAACTGGAATGATAGATGAACTGTATTGCACATGGGACATTCCAAGATGGCCACCACATTTGATATTGTATGAATGGGAAGTATTGAAAGACTTGTATCACCCTGCATGTTATGTTATGCCCAACCCCGATATCGAAAAAGGACTATCGAAACGTGATTGTTGGTGAAGTGAATACACACCTCTTTCTCTTTCCTGTATGTTATTTAAATGTGTGTATGCAGAGGGATAAATCATGTGATCAAGCAACGAGTTTGTTGAGAAACACGTCTTTTTTGCAGCCGTTCCCCTGGCGCTTTTAGGGAGCAACATCAGAATTTTAAAGAAATTTTGAAATAAAGAAAATATTCATTTGAAATAAAGAAAATATTTCAATTCCTAAAATTGGGACTCTGGTGTTCATTCAACATCACTATGGAGTGTGGTGACTGGGACTCCAATGTGCCTGTGTGACTGCACTAGCTGGAATAAGATATATATATATATTTTTATTGTGTTCATAGTTTACATTTATTTTACTATCCTGATTTTTTTGAAAGACTTCTTAAACCGATCTTTACAATAGCAACACAATTTCTTAGTTCATTTCAAAATATCAATATACACAATTCCAAAGTTAAGACCAAATGTTATATAAAATACCCACTGATGTAATATTGTTTAAAAAACATAATTAATGTAATGTTCATGGATAGGCACTGCATATCTTCGACTATTGCACAATACATGATGGGGAAATTGTTTTGTACTACTTCAAAACATCTATTGGCCATGAGGGGATGCTATGTAGCATGTCGTATATTACTTTTTGAGCACAGCTTTTATAATATCAGTGCTCTCTTTGAGCTGAGAAATCAATTAGCCATATATATCGGGTGAGTAACAGGGAAAGGTGAAGGTTTGGATGCGGTCTACACCAATAGTCATTGTCTGTAGCTTTCTGCTCATGTGGAAGGATATTCCATGTTCCAGCATCAATAACTGAGAAGATTAGGCTCCTAAACTCATTTTCTTAAATTTCAGGAGCCCCAACAGAGCCGTTGGATGATTCAAAGTACCTATTTCGTTGCTGCTGTTGACATTTTCCAGACAGGAACTTTGGAAATTGATCCTCAATTCTTTATGCAACATGAACTTTGCTTTCACCTTGTGACAAAATGATTTCTACTCTGCAGGAGTATTGGGGTAAGAAGTTATTAAATCACCTAATCAGTCCTCACGCTTTTCAGACCAATAGTGATCCCAATCATAATAACGCACACAGTTAAGAGATATACCTACGTCTAGATTACAGCTTGTGTGGTTTGAAGTGGCCTGAGTGCAGCGGTCACATTGTTCTAGATGGAGAGCAGTGTCGAGCAAGGGTCTAATGGATTCTCATTGCGGTTCAAGGTGAGGCTTGAAGAAGAGCAGATTGTGAAGGCCACTGGTGTTGGTTCAATGGTTGGTTTGACTAAGGAGGTGCTGTGACTTGATACACTGGTCCATGTGATGGGATCAATGAGACACTCGAGGAAGTGAGGATCTTGAGGGCCACTGTGAAGATGCTGGAGACAAGATGCACAGTTTGAAATGGCTGGCTAGATGGGGGCGACTGATCGCGCAGTTCAATGGTCTATTACCGTCGGCTCGGCTGGCGATGAAGATTGCCAGCAAAAATGCAGGAGGATAAAACAGTGGTTCGAAGGTGGTGGATGCAAAATGGAGCTTGACATTCGAGCCGAGGCAACAACGTGCTCAGCTAGCATGGTGCGGTGGTGAACAAGTTTGAATGGGCATTACAGCAGTTAGAAGATTGGTTCAGTGCAATGGCAGCTTCTAAGGGTCCTCCTGATCCAATGCAGTCGTACAGCCTCAAATCAAGGTTTTTAGTGGTTCAACGGCGGTAAATGCAGGAATCTTGGTTGTGCTTGCTTCCAGTTGCCGTTAGTCCATCTCAGTGAACAAGTATGGTCCCTGTTGCCGGGCTCCCAAAGCAAAGGAGACTAGTGTACACTTTCAGGGGTCCTTCACCACAAAGGGGTCCTGGGAAGCAGTTTGACTGGCACAGATACAGGTCTTGCTCCAGCAACAGGCCCGCCCCAATGTTCCCAGGGAAGGGCAGGGAACAGAAATTTTCTCTGTCTTGAACACTCAGGTGCTCATTTTCTTGAAATTAGTAATTTGACGGCAGGGAGCCATTATGTTTAAACAAGCGGTCCCGCTGGCAAATTTTCACCATTTTCACTGTGGGCTGCAAATGTAAAGGGTAAAAGATGGCGTACAAGCCTGTACGCTGCCTTTTACCCTTCACATGTGCACTCTGCTGTGCACAACAAGTAAACGCTGCCATGGCAAGTGGCACTCAAAATTAAAATGTAACCCTGCCCAGCATGCTTGTATGACAAGAATGGTTACATTTCAATTGTGAACACTGCTTATCATGCGCACCAAGTCTGTTTGTTATGCAGCGTCCTGGTGTGAGGCTACTCCTTTTGTGAAGGGGTGTACCCTTTGATTCCTGTTCCCAGGGCAGATAGAAGAAGAGCAGGAAACACCCCAAGGCTACAGCCTTGCTCGGGAGAAGCAGAGACTGCCTGACTGGGGCGAATACACATATCCTTCCACAGCTGGGCTCACACGGCTGACACAAGTGTCATATCAATTGGATGTGGCTGTAACACATGTGAGAAAAGCCATCCACTATACCCTGACTATGGTATGGCTTATATTTAAAGAGTAACATGCCTCCAGGCTAATATAGTCATAATTATAGGATTTGGAACAGAGGTGCACATTTATTTATATGTTTATTTATGTATTGTTCACTTGTTAGGCGCCTATGCATCAAGTAAATACGGTTTCAAAGTGCCTACAGGGCAACGAGAAAGAACAGAGCGTGAAATACATTAGTAAACACAAAATATAAAAAAACAGTGGTGGTAATAAAAAAAGGACAAAACCTACTATCAAATGCAGACTCGGAACTGTAGTGACTTGGGTGCCGCTGCAACAGTCAAGAGGGCACATGTACCTTGAACCTGCTCTGTGCCACGGGAGAGCGGGGGCTACAGCGCAAGCCACTGATTCAGCCGGGCACATGTGTGTACTTTGATTATGGCATGGAGTTTGTAGAGAGCGGGTCTGGTCAGCATCCCACCTTCTGAGAGAGAGAGAATTACCAGGATAATTGGGCCTCATTCTAAGTGTGCCAGTCCAGAAACAAAGGTGCCTGTAACGTAACCGGCACCATTGTTCCCAGACCAGCACACTACAACTCGTGCTGCCCGGCCCGTTTTACAAGAGCACCGGTACGATTAGCAACGGTGCCGGTTTTTCCCTTGTCCCATTCCCATCCTACGGGGCTGTATGGGAATGGGGACTAACGAAATTGCCAGCGTCTGACTTCCCAACTGCCGGCCTTGGAATAGCACCGGGTAGTCAGGCGTCGGTCATTTTTTACGGATCAAGCGGCATCCCGCCGGTCGCACCAGCAGGGTTACCGCCGTACCCAGAATGAGGCCCATGATTTTGCAAAAATCAAGTCAAAAAAGCCAGGCTCCTACTCCCTTGCCAGATGTCAATCCTTCACAAACGTCAACCCACTTGTTCATGGGTACCAATGGGGTTGTACCCCGACTGTGGAGAAGCGGTGCCGACCCCTTATGTACTCTCATCCTATACTCCCTGGGATGATGACTCTGATAAGCCAAAAAGCTCAGATCGGTGCCGCTTAACGTGAACCTAATTCCTTTACACATTCCAAAACCTCGGGCCTGTGGCAGAATCTAGGACAGTGGGGAAAAGAGATGTTCTGTTGGTGGTTGTTTAGAATTCCTCGGATTACGGGGCCTTCCCTAGAGCCTGGGTTGATACGAGATGCCGGCCCTGGAAACAGATATCCACGGTTGACACAATTCCAAGGCTGTTCATCTTGTATTTTATTTTTACAAGCAATTCCCTTCAGCCGAGTAGCTTAGCTTGAGCTCTTCCGCGCGGAATCAATCAAGTTATATAGCCCTGCGCACCCGCGTCAGGGGCGCGCAGCGTGAGCCCTCCCCGGCGAGGTATGATTACCGGGCACTCATCCATTGATCTCCACGCCCTGGCTGGCAAATTGAGAGACACTTCCCCCGCACAGCGACGATATTTCATCCTGGGTGTCAACTTTTAACGCGGCAAGAGACCCCGCGCCTTTTCAAGAGGGAATTTTATGACTTCCATAACACGAGATCGGGGAGATGAGTGCGCACGAGATGAGCCCCCCAGCAGCTCGTAACACTTCCCTTTGCTGTGTTACAGCACGGGTGCGGCTCCTAGTTAGAAAGCCTCGCAGCCAGGCAGGTTTTTATGATTTAATTTATTTTTGTGTCGTTAATACTTACTTTTTTTTATCGTCTTATGTGTTTGTGTGTTTAAGGGATAGAAGTCAGATAGTTGGGACCAGGGACATGTCCACCAGCATAAGGATATGATATGACATTTCTATCGCGCCTATACACAAGTATTTCAAGGCTCTACGGGCAAGGGGGGGCGGGGTATACAAAGGGAGGACAAAGACAGCGATTTTACTAGGCCAGGTGACATTGACATCGCGCAAGTGCACTTTTATTCCGCATTGCAATTGGCAGCTACAAAGGACGCTTCTCACGTGTGGCCTACTCTCGCTGCTGGTCACAAAGTAGATGGTTTCTCTTCCCAAAGGGATAGGTGGGGGGGAAGGGAGGTGGCGAGGGAGGACCGTGAGGGAGAGCTGAAACCAGGCTCGGACTGGCCGACAGGGCAATAGGCCGAGGGGCGAACCAAAAACGTAAAATGCTTGTGTGGGCCAGTTTTTTAGGCCAAAGTGTGGCACTTTTTTGGCCAATGTGGCCCAGTTTGGGGAGTTACTTAACTATGCGGCTAATACTTTTGACCAGTGTTGCTGAAGAAATATTCATTAAAACATAGCTCTCAACTCACACGCTTTTGGCGGGTGTCACCCGCCTTCTAAACAGCTGACTCACCCGCCAAACCTCCTGCATGCCCATTAATTTCAATGGGCCTCTCACCCGCCAAAAATAAAATCGGGTGTTTTCACCCGCCTTTGTGACACAAATGGTTGAGAGCTATGATTAAAATGAGGGTGACCAGACGTCCGGGTTTTCCCGGGACAGTCCTTGGAAATCCCCGGACATCCTGGTAGTTTTTTTATTTTATAAACCCCGTCTGGAGTTTTGCCTAAGGTCCCTTTTTTTGCCGGGACCCGATTTCAAAATCCCGAAATCGGGTCCCACCGCAACTCTTCCTGTGGGAATGGGGGCGTGAAATGCTTTTCATGCCCCAATTTCCTCCCCACTTCCCTCCCCTGCACTCTCCTCCAATGAGAGGAGAGTGTCTGTAAGCACACCCGTGCCACGCCCCACTTCAACGGGCCAGCGACATAGAAGTAGGACTAAAGTTGTATGTGTATTTATTTTAGTCCTACTTCTATTTCGATGGCCCGTCCCAGATTTAAAAAAGAAATCTAGTCATCCTATTTAAAATGTACAATTTGCATCACATTCTATCAAAAATCTCCCCATTGGGTACTAAAGGAATGAATTACCATTTGCAACCGTGGGCCACTTTTTCGTTGGTGCCCGAGACTATTTTATGCCCCAGTCTGAACCTGGCTGAATGATAACCCAGCCCACTGTTTTTAGCCTCTCTCTGAATAAACTGGTGCAGTGGTTTTTGTGGTGTTCACATGTGAGTACATTTCCAGGCATAACACACCCATCGGGAGTTTGGCTGAGATTACCAAAGTTATTTCAAGTGTTTACAAAGGCGCGAGCTGTGGAGGTGCGGCCAGAACCTTTGTATCTTGGGCAGAAAGGCGGCACAAGATGCAGACAACCCATGAAGGCCCTCCTAAACAATTAAGCCATTTCTCCAAAAGGTTACATTTGTGCTATTCCGGCTGCAGACTTACATGAAGTGGGAGAAATATGTTGCCTGCAGTGGTCGGTGACTGGGTCTATGTTCAATTACGGCTCACATTAGAGAGACATTCGGCAGGGATGCTGGCTAAGCTAGCGCACGGTCACTCTCCGCCTATCACTCCATCGCCACTTGTGAGAGGTCCTGCCTGACCACTTGTTCCTGCAGTATGGACCAGAGCCCCGCCCCTTCCTCTGCTAGGCCTGCCACTGCCACATGTGGCCATCATGGAGAAGCGTGACCCGCTCACGCACAAACAAGGTGCCACGCCTCCATTCCAGATGCCAATCCCCTGGTGGAACGGTTTACAGGGAATGTGTGACCTTTGCGGAATCTTTAAAACAAATCGCAATGTTTTAAAGAAACAAAATAAAGAAGCAGGGAAAGCACAGTGTCAAGTTGGATTCCTGACCAAGCATGACACCGACACCAGTGTAGAAACAGGAACCATCTTTACTGAGTTCCACCTCCGGGGACAGGGTACAGGAATACAACTTGGCCACATTAGGTAAGTTATATTGACAGACAGCCACCAGCATCCTCTCTCGGTCAACCCGCCTTCTCAACTGACATTCACAGCCCTATTCCGAACATAACATTATCACACACATTGTGCACATTATCACACAGCATTCCTTGCCAGTCACTCACAGCATGCATACAGGGCAAGGTGCAGGGAAAGACAACACACAACACACAGCATTATAAACGCCACCAGCATCCTTTCATTTGGGACTGTTGATGACTAGTTTAGGCAGACCTGTCTACATTTCAAGAGCAAAAACACAGAGAACTACAGGCAAACAAGGCCAAACTGACCACCATAAGACCCCACCCATCTACCAGGCCCATCTCAATGCACAAGACTCCATCCACATGTATAAAAAAAATGAAAATAAAACGCTATTCTCTTCATTGGTCTTGGTCAGGAGGCCAGATATGGGCGGGATTTGTATGCCGTACTAGGTTTCCGCCCAAACATGTATGTGATTGGTCTGTTTATAGCCAATGACATAGAGGCGTGGGTGGAGTGGCACTGCCGGAAATCCCAGATAATACACGCTCTCCCACAGAGAAAAGCCTAGAAGCCCAGAGTCTCCGGGCTATCTGATTTTAGGTCCCTCACAATCAGCTTCTGTGAATTCTGACAATTGTGCTTTTGCCAGTGCTTCTCTGCTGCCTTCCCCCACTCTCATAGTCTCACATTCCATTATTACATGTTCTATTCCCATTGCCATATCTGATTGAGGCAGCAGTTGAGGCCAGGTTGGCTACTAGCTGGGAGTGTCCGGGCTCCTAGTGGCAAGCAGGCTTCCTATGCCTCCACCGCCCCCCTCCGTCCCTGCACCGGTTTAAGGGATTATGGCACCCAGCACAGTGACGGGTCTGGTTAAACGAGTTAAATGCAGCCCGGTGTACTGCTGGAGATCAGGAACAGAGAATGCCGTTGGGGGCCAGAGATCAGGAACAGAGAATGCAGGTGAGGGCTGGAGACCAGGAACAGAGAATGCTGGTGGGGGCCAGAGATCAGGAACAGAGAATGCCATTGGGGACTAGAGATCAGGAACAGAGAATGCCGGCGGGGGCCAGAGATCAGGAACAGAGAATGCCGGTGGGGGATGGAGATCAGGAACAGAGAATGCTGGTGGGGGCCAGAGATCAGGAACAGAGAATGCCAGTGGGGACTAGAGATCAGGAACAGAGAATGCTGGTTGGGGCCAAAGATCAGGAACAGAGAATGCTGGTGGGGGCTGGAGATCAGGATCAGAGAATGCCGGTGGGGGCTCTAGATCAGGAACAGAGAATGCTGGTGGGGGCTAGAGATCAGGAACAGAGAATGCCGATGGGGGCCAGAGATCAGGAACAGAGAATGCTGGTGGGAGCTCTAGATCAGGAACAGAGAATGCCAGTGGGGGCCAGAGATCAGGAACAGAGAATGCCGGTGGGGGCTGGAGATCAGCAACAGAGAATGCTGGTGGGGGCTGTAGATCAGGAACAGAGAATGACGGTGGGGGCCAGAGATCAGGAACGGAGAATGCTGGTGGGGTCAGAGATCAGGAACAGAGAATGCCAGTGGGGACTAGAGATCAGGAACAGAGAATGCCGTTGGGTGCCAGAGATCAGGAACAGAGAATGCTGGTGGGAGCTCTAGATCAGGAACAGAGAATGCCGGTGGGGGCTGTAGATCAGGAACAGAGAATGCCTGTGGGGACTAGAGATCAGGAACAGAGAATGCTGGTGGGGGCCAGAGATCAGGAACAGAGAATGCCAGTGGGGACTAGAGATCAGGAACAGAGAATGCCGGTGGCGGCCAGAGATCAGGAACAGAGAATGCCGGTGGGGGCCAGAGATCAGGAACAGAGAATGCTGGTGGGGCTGGAGATCAGGAACAGAGAATGCCAGTGGGGGCCAGAGATCAGGAACAGAGAATGCCAGTGGGGACTAGAGATCAGGAACAGAGAATGCCAGTGGCGGCCAGAGATCAGGAACAGAGAATGCCAGTGGGGGCCAGAGATCAGGAACAGAGAATGCTGGTGGGGGCTGGAGATCAGGAACAGAGAATGCCTGTGGGGACTAGAGATCAGGAACAGAGAATGCTGGTGGGGGCCAGAGATCAGGAACAGAGAATGCCAGTGGGGACTAGAGATCAGGAACAGAGAATGCCGGTGGCGGCCAGAGATCAGGAACAGAGAATGCCGGTGGGGGCCAGAGATCAGGAACAGAGAATGCTGGTGGGGGCTGGAGATCAGGAACAGAGAATGCCGGTGGGGGCTGTAGATCAGGAACAGAGAATGCCTGTGGGGGCCAGAGATCAGGAACAGAGAATGCCGGTGGGGGCTCTAGATCAGGAACAGAGAATGCAGGTGGGGGCTGGAGATCAGGAACAGAGAATGCCGGTGGGGGCTGTAGATCAGGAACAGAGAATGCCGGTGGGGGCCAGAGATCAGGAACAGAGAATGCCGGTGGGCTCTGGAGATTAGGAACAGAGAATGCCGGTGGGGGCCAGAGATGAGGAACAGAGAATGCCAGTGGGGACTAGAGATCAGGAACAGAGAATGCCGTTGGGGGCCAGAGATCAGGAACAGAGAATGCTGGTGGGAGCTCTAGATCAGGAACAGAGAATGCCAGTGGGGGCTGTAGATCAGGAACAGAGAATGCCTGTGGGGACTAGAGATCAGGAACAGAGAATGCCGGTGGGGGCCAGAGATCAGGAACAGAGAATGCCGATGGGGGCTCTAGATCAGGAACAGGTGGGGGCCAGAGCTCAGGAACAGAGAATGCCTGTGGGGGCCAGAGATCAGGAACAGAGAATGCCGGTGGGGGCTCTAGATCAGGAACAGAGAATGCAGGTGGGGGCTGGAGATCAGGAACAGAGAATGCCGGTGGGGGCTGTAGATCAGGAACAGAGAATGCCGGTGGGGGCCAGAGATCAGGAACAGAGAATGCCGGTGGGGGCTGGAGATCAGGAACAGAAAATGCTGGTGGGGGCTGTAGATCAGGAACAGAGAATGACGGTGGGGGCCAGAGACCAGGAACAGAGAATGCTGGTGGGGTCAGAGATCAGGAACAGAGAATGCCAGTGGGGACTAGAGATCAGGAACAGAGAATGCCGTTGGGGGCCAGAGATCAGGAACAGAGAATGCTGGTGGGAGCTCTAGATCAGGAACAGAGAATGCCGGTGGGGGCTGTTAATTAGGAACAGAGAATGCCTGTGGGGACTAGAGATCAGGAACAGAGAATGCCGGTGGGGGCTGGAGACCAGGAACAGAGAATGCTGGTGGGGGCCAGAGATCAGGAACAGAGAATGCCATTGGGGACTAGAGATCAGGAACAGAGAATGCTGGTTGGGGCCAGAGATCAGGAACAGAGAATGCTGGTGGGGGCTGGAGATCAGGATCAGAGAATGCCGGTGGGGGCTCTAGATCAGGAACAGAGAATGCTGGTGGGGGCTAGAGATCAGGAACAGAGAATGCCGATGGGGGCCAGAGATCAGGAACAGAGAATGCTGGTGGGAGCTCTAGATCAGGAACAGAGAATGCCGGTGGGGGCCAGAGATCAGGAACAGAGAATGCCGGTGGGGGCTGGAGATCAGCAACAGAGAATGCTGGTGGGGGCTGTAGATCAGGAACAGAGAATGACGGTGGGGGCCAGAGATCAGGAACAGAGAATGCTGGTGGGGTAAGAGATCAGCAACAGAGAATGCCAGTGTGGGGACTAGAGATCAGGAACAGAGAATGCCGTTGGGGGCCAGAGATCAGGAACAGAGAATGCTGGTGGGAGCTCTAGATCAGGAACAGAGAATGCCGGTGGGGGCTGTAGATCAGGAACAGAGAATGCCTGTGGGGACTAGAGATCAGGAACAGAGAATGCTGGTGGGGGCCAGAGATCAGAAACAGAGAATGCCAGTGGGGACTAGAGATCAGGAACAGAGAATGCCGGTGGCGGCCAGAGATCAGGAACAGAGAATGCCGGTGGGGGCCAGAGATCAGGAACAGAGAATGCTGGTGGGGGCTGGAGATCAGGAACAGAGAATGCCGGTGGGGGCTGTAGATCAGGAACAGAGAATGCCAGTGGGGACTAGAGATCAGGAACAGAGAATGCCGGTGGGGGCCAGAGATCAGGAACAGAGAATGCCGGTGGGGGCCAGAGATCAGGAACAGAGAATGCTGGTGGGGGCTGGCGATCAGGAACAGAGAATGCTGGTGGGGGCTGTAGATCAGGAACAGAGAATGACGGTGGGGGCCAGAGATCAGGAACAGAGAATGCTGGTGGGGTCAGAGATCAGGAACAGAGAATGCCAGTGGGGACTAGAGATCAGGAACAGAGAATGCCGTTGGGGGCCAGAGATCAGGAACAGAGAATGCTGGTGGGAGCTCTAGATCAGGAACAGAGAATGCCGGTGGGGGCTGTAGATCAGGAACAGAGAATGCCCGTGGGGACTAGAGATCAGGAACAGAGAATGCCGGTGGATGCCAGAGATCAGGAACAGAGAATGCCGGTGGGGGCTCTAGATCAGGAACAGAGAATGCAGGTGGGGGCCAGAGATCAGGAACAGAGAATGCCTGTGGGGGCCAGAGATCAGGAACAGAGAATGCCGGTGGGGGCTCTAGATCAGGAACAGAGAATGCAGGTGGGGGCTGGAGATCAGGAACAGAGAATGCTGGTGGGGGCTGTAGATCAGGAACAGAGAATGCCGGTGGGGGCCAGAGATCAGGAACAGAGAATGCCGGTGGGGGCTGGAGATCAGGAACAGAGAATGCTGGTGGGGGCTGTAGATCAGGAACAGAGAATGACGATGGGGGCCAGAGACCAGGAACAGAGAATGCTGGTGGGGTCAGAGATCAGGAACAGAGAATGCCAGTGGGGACTAGAGATCAGGAACAGAGAATGCCGTTGGGGGCCAGAGATCAGGAACAGAGAATGCTGGTGGGAGCTCTAGATCAGGAACAGAGAATGCCGGTGGGGGCTGTTAATCAGGAACAGAGAATGCCTGTGGGGACTAGAGATCAGGAACAGAGAATGCCGGTGGGGGCCAGAGATCAGGAACAGAGAATGCCGGTGGGGGCTCTAGATCAGGAACAGAGAATGCAGGTGGGGGCCAGAGATCAGGAACAGAGAATGCCTGTGGGGGCCAGAGATCAGGAACAGAGAATGCCGGTGGGGGCTCTAGATCAGGAACAGAGAATGCAGGTGGGGGCTGGAGATCAGGAACAGAGAATGCCGGTGGGGGCTGTAGATCAGGAACAGAGAATGCCGATGGGGGCCAGAGATCAGGAACAGAGAATGCCGGTGGGCTCTGGAGATCAGGAACAGAGAATGCTGGTGGGGGCCAGAGATCAGGAACAGAGAATGCCAGTGGGGACTAGAGATCAGGAACAGAGAATGACGGTGGGGGACAGAGATCCGGAACAGAGAATGCCAGTGGGGGCTAGAGATCAGGAACAGAGAATGCCGGTGGGGGCTGGAGATCAGGAACAAAGAATGCCGGTGGGGGTTGGAGATCAGGAACAGAGAATGCTGGTGGTGGCCGGCGATCAGGAACAGAGAATTCTGGTGGGGGCTGTAGATCAGGAACAGAGAATGCCGGTGGGGGCTGTAGATCAGGAACAGAGAATGCCAGTGGGGACTAGAGATCAGGAACAGAGAATGCCGGTGGGGGCCAGAGATCAGGAACAGAGAATGCCGGTGGGGGCCAGAGATCAGGAACAGAGAATGCCGGTGGTGGCTGGAGATCAGGAACAGAGAATGCTGGTGGGGGCTGTAGATCAGGAACAGAGAATGACGGTGGGGGCCAGAGATCAGGAACAGAGAATCCTGGTGGGGTCAGAGATCAGGAACAGAGAATGCCAGTGGGGACTAGAGATCAGGAACAGAGAAGGCCGTTGGGGGCCAGAGATCAGGAACAGAGAATGCTGGTGGGAGCTCTAGATCAGGAACAGAGAATGCCGGTGGGGGCTGTAGATCAGGAACAGAGAATGCCTGTGGGGACTAGAGATCAGGAACAGAGAATGCCGGTGGGGGCCAGAGATCAGGAACAGAGAATGCCGGTGGGGGCTCTAGATCAGGAACAGAGAATGCAGGTGGGGGCTGGAGATCAGGAACAGAGAATGCTGGTGGGGGCTGTAGATCAGGAACAGAGAATGCCGGTGGGGGCAGGAGATCAGGAACAGAGAATGCCGGTGGGGGCTGGAGATCAGGAACAGAGAATGCTGGTGGGGGCTGTAGATCAGGAACAGAGAATGACGATGGGGGCCAGAGACCAGGAACAGAGAATGCTGGTGGGGTCAGAGATCAGGAACAGAGAATGCCAGTGGGGACTAGAGATCAGGAACAGAGAATGCCGTTGGGGGCCAGAGATCAGGAACAGAGAATGCTGGTGGGAGCTCTAGATCAGGAACAGAGAATGCCGGTGGGGGCTGTAGATCAGGAACAGAGAATGCCCGTGGGGACTAGAGATCAGGAACAGAGAATGCCGGTGGATGCCAGAGATCAGGAACAGAGAATGCCGGTGGGGGCTCTAGATCAGGAACAGAGAATGCAGGTGGGGGCCAGAGATCAGGAACAGAGAATGCCTGTGGGGGCCAGAGATCAGGAACAGAGAATGCCGGTGGGGGCTCTAGATCAGGAACAGAGAATGCAGGTGGGGGCTGGAGATCAGGAACAGAGAATGCTGGTGGGGGCTGTAGATCAGGAACAGAGAATGCCGGTGGGGGCCAGAGATCAGGAACAGAGAATGCCGGTGGGGGCTGGAGATCAGGAACAGAGAATGCTGGTGGGGGCTGTAGATCAGGAACAGAGAATGACGATGGGGGCCAGAGACCAGGAACAGAGAATGCTGGTGGGGTCAGAGATCAGGAACAGAGAATGCCAGTGGGGACTAGAGATCAGGAACAGAGAATGCCGTTGGGGGCCAGAGATCAGGAACAGAGAATGCTGGTGGGAGCTCTAGATCAGGAACAGAGAATGCCGGTGGGGGCTGTTAATCAGGAACAGAGAATGCCTGTGGGGACTAGAGATCAGGAACAGAGAATGCCGGTGGGGGCCAGAGATCAGGAACAGAGAATGCCGGTGGGGGCTCTAGATCAGGAACAGAGAATGCAGGTGGGGGCCAGAGATCAGGAACAGAGAATGCCTGTGGGGGCCAGAGATCAGGAACAGAGAATGCCGGTGGGGGCTCTAGATCAGGAACAGAGAATGCAGGTGGGGGCTGGAGATCAGGAACAGAGAATGCCGGTGGGGGCTGTAGATCAGGAACAGAGAATGCCGATGGGGGCCAGAGATCAGGAACAGAGAATGCCGGTGGGCTCTGGAGATCAGGAACAGAGAATGCTGGTGGGGGCCAGAGATCAGGAACAGAGAATGCCAGTGGGGACTAGAGATCAGGAACAGAGAATGACGGTGGGGGACAGAGATCCGGAACAGAGAATGCCAGTGGGGGCTAGAGATCAGGAACAGAGAATGCCGGTGGGGGCTGGAGATCAGGAACAAAGCATGCCGGTGGGGGTTGGAGATCAGGAACAGAGAATGCTGGTGGTGGCCGGCGATCAGGAACAGAGAATTCTGGTGGGGGCTGTAGATCAGGAACAGAGAATGCCGGTGGGGGCTGTAGATCAGGAACAGAGAATGCCAGTGGGGACTAGAGATCAGGAACAGAGAATGCCGGTGGGGGCCAGAGATCAGGAACAGAGAATGCCGGTGGGGGCCAGAGATCAGGAACAGAGAATGCCGGTGGTGGCTGGAGATCAGGAACAGAGAATGCTGGTGGGGGCTGTAGATCAGGAACAGAGAATGACGGTGGGGGCCAGAGATCAGGAACAGAGAATCCTGGTGGGGTCAGAGATCAGGAACAGAGAATGCCAGTGGGGACTAGAGATCAGGAACAGAGAAGGCCGTTGGGGGCCAGAGATCAGGAACAGAGAATGCTGGTGGGAGCTCTAGATCAGGAACAGAGAATGCCGGTGGGGGCTGTAGATCAGGAACAGAGAATGCCTGTGGGGACTAGAGATCAGGAACAGAGAATGCCGGTGGGGGCCAGAGATCAGGAACAGAGAATGCCGGTGGGGGCTCTAGATCAGGAACAGAGAATGCAGGTGGGGGCCAGAGATCAGGAACAGAGAATGCCTGTGCGGGCCAGAGATCAGGAACAGAGAATGCCGGTGGGGGCTCTAGATCAGGAACAGAGAATGCAGGTGGGGGCTGGAGATCAGGAACAGAGATTGCCGGTGGGGGCTGTAGATCAGGAACAGAGAATGCCGGTGGGGGCCAGAGATCAGGAACAGAGAATGCCGGTGGGGGCTGGAGATCAGGAACAGAGAATGCTGGTGGGGGCTGTAGATCAGGAACAGAGAATGACGGTGGGGGCCAGAGACCAGGAACAGAGAATGCTGGTGGGGTCAGAGATCAGGAACAGAGAATGCCAGTGGGGACTAGAGATCAGGAACAGAGAATGCCGTTGGGGCCCGAGATCAGGAACAGAGAATGCTGGTGGGAGCTCTAGATCAGGAACAGAGAATGCCGGTGGGGTCTGTTAATCAGGAACAGAGAATGCCTGTGGGGACTAGAGATCAGGAACAGAGAATGCCGGTGGGGGCCAGAGATCAGGAACAGAGAATGCCGGTGGGGGCTCTAGATCAGGAACAGAGAATCCAGGTGGGGGCCAGAGATCAGGAACAGAGAATGCCTGTGGGGGCCAGAGATCAGGAACAGAGAATGCCGGTGGGGGCTCTAGATCAGGAACAGAGAATGCAGGTGGGGGCTGGAGATCAGGAACAGAGAATGCCGGTGGGGGCTGTAGATCAGGAACAGAGAATGCCGGTGGGGGCCAGAGATCAGGAACAGAGAATGCCGGTGGGCTCTGGAGATTAGGAACAGAGAATGCCGGTGGGGTCAGAGATGAGGAACAGAGAATGCCAGTGGGGACTAGAGATCAGGAACAGAGAATGACGGTGGGGGACAGAGATCCGGAACAGAGAATGCCAGTGGGGGCTAGAGATCAGGAACAGAGAATGCCGGTGGGGGCTGGAGATCAGGAACAAAGAATGCCGGTGGATGTTGGAGATCAGGAACAGAGAATGCTGGTGGTGGCCGGCGATCAGGAACAGAGAATGCCGTTGGGGGCCAGAGATCAGGAACAGAGAATGCTGGTGGGAGCTCTAGATCAGGAACAGAGAATGCCGGTGGGGGCTGTAGATCAGGAACAGAGAATGCCTGTGGGGACTAGAGATCAGGAACAGAGAATGCCGGTGGATGCCAGAGATCAGGAACAGAGAATGCCGGTGGGGGCTCTAGATCAGGAACAGAGAATGCAGGTGGGGGCCAGAGATCAGGAACAGAGAATGCCTGTGGGGGCCAGAGATCAGGAACAGAGAATGCCGGTGGGGGCTCTAGATCAGGAACAGAGAATGCAGGTGGGGGCTGGAGATCAGGAACAGAGAATGCTGGTGGGGGCTGTAGATCAGGAACAGAGAATGCCGGTGGGGGCCAGAGATCAGGAACAGAGAATGCCGGTGGGGGCTGGAGATCAGGAACAGAGAATGCTGGTGGGGGCTGTAGATCAGGAACAGAGAATGACGATGGGGGCCAGAGACCAGGAACAGAGAATGCTGGTGGGGTCAGAGATCAGGAACAGAGAATGCCAGTGGGGACTAGAGATCAGGAACAGAGAATGCCGTTGGGGGCCAGAGATCAGGAACAGAGAATGCTGGTGGGAGCTCTAGATCAGGAACAGAGAATGCCGGTGGGGGCTGTTAATCAGGAACAGAGAATGCCTGTGGGGACTAGAGATCAGGAACAGAGAATGCCTGTGGGGGCCAGAGATCAGGAACAGAGAATGCCGGTGGGGGCTCTAGATCAGGAACAGAGAATGCAGGTGGGGGCTGGAGATCAGGAACAGAGAATGCCGGTGGGGGCTGTAGATCAGGAACAGAGAATGCCATTGGGGGCCAGAGATCAGGAACAGAGAATGCCGGTGGGCTCTGGAGATCAGGAACAGAGAATGCTGGTGGGGGCCAGAGATCAGGAACAGAGAATGCCAGTGGGGACTAGAGATCAGGAACAGAGAATGACGGTGGGGGACAGAGATCCGGAACAGAGAATGCCAGTGGGGGCTAGAGATCAGGAACAGAGAATGCCGGTGGGGGCTGGAGATCAGGAACAAAGAATGCCGGTGGGGGTTGGAGATCAGGAACAGAGAATGCTGGTGGTGGCCGGCGATCAGGAACAGAGAATTCTGGTGGGGGCTGTAGATCAGGAACAGAGAATGCCGGTGGGGGCTGTAGATCAGGAACAGAGAATGCCAGTGGGGACTAGAGATCAGGAACAGAGAATGCCGGTGGGGGCCAGAGATCAGGAACAGAGAATGCCGGTGGGGGCCAGAGATCAGGAACAGAGAATGCCGGTGGTGGCTGGAGATCAGGAACAGAGAATGCTGGTGGGGGCTGTAGATCAGGAACAGAGAATGACGGTGGGGGCCAGAGATCAGGAACAGAGAATCCTGGTGGGGTCAGAGATCAGGAACAGAGAATGCCAGTGGGGACTAGAGATCAGGAACAGAGAAGGCCGTTGGGGGCCAGAGATCAGGAACAGAGAATGCTGGTGGGAGCTCTAGATCAGGAACAGAGAATGCCGGTGGGGGCTGTAGATCAGGAACAGAGAATGCCTGTGGGGACTAGAGATCAGGAACAGAGAATGCCGGTGGGGGCCAGAGATCAGGAACAGAGAATGCCGGTGGGGGCTCTAGATCAGGAACAGAGAATGCAGGTGGGGGCCAGAGATCAGGAACAGAGAATGCCTGTGCGGGCCAGAGATCAGGAACAGAGAATGCCGGTGGGGGCTCTAGATCAGGAACAGAGAATGCAGGTGGGGGCTGGAGATCAGGAACAGAGATTGCCGGTGGGGGCTGTAGATCAGGAACAGAGAATGCCGGTGGGGGCCAGAGATCAGGAACAGAGAATGCCGGTGGGGGCTGGAGATCAGGAACAGAGAATGCTGGTGGGGGCTGTAGATCAGGAACAGAGAATGACGGTGTGGGCCAGAGACCAGGAACAGAGAATGCTGGTGGGGTCAGAGATCAGGAACAGAGAATGCCAGTGGGGACTAGAGATCAGGAACAGAGAATGCCGTTGGGGCCAGAGATCAGGAACAGAGAATGCTGGTGGGAGCTCTAGATCAGGAACAGAGAATGCCGGTGGGGTCTGTTAATCAGGAACAGAGAATGCCTGTGGGGGCTAGAGATCAGGAACAGAGAATGCCGGTGGGGGCCAGAGATCAGGAACAGAGAATGCGGGTGGGGGCTCTAGATCAGGAACAGAGAATGCAGGTGGGGGCCAGAGATCAGGAACAGAGAATGCCTGTGTTGGCCAGAGATCAGGAACAGAGAATGCCGGTGGGGGCTCTAGATCAGGAACAGAGAATGCAGGTGGGGGCTGGAGATCAGGAACAGAGAATGCCGGTGGGGGCTGTAGATCAGGAACAGAGAATGCCGGTGGGGGCCAGAGATCAGGAACAGAGAATGCCGGTGGGCTCTGGAGATTAGGAACAGAGAATGCCGGTGGGGGCCAGAGATGAGGAACAGAGAATGCCAGTGGGGACTAGAGATCAGGAACAGAGAATGACGGTGGGGGACAGAGATCCGGAACAGAGAATGCCAGTGGGGGCTAGAGATCAGGAACAGAGAATGCCGGTGGGGGCTGGAGATCAGGAACAAAGAATGCTGGTGGATGTTGGAGATCAGGAACAGAGAATGCTGGTGGTGGCCGGCGATCAGGAACGGAGAATTCTGGTGGGGGCTGTAGATCAGGAACAGAGAATGCCGGTGTGGGCTGGAAATCAGGAACAGAGAATGCTGGTCGGGGCTGGAGATCAGGAACAGAGAATGCTGGTGGGGGCTGCAGATCAGGAACAGAGAATGCTGGTGGGGGCTGCAGATCAGGAACAGAGAATGCCGGTGGGGGCAGGAGATCAGGAAAGAGAATGCCGGTGGGGGCTGGAGATCAGGAACAGAGAATGCTGGTGGGGGCTGCAGATCAGGACTAGAGAATGCCGTTGGGGGCTGGAGATCAGGAACATAGAATGCTGGTGGGGGCTGGAGATCAGGAACAGAGAATGCCGGTGGGGGCCAGAGATCAGGAACAGAGAATGCCGGTGGGGGCTCTAGATCAGGAACAGAGAATGCAGGTGGGGGCCAGAGATCAGGAACAGAGAATGCCTGTGGGGGCCAGAGATCAGAAACAGAGAATGCCGGTGGGGGCTCTAGATCAGGAACAGAGAATGCAGGTGGGGGCTGGAGATCAGGAACAGAGAATGCCGGTGGGGGCTGTAGATCAGGAACAGAGAATGCCGGTGGGGGCCAGAGATCAGGAACAGAGAATGCCGGTGGGCTCTGGAGATTAGGAACAGAGAATGCCGGTGGGGGCCAGAGATGAGGAACAGAGAATGCCAGTGGGGACTAGAGATCAGGAACAGAGAATGACGGTGGGGGACAGAGATCCGGAACAGAGAATGCCAGTGGGGGCTAGAGATCAGGAACAGAGAATGCCGGTGGGGGCTGGAGATCAGGAACAAAGAATGCCGGTGGATGTTGGAGATCAGGAACAGAGAATGCTGGTGGTGGCCGGCGATCAGGAACGGAGAACTCTGGAGGGGGCTGTAGATCAGGAACAGAGAATGCCGGTGTGGGCTGGAAATCAGGAACAGAGAATGCTGGTGGGGGCTGGAGATCAGGAACAGAGAATGCTGGTGGGGGCTGCAGATCAGGAACAGAGAATGCTGGTGGGGGCTGCAGATCAGGAACAGAGAATGCCGGTGGGGGCAGGAGATCAGGAAAGAGAATGCCGGTGGGGGCTGGAGATCAGGAACAGAGAATGCTGGTGGGGGCTGCAGATCAGGACTAGAGAATGCCGTTGGGGGCTGGAGATCAGGAACATAGAATGCTGGTGGGGGCTGGAGATCAGGAACAGAGAATGCTGGTGGGGACAAGAGATCAGGAACAGGGAATGCCGGTGGGGGTCAGAGATCAGGAACAGAGAATGCCAGTGGGGGCCAGAGATCAGGAACAGAGAATTCTGGTGGGGGCTTGAGATCAGGAACAGAGAATGCCGGTGGGGGCTGTAGATCAGGAACAGAGAATGCCAGTGGGGACTAGAGATCAGGAACAGAGAATGCCGATGGGGGCCAGAGATCAGGAACAGAGAATGCCGGTGAAGGCCAGAGATTAGGAACAGAGAATGCCGGTGGGGGCTGGAGATCAGGAACAGAGAATGCCAGTGGGGGCTGTAGATCAGGAACAGAGAATGCCAGTGGGGGCCAGAGATCAGGAACAGAGAATGACGGTGGGGGCCAGAGACCAGGAACAGAGAATGCTGGTGGGGTCAGAGATCAGGAACAGAGAATGCCAGTGGGGACTAGAGATCAGGAACAGAGAATGCCGTTGGGGCCAGAGATCAGGAACAGAGAATGCTGGTGGGAGCTCTAGATCAGGAACAGAGAATGCCGGTGGGGGCTGTTAATCAGGAACAGAGAATGCCTGTGGGGACTAGAGATCAGGAACAGAGAATGCCGGTGGGGGCCAGAGATCAGGAACAGAGAATGCCGGTGGGGGCTCTAGATCAGGAACAGAGAATGCAGGTGGGGGCCAGAGATCAGGAACAGAGAATGCCTGTGGGGGCCAGAGATCAGGAACAGAGAATGCCGGTGGGGGCTGTAGATCAGGAACAGAGAATGCCGGTGGGGGCCAGAGATCAGGAACAGAGAATGCCGGTGGGCTCTGGAGATTAGGAACAGAGAATGCCGGTGGGGGCCAGAGATGAGGAACAGAGAATGCCAGTGGGGACTAGAGATCAGGAACAGAGAATGACGGTGGGGGACAGAGATCCGGAACAGAGAATGCCAGTGGGGGCTAGAGATCAGGAACAGAGAATGCCGGTGGGGGCTGGAGATCAGGAACAAAGAATGCCGGTGGATGTTGGAGATCAGGAACAGAGAATGCTGGTGGTGGCCGGCGATCAGGAACGGAGAATTCTGGTGGGGGCTGTAGATCAGGAACAGAGAATGCCGGTGTGGGCTGGAAATCAGGAACAGAGAATGCTGGTGGGGGCTGGAGATCAGGAACAGAGAATGCTGGTGGGGGCTGCAGATCAGGAACAGAGAATGCTGGTGGGGGCTGCAGATCAGGAACAGAGAATGCCGGTGGGGGCAGGAGATCAGGAAAGAGAATGCCGGTGGGGGCTGGAGATCAGGAACAGAGAATGCTGGTGGGGGCTGCAGATCAGGACTAGAGAATGCCGTTGGGGGCTGGAGATCAGGAACATAGAATGCTGGTGGGGGCTGGAGATCAGGAACAGAGAATGCTGGTGGGGACTAGAGATCAGGAACAGGGGATGCCGGTGGGGGTCAGAGATCAGGAACAGAGAATGCCAGTGGGGGCCAGAGATCAGGAACAGAGAATTCTGGTGGGGGCTTGAGATCAGGAACAGAGAATGCCGGTGGGGGCTGTAGATCAGGAACAGAGAATGCCAGTGGGGACGAGAGATCAGGAACAGAGAATGCCGATGGGGGCCAGAGATCAGGAACAGAGAATGCCCGTGGAGGCCAGAGATTAGGAACAGAGAATGCCGGTGGGGGCTGGAGATCAGGAACAGAGAATGCCAGTGGGGGCTGTAGATCAGGAACAGAGAATGCCAGTGGGGCCAGAGATCAGGAACAGAGAATGCTGGTGGGGGCCAGAGATCAGGAACAGAGAATGCCAGTGGGGACCAGAGATCAGGAACAGAGAATGCCGGTGGGGGCCAGAGATCAGGAACAGAGAATGCTGGTGGGAGCTCTAGATCAGGAACAGAGAATGCCGGTGGGGGCTGTAGATCAGGAACAGAGAATGCCTGTGGGGACTAGAGATCAGGAAGAGAGAATGCTGGTCGGGGCCAGAGATCAGGAACAGAGAATGCCGGTGGGGGCTCTAGATCATGAGCAGAGAATGCAGGTGGGGGCTGGAGATCACGAACAGAGAATGCCTGTGGGGGCCAGAGATCAGGAACAGAGAATGCCGGTGGGGGCTCTAGATCAGGAACAGAGAATGCAGGTGGGGGCTGGAGATCAGGAACAGAGAATGCCAGTGGGGGTTGTAGATCAGGAACAGAGAATGCCGGTGGTGGCCAGAGATCAGGAACACAGAATGCCGGTGGGGGCTAGAGATCAGGAACAGAGAATGCTGGCGGGGGCCAGAGATCAGGAACAGAGAATGCCAGTGGGAGCTAGAGATCAGGAACAGAGAATGCCGGTGGGGGCCAGAGATCAGGAACAGAAAATGCCAGTGGGGGCTAGAGATCAGTAACAGAGAATGCTGGTGGGGGCTGGAGATCAGGAACAAAGAATGCCGGTGGGGGCTGGAGATCAGGAACAGAGAATGCTGGTGGTGGCCGGCGATCAGGAACAGAGAATTCCGGTGGGGGCTATAGATCAGGAACAGAGAATGCTGGTGGGGGCTGGAGATCAGGAACAGAGAATGCTGGTGGGGCTGCAGATCAGGAACAGAGAATGCTGGTGGGGGCCAGAGATCTGGAACAGAGAATGCCGGTGGGGGCTGGAAATCAGGAACAGAGAATGCTGGTTGGGGCTGGAGATCAGGAACGGAGAAAGCTGGTGGGGGCTGCAGATCAGGAACAGAGAATGCTGGTGGGGGCTGGAGAACAGGAACATAGAATGCCGGTGGGGGCAGGAGATCAGGAACAGAGAATGCCGGTGGGGGCTGGAGATCAGGAACAGAGAATGCTGGTGGGGGCTGCAGATCAGGAACAGAGAATGCCGTTGGGGACTGGAGATCAGGAACATAGAATGCCGGTGGGGGCTGGAGATCAGGAACAGAGAATGCTGGTGGGGACTAGAGATCAGGAACAGGGAATGCCGGTGGGGGCCAGAGACCAGGAACAGAGAATGCCAGTGGGGGCCAGAGATCAGGAACAGAGAATTCTGGTGGGGGCTTGAGATCAGGAACAGAGAATGCCGGTGGGGGCTGTAGATCAGGAACAGAGAATGCCAGTGGGGACTAGAGATCAGGAACAGAGAATGCCGGTGGGGGCCAGAGATCAGGAACAGAGAATGCAGGTGGAGGCCAGAGATTAGGAACAGAGAATGCCGGTGGGGGCTGGAGATCAGGAACAGAGAATGCCGGTGGGGGCTGTAGATCAGGAGCAGAGAATGCCGGTGGGGGCCAGAGATCAGGAACGGAGAAAGCTGGTGGGGGCCAGAGATCAGGAACAGAGAATACTGGTGGGGGCTGGAGAACAGGAACATAGAATGCCGGTGGGGGCAGGAGATCAGGAACAGAGAATGACGGTGGGGGCTGGAGATCAGGAACAGAGAATGCTGGTGGGGGCTGCAGATCAGGAACAGAGAATGCCGTTGGGGGCTGGAGATCAGGAACATAGAATGCCGGTGGGGGCTGGAGTTCAGGAACAGAGTATGCTGGTGGGGACTAGAGATCAGGAACAGGGAATGCCGGTGGGGGCCAGAGACCAGGAACAGAGAATGCCAGTGGGGGCCAGAGATCAGGAACAGAGAATTCTGGTGGGGGCTTGAGATCAGGAACAGAGAATGCCGGTGGGGGCTGTAGATCAGGAACAGAGAATGCTGGTGGGGGCTGGAGATTACGAACAGAGAATGCTGGTGGGGCTGCAGATCAGGAACAGAGAATGCTGGTGGTGGCCAGAGATCTGGAACAGAGAATGCCTGTGGGGGCTGGAAATCAGGAACAGAGAATGCTGGTGGGGGCTGGAGATCAGGAACGGAGAAAGCTGGTGGGGGCTGCAGATCAGGAACAGAGAATGCTGGTGGGGGCTGGAGAACAGGAACATAGAATGCCGGTGGGGCCAGGAGATCAGGAACAGAGAATGCCGGTGGGGGCTGGAGATCAGGAACAGAGAATGCTGGTGGGGGCTGCAGATCAGGAACAGAGAATGCCGTTGGGGGCTGGAGATCAGGAACATAGAATGCCGGTGGGGGCTGGAGATCAGGAACAGAGAATGCTGGTGGGGACTAGAGATCAGGAACAGGGAATGCCGTTGGGGGCCAGAGACCAGGAACAGATAATGCCAGTGGGGGCGAGAGATCAGGAACAGAGAATTCTGGTGAGGGCTTGAGATCAGGAACAGAGAATGCCGGTGGGGGCTGTAGATCAGGAACAGAGAATGCCAGTGGGGACTAGAGATCAGGAACAGAGAATGCCGGTGGGGGCCAGAGATCAGGAACAGAGAATGCAGGTCGAGGCCAGAGATTAGGAACAGAGAATGCCGGTGGGGGCTGGAGATCAGGAACAGAGAATGCCGGTGGGGGCTGTAAATCAGGAGCAGAGAATGCCGGTGGGGGCCAGAGATCAGCAACAGAGAATGCTGGTGGGGGCCAGAGATCAGGAACAGAGAATACCAGTGGGGACTAGAGATCAGGAACAGAGAATGCCGGTGGGGGCCAGAGATCAGGAACAGAGAATGCTGGTGGGAGCTCTAGATCAGGAACAGAGAATGCTGGTGGGGGCTGTAGATCAGGAACAGAGAATGCCTGTGGGGACTAGAGATCAGGAACAGAGAATGCTGGTGGGGGCTGGAGATCAGGAACAGAGAATGCCGGTGGGGGCTCTAGATCATGAGCAGAGAATGCAGGTGGGGGCTGGAAATCAGGAACAGAGAATGCCTGTGGGGGCCAGAGATCAGGAACAGAGAATGCCGGTGGGGGCTCTAGATCAGGAACATAGAATGCGGTGGGGGCTGGAGATCAGGAACAGAGAATGCCAGTGGGGGTTGTAGATCAGGAACAGAGAATGCCGGTGGGGGCCAGAGATCAGGAACAGAGAATGCCGGTGGGGGCTGGAGATCAGGAACAGAGAATGCCGGCGGGGGCCAGAGATCAGGAACAGAGAATGCCAGTGGGGGCTAGAGATCAGTAACAGAGAATGCCGGTGGGGGCTGGAGATCAGGAACAAAGAATGCCGGTGGGGGCTGGAGATCAGGAACAGAGAATGCTGGTGGTGGCCAGCGATCAGGAACAGAGAATACCGGTGGGGGCTATAGATCAGGAACAGAGAATGCTTGTGGGGGCTGCAGATCAGGAACAGAGAATGCTGGTGGGGGCTGCAGATCAGGAACAGAGAATGCTGGTGGGGGCCAGAGATCTGGAACAGAGAATGCTGGTGAGGGCTGGAAATCAGGAACAGAGAATGCTGGTGGGGACTGGAGATCAGGAACAGAGAATGCTGGTGGGGGCTGCAGATCAGGAACAGAGAATGCTGGTGGGGGCTGCAGATCAGGAACAGAGAATGCCGGTGGGGGCAGGAGATCAGGAACAGAGAATGCCGGTGGGGGCTGGAGATCAGGAACAGAGAATGCTGGTGGGGGCTGCAGATCAGGAACAGAGAATGCTGTTGGGGGCTTGAGATCAGGAACATAGAATGCCGGTGGGGGCTGGAGATCAGGAACAGAGAATGCTGGTGGGGACTAGAGATCAGAAACAGGGAATGTCGGTGGGGGCCAGAGATCAGGAACAGAGAATGCCAGTGGGGGCCAGAGATCAGGAACAGAGAATTCTGGTGGGGGCTTGAGATCAGGAACAGAGAATGCCGGTGGGGGCTGTAGATCAGGAACAGAGAATGCCAGTGGGGGCCAGAGATCAGGAACAGAGAATGCTGGTGGGGGCCAGAGATCAGTAACAGAGAATGCCAGTGGGGACTAGAGATCAGGAACAGAGAATGCCGGTGGGGGCCAGAGATCAGGAACAGAGAATGCTGGTGAGAGCTCTAGATCAGGAACAGAGAATGCCGGTGGGGGCTGTAGATCAGGAACAGAGAATGCCTGTGGGGACTAGAGATCAGGAACAGAGAATGCTGGTGGGGGCCAGAGATCAGGAACAGAGAATGCCGGTGGGGGCTCTAGATCATGAGCAGAGAATGCAGGTGGGGGCCGGAGATCAGGAACAGAGAATGCCTGTGGGGGCCAGAGATCAGGAACAGAGAATGCCGATGGGGGCTCTAGATCAGGAACAGAGAATGCAGGTGGGGGCTGGAGATCAGGAACAGAGAATGCCGGTGGGGGTTGTAGATCAGGAACAGAGAATGCCGGTGGGGGCCAGAGATCAGGAACAGAGAATGCCGGTGGGGGCTGGAGATCAGGAACAGAGAATGCTGGCGGGGGCCAGAGATCAGGAACAGAGAATGCCAGTGGGGGCTAGAGATCAGGAACAGAGAATGCCGGTGGGGACCAGAGATCAGGAACAGAGAATGCCGGTGGGGGCTAGAGATCAGGAACAAAGAATGCCGGTGGGGGCTGGAGATCAGGAACAGAGAATGCTGGTGGTGGCCGGCGATCAGGAACAGAGAATTCCGGTGGGGGCTATAGATCAGGAACAGAGAATGCTGGTGGGGGCTGGAGATCAGGAACAGGGAATGCTGGTGGGGGCTGCAGATCAGGAACAGAGAATGCTGGTGGGGGCCAGAGATCTGGAACAGAGAATGCCGGTGGGGGCTGGAGATCAGGATCAGAGAATGCCGGTGGGGGCTCTAGATCAGGAACAGAGAATGCTGGTGGGGGCCAGAGATCTGGTACAGAGAATGCGGGTGGGGGCTGTCCTCCAGAAAGCCACATTTCAGACACTTTCAGAGAACAGTGCTCGGAATGCTCCTTCTTGATTGACAGAGTCACTGTCAACATTTGCTAATGGATGCTAAAGGTTGTGTATTGCCATCTTTACCCACGCTTGCTATGCTGTTTTGCAATTGTCATGTTGTGGTATCGCTCTCAGCGCTGTCTTGAATGCTTATATATTCTACTTCTTGGCCGTCACAGCACTATCGGCGGCGACACTTACCACTAGCACCCTGCTTTGGTGCTACAGTCACTGAGATATCTCTGGACTCAGTCTGCCGCCGCTGACACAAGCTTGAGTTCTGAGCAAGCGCTTTGTTGTTGTTTGCTGGCAGTATTCTAGCTCTGGTCTTTGTGCAGGATTTTCCCCTGATCAGGTAACACATGTCTCCCCGGCTCTCGTAAAACTATTTGTTCCCATTACTGTAATTGATCTACTTTTCTTCCAGAAACCAGGATTCAAACTCGGGTCATCAGGACGAAATTCGAGTGATTTACCAACGAGACTCCTGGAATGTCCCGTGAGAGCACCTGTGACTATTCCTGTCAGGATAGTACTGTGCAAATAAAGTTCAAAGACAGATGTGTAAAGATGTGCACCTCTTCTAATTTGCTTGCAACATTATAGGAGATGCTCCTCATTTCTTTAATCATTTAATAATTAATCTCCTGAAATGTAAATGTTTATTTAGTGGGTGGAGGGTACTGAGAGAAATCTCCTTCTCCCTCCGCTGCCTGTACTGGAAATGGAATCATTTACTGGGGAGCACGCTCCCATTCCCCTCCTTCCTAACATCACTTTCACCCATAAATGATGGGGTTTTACTCTGTAGAGAGATACACGTGAACTATCAGCTTTAGAATGCGGTGCTGTGATCATCCTCTCTGCACTGAATGCCAACCTTGGTAAAGCTCTCAGAAGGTGCCTCTCCTTTCACTCCTGCCTGTGACCATCTGAGGAAGAAGGTCTTCGGGACATTCGAAAGCTAATGCATTGCCCATCACCTCATCTCATTTAGTCCAATATAAGGTTTTACAACTCAAAAGTTTCTACATGTTTGTAAACCCAGGCGCACACAGTGACATTCTTTATAGACTATGAGAAAGGGCTTCACAGCAGATCACTGAAAGGATTTTAGAAAAGCTAGAGATGGCACACAAATCATAGAGGGTGGAGTAAAGCACAACCATAGCACCCACATGTGCTAACCTTATCACAAGCTGACGTGCCAGCTGGAAACATATTTAAGGTAAAATGCAGAATCCCAAATGCCATCAGAGGATTGGCATCCATACGTGAGATCCATAAAATCTAAACACAGAGACGTTGCTAGCGGTGGGTCTGGGGGCGGGGCTATAGTGCGGGGTCTTTTGGTTTTAGCCCCGGATAGACGCTCGGGGGCTGCAACCAAAAAGCTAGCTAGCCCCAAGTCCCAACAGTCCCGACATTGGTGTAGCCCCGGATATTTTCCAGACCTAGCAACACCCCTCTCTAAACGTAATGCTACCAATCACACACCCGGATCCAGCAGCTGGCATTAGTTTGTGTGCCCCATATCCAAACTGAGCACGACAGCTGCCGGCACAGATTCCAGAATGATCTCATTGTTCGCCTCAGGAACAACGGATTTGAAAACCATGGGAACAGCCAGCATCCTAAACTCATTAGTTGCCAAATGTGTAGCCTACAGACAATGTGCTTTGCACTTTCTTAAGTTGGCAAGCCATCATTCATTCACTCCAAGTAGAAGTAGTATCTGCAGTGTGGCAAACGAAGATATTAGTGGAGCCTGTCTCTTTGCTACAGCCTTCTGGGTGTAAAAAAAAAAGAAAACAAAGTGGCACGTGTTAAGTGCTAAGGGTGTGTATATATGCGTCCTGAATCCCCATTCCCTGCGGAGTCAGCGGCAGAGTCTTCTGGTGGACTCAGTACCTGGTACCTGCTCAGCGTTCTGCAGGATTGACAGTTCTCTTTCTACTGCTGCTGTTAGTAGGAAGAGCATTTCCTCAAAAACCACCCCCAGCTCCGGAGCGGACGGGGAGTGGGCAGCAGAATCTTCTGCTGGACTCAGTACCTGGTACCTGCTCAGCGTTCAACTGGATTGACAGTCCTCTTTCTACTGCTACTGTTCATAGCATCAGCATTTCCTCAAAAACCTCTCCCAGCCATGGAGCGGCCGCGGAATCGGCAGCAGAGTCTTCTGGTGGACTCAGTACCTGGTACCTGCTCAGCGTTCAACTGGATTGACAGTCCTCTTTCTACTGCTACTGTTAGTAGCATCAGCATTTCCTCAAAATCATCCACCAGCCGCAGAGCGGCCGTGGAGTCGGTGGCAGAGTCTTCTGGTGGACTCAGTACCTGGTACCTGCTCAGCGTTCTGCTGGATTGACAGTCCTCTTTCTGCTGCTACTGTTCGTATCATCAGCATTTCCTCAAAAACCTCCCCCAGCTGCGGAGCAGCACAGAGTCAGCGGCAGAGTCTTCTGGTCTTTGGGACCTCGGGTCTTTGTGCCCGTGTGATTGAGAGCAGACCTCCAAGTTTTGTAAGACCTTAAGACTCTGTAAGTACCCGTACTGAGCCACTGGAAAGGATTTCATCCTCTCACTGTGAGGGCCATCAAACGGCAAAGGAAAATATAACTGCTGCGGGTGGCCTGGGGCACTGGGAAAGACATTCAGATATTAAGCCGGAGCATGAACTAAGCCCTAAAACAAAACAAGAAGGTAAGAAACTGTTACCAATAGCACCTGGGGACCGCAGCCATACAGGCTTGTAAGCCGGCCGGAAAATGTTGCCAATTAGCCATTACCTGTCACTGTTTTGTAAATATCTATAACGATCACCAAGCGTGTCTGCCGGCTGGCTTCAAAGCTGTATGTTGTGTAGAGCTGCTAAGGGCGAGCATGGAGGGCACTCTCAGAACCTTGCGGTACCTTTAGTATCTCTTCGACTGCCAGATTGAAATTACTTCTGGCACTCGACAAGCCGCTGAAATCCGGAAAAGTAGTCCGTTACATTGCGTCCTTTGATCCCTCGATCCTTCACTTGCTTCTGGGAAACTCAGCCAGCAAAGTGGGCTGAAAGGAGAACGCGGATGAACTTACAACCTATAAGACTCTGACCTACTCCTATCCTAGATATTTTAGGTACATAAAGGATACGCAAACAGCACTTGTGAAATGAAGTTGCAGAGCACAGCTCTTTTGGAAATGACAAAAAAGTGCCTGAATGGTACGGCTCGTATCTGGAACCAGTGGCGCAGTCAACATCTTCTGGATTACCATCAGTGACCGAGACACCGTCCGCATCAAGCGCGACGCCACTAACAATCAAAGCCCAAATTCACGGTACCAGTCAACAGTTTGATAAAGAAGAAGGAGAAAAATATAGTCAAACTGGACTGGTAAATCAGTGGAGACGTGGTCTGGAGTATATGGTTACCACAAAAAACATTCAAAATATAATCAAGGAGCATTTTGGGAAAAGAGGAATACAAGTCTGAATGATGTGGATTGTGATTCAGAACCAGTCTGGTGCCCGCAAATACCTGCAATTCTGGGGTGGGGGTGCTCCCAGTCACCAAGGACATTTCGAACACAAACAATCTCACCAATTGTTCAAGATGTAGTGGAAATATACAGAGGGGACCTGGGAGACAGAAGGGAATCACAAGAGGAAAGAAATCCGCCACTGAGGGGGGAAGACAACATCAAAGTCCCTCATTCAAAACAAAACCACCCTGATACCATTAAACTTCATATTGAACTCCCTGGTCTCGGTTTTTGAGTTACTAAAAGGTGAAGTTCAGTCCCAAGCAGGGATACTTCTAGAGTTTACAAACGAAATGGCTAAATGCGACTCATCAATGGTAGGGCTCAGCAACGTAATCTAGGTAATCAACTCGATCATTGTCCCATCTTTAAAATAAGCCAGAATCGAAGTGGTAAAGCAGGGCCTCGACATTTCATCTATTCGCAAGTTCTTGATATGATATGATATGGTATTTATAATGCGCCTATACACAAGTGTTTCAAGACGCGACGAGGCAAGGGAGGGGGAACAAAGGGAGGACAGACAACGATCCTACTAGGCCAGGTGTTATTCAGATTGCGCAAGCGCGTGGGGAGGGAGAAAGGACAGTGCAGTAGATGGGAATAGATAATAACAATAAGTAAAAGTAGCGGCCAGCAAGTGGAAAGTGCAGGGTAAGTGCAGGCATCAAGTGACAAGTACTGGTAGGGGGACTGTGGGATTCAGAGACAGTCCCCAAGTGCAGGGGTTGCCAGGCAGGCAGTGCAGGTGAGTGAGACTGACGGGACAGCAAGAACGAAGATGAAACAACAAGAAGCCAGTTGTGTGAGTTACTGCAATCCATGCAAATACAATCATCGCCTCAGGAGAAAGTGGGTACAGAGATAATCGAAAATTCAAGAATCCTTGACGACACCCCTCTCTCAGAATCCACACTTGAAGAATTCAGGAGTTTGGCTCAGGTGGTGTAAGAACAACCAAAGGCAGTAAGTGAGGATCTGAACGCACACAATGAAGACCCAGCAGTAACTCCTGAGGGTGTAAATTCATCCTCGATAGTGCTGAGTAACCAACATTACAGGAGAAAAACAGAAAAGAGACATGGAGTGAAAAAGGGATTCAAAAACGCCCTTCTACAGTCAAAAAAGAAAAAAGAGAACCAAACAAAAAATTCAAAATGTTAAAAATACTGGAACAGAACATTTCCTGGGAAGTATCACATTGCCATCAACAAACAAGCAAATTGAGAAAACCCAGGATGAAAAGCAGAAGCACACAACTTCAGCACAGTTGCTCCTAGGTCCATGAGACAACAAGCCATCAAGCTCTGGACAATGTCAGGGAAGAGCAAAGTAAAATAAATGGAAAACAGCCCAAGATAATCCGGAGATTGTGAGTGTGGGCCTTCAGACCGAACCACAAGATAAAGCATCTAAAAGCTCAAAAGTCAATACAGGGAAGCCAGTGTCGAGAGAGGTTGAGTCAACACCTGTTGGTCATCTTGGAAAAGCACCAAGTGTACCCTTAACCACTGCTGGCAATCAGGTCAAACCCTAAAATTGGCCACAATATTTATGCAGAAGAAACTACCTCATACAAAGTCAAGCACATTGGTTAACAACACTGACAGCCACTCGCAGGGAGCAAACATAAAATTGGCACCAATATTCCTTACTGCGAAAAAAAGAGAAAGGAAATTATCAGAGGGTGATCAGTCAATCACCCCATCTTAAGTGTCTATGAATCTGGGAGAAGGCAAACATCACACTATTCCGGGCATCTGGAATGCCTCAGGAAAATCGAGAGTGGCCGAAAATGACCAGGACCAGAACTTACATCCCCAAGATGAACTACGAGAGACATTGAGTATTCAAGAAGAGGACATTACTGGCTTTGAAGTGCCAAGAGTTTGGCTAGAATCTACACTAAAGACTAAGCAGTATAATTCCCTTATTAAATTCGTGATCTTGTCTATATTCAAGAAAGTCATAAGTCTCTTTCTAGTTTCAACCACGGATATAGAATATGTGAGATTTCCAGACCGCAAAAACTAATTCATGGTGGAATTAGGGTTAAGCTAAAAAAAAAGGCCCGCTTAGCAATCCTTAAGGCTGCAAGAGCCTTAGAACAACAAGGTCTTACAGTGGCCACTGAACCATTTGAGATATCTGGACATCTGCTTCTGTTCACATTCTGACCCACAAACCCTCAAGGGACTGTATTCAGTAACAAGGAAGAGGTTCTAAATGGCTGAGAAACGAAGGAATTATAAACGAGAAAGTACAGTTCAACAAATGTGTTAGCCGTTCTGCCCGATATATTATCCCAAGTCCTCATGAACATGGGGATGGGCTCACTGCAGCTTTAGTCAGAAAAGTCTTTATGTGGCGAGCTGGAATAAGTGGGTTTGGATAAAAAAAAATAAGGGACGATCTTTTTGGTAAAATGGACATTCTTGATGGTAAATACAATTGAAAAATGCCAACCATGGGCACCAAACAAAACATATACTTGAACCTGGTTAAAAAAACATATAGTAAGAAGAAACATACACAGGTTAAAATCATTCAACTTATACCAAGAGGCTTATAAAAAAAGAAGTTAGGGGAACAACAAGCAATTATAAGCACTGGTCAAGAAATCACAGGATGCTTCGGTTACAAAAAGATGGCGAGTTAATGTTAATGTTGAAGCTTCTATCTGCAGCTAACTCAAGAAGCTTCGGGTCGGTTATGGGCCAACTTAATTCGCAGTCAAACAGTTCTCAGTGTAACCTAGTCCGTGAAGAAAAATGGGTAGAACATCTATCCAATATCTTTAAAGAGCCACAAGGTGACTAAAGAAGTAGTCCATCAAATAATGCATGGAAATTTACCTTTGAGGAGGAGGAGATCGCAGAAATAATCACCAAGTCCTCATCATCTAAATCTGCTGGCCCTAATGGCCTTACATATCAAGTACTTAAAAGCGATCTAGAGTTCTGGTCGAAGCTGTTAAATCAACTTTACGAGGCGATCCTAAGGGTCAAACAATTTCCTCCCTCATGGAAAACAGCTCTGGTCATTCCATTTTTCAAGGATGGCGATAGGAGAAATCCAGAAAAACACTGTCCTATCACCCTCCTTGACATTGAGAGTAAGGGCTTTATGAAGTTGCTATTAAAAGAACTACTAATTTGTGTGGCACAAGCAGAGGCCCTGTCCTGCTTTCAAACAGGCGTTAGGCGAGGACTTTCTACCTTGCTGAATGGTCTAACCCTGAACCTGGTAAGTGAACTCGCCATGGAAAAGGGGGTATGCCATTATATGGCGCCTGGATAGACTTATCCAAGGCGTTCGACCAGATTGATAGAACTAAGATGTGGACTAAGTTTAGCACTAAGGGCATACCAGAAACATTACTCTCAATGCTGATGGAGCTGCATAGAGGCACCTCGGTGGGGGTTCGTCTAGACGATCAAGGTCATATCTCTGAATCTGTGGAGGTAGAGAGGGGAGCAAGGCAGGGGTGCCTTGGGGCTCTTCTGTTCTTCAATCTATTCTTAGCAGACTTGGGGGATCACCTAGAATCGTCTGCATTTGTCAGTCCAGAATTAAATGGGAAAAAGATCTTCTGGCTGGCCTACACGGCCGATATTGTTCTGTTAGATAGGATGGCCATAGGTCTGCAACGATTATTGACCAAATTGGGAGAATATGCTACTTTAAATGGGCTGGTTATAAACCGTACAAAATCAACAATCTTGGTTTTCACGCATCCGAGGAAAATAATCTGTTTCAAAAATTTGGCTTTGTACGGCTAGGTCATACCACAGGTGGAATATCTAATATACCTAGGCCATAAAATACATGCAAGTCTGGCAGTATATAAATCAGAGCTTGATATTTTAAGCAAATTTCAGACACTTGTACCCCACATGAAAATTATCAATACTATGTATTGTAAATTCTCCATCCTGTCTATGATAAAATATTACATAGCTAAAATAGCTCCAGTACTACTGTACGGCCTAGAGGCTAAATCTCAACTCTGGAGCACAAATTGGTCTAAAATAGAAGGTACAGAATGGAAGGAGGCCCTGAACTTACCATTGATTACACCTGGGTGGAATTAGGCTTAAAATCTCTAGGGTGTTTAGCCGAGTGGAAAATAAACTCACTTTATAGAGATAAATCCTAGGGCAGGTTCATTATACGAGGATATCAAAATGCATTTTATTCACACAAAATACAGAATCTTGGGAGGATTAGAAGAGAAAGTGAAATCTATTTTAGCAAAAACTGCATTATATTTAGAGACCTTAATCACTAATCCCTTAAAGGTAAAACGGGACTTGAACGGTTGGACTTCATAGAAACAATAGCAAAAGTGAAGAATTCAATCCCATGTAATATATTCTTGGCAGCAGAAAAAAAGCTAGGCCATCCCCCTCGCTATCTGGAAAAATATCCTGATTATAGGATTAGGAACAATCTTCTAAGAATAAGAATGAATTTACTGCACAAGAAATACAACATCAAGGAGAGAAGGAAGTTAAGCTTTTTAAATACTGCGCTATCCCATCCAACCAGTCCCTTCGTCACTTATTAATGGAATGTGAAGGGACCTGGCCTTTAAGACTGGACAAACTAAGAAGATTCGTCCCAGGAGACGAAAGAATTACATCAGACCACCTGGTGATATCAGGTCATGAAATGCTCCTTACATCAGCGGTGGTAGAAATACTGAGTGAGCTGAACCTCCTAAACTAGAACAATTGGGAAGGGGGCAGTAGCATGGTTGAGCCTGGTCGGAGCAAGTGATAATTAATAATCATTCAAGGATGCAGGAATCTTGTATTTTGCCTTAGATGAAAGATTGCTGGGTGCAAGGGGCGGGAAAGGTTTGAAAAAGAAATAGACATGAATGAAATAGGATTCTATTGGAAATCTGTCCATGAAGCTTGTCTTAATGTACCACTGAAAATCTTTTAAGTAATGTGTTCTCAACATTTTTAAAGGTTTTGTAAAGGTTTACATTTTTCTTTATTTTAAACCAAATAGAAAAAAAAAAATAATAATAGAATCCCCATAAGGAGCCATTGTAAACTGTGCGTCCTGAAACCCCTTAAGGAATCATAGTAAACTGCGCCTCCTGAATCCCCTTAAGGAATAATAGTAAGCTGCGCCTCCTGAATCCCCATAAGGAATCATTGTAAGCTGCACGTCCTGAAACCCCGTAAGGAATCATTGTAAGCTGCGCCTCCTGAATCTCCATAAGGAATCATTGTAAGCTGCACGTCCTGAAACCCCATAAGGAATCATTGTAAGCTGCGCCTTCTGAATCCCCTTAAGGAATCATAGTAAGCTGCTTGTCCTGAATCCCCATAAGGAAGCATTGTAAACTGTGCGTCCAGACTCCCCATAAGGAATCATTGTAAATTGTGCATCCCGACTCCCCATAAGGAATCACTGTAAGCTGCGCCTCCTGAATCCCCTTAAGGAATCATTGTAAGCTGCTTGTCCTGAATCCCCATAAGGAAGCATTGTAAACTGTGCGTCCAGACTCCCCATAAAGAATCATTGTAAATTGTGCGTCCTGACTCCCCATAAGGAATCATTGTAAGCTGCGCCTCCTGAATCCTCTTAAGGAATCATTGTAAGCTGCTTGTCCTGAATCCCCAGTAGGAAGCATTGTAAACTGTGCGTCCAGACTCCCCATAAGGAATCATTGTAAATTGTGCGTCCTGACTCCCCATAAGGAATCATTGTAAGCTGCACGTCCTGAATCCCCACAAGGAATGGTGCAGTTAGGAGTCCTCCTTGAACAAATATGCAAAGCAGGGAGGTGAAAGGGCAGTGAACAGGAGAGAGTGGAGATCACCATGAAGTTCACATTCTGAAAAGAAGGAAGGAGTATTTAAGGAGGCAGAAGTGCCACAGAAATGCACAGCCATGTTGCATCCCAGGGATTTAGGGACAGAGAAGAGAGTTGAACTGGTGCTGTGTGTAATCCTAAATTGGAGGAGAGGAAATGTCACACAAATAAAACTGTGGTAAGAAGGCCCCGATCGGATAGAACCCTCTCTCTGATAGATGTGGTTTACTATACGTGCTGGAGGGCGCACTACAATTTAGCTACTGCAGCGTTTCCAGGTGCAAGTATCGGGGACACTTAGTGGTGTTCTGTGATTAAGCTGTCTCGCAGAGTGTTCTTTCTGGGAGGTAGTATTGCCCCTACATGGCACGAGTGCTGAGGGGCTTTCCATTGTCGTGCAACCTTCCTCAGGACCTGGAGTTTATTTCCTTCAATCATCTCTGATTCACAATTTGTTTTAAATGTATAACTTGTGTTTTGTAAGCCGCCCTGTGTACTTAGGTCTTCGGTATAATGAGAAGCAAGCAACAAAAGTGAGCATTTAGCAATCAGTGGAGGCCACCTCACTCTCGACCGCCAAGGCAATGTTGCAAACCACACATAATAAAATAGCAATTGAACGACCCACTATTGTAAAACGAATGAGAGGATGCATGGGTCTGATTCGTAAACAAAAAAAAAACAAAAAGAAATACTGCGCGGTTGTAAATTACGCCTGGCCTAAAGTTTGTGTACATGTGAAGTAACATACGCCTGAAATTGGTGTTCAATAAGGTCTTCAGTGATGACAGAGAGAACATTCACTTGGTGGTAAACATGGCACAGGTTCCATCCGACTCACTAAAAAAAATACACACTTACACATAAAATCTGCCCATGGATAGACAAAGCTTTTTATTTTGTATTTATTTAATTGACTTTTTATAACACTCTTAATTCCTGAATGTGGTTTCTACGTGCGGATCCGGGATTCGAACCTCTGTTGCTCTGCGTGATCTTACTTCCAAGCACATTGACCCTGTGCTATGAAACTTGCAACAAAAAAAGGACCAAAAGCTTTTTGCGCTGACACTCTGTCTGGCCAGTTGTTTTGTCAGGGGAAACCGCCATGGAGCTTCGATGCCTAGTGAAGCCGGCGGAACAAGCCGCAGAGCTTTGCTATGCATGGAGGTGAACAAGGGCAAACTAAACTAGCTTGTTATGCAGGTTGCGAGGAGGCCACAAGCAACACAGCCACAAAAAATGAATGTAATCCATAACACTGGATCATTTTTGTGCACTTTGGAACCACAATGGGATTTCATTGGATAATTGTTTCAGGTAGATGAAATGTTTTCTTGTATCAATTTCAGGTGCGTGAGACAAAAGCTCGTCACCCAGCCTCATCATGAGCCACAACCGGTCAGGAATCTTTACACGAACATTAACGAGGACTTCAGAAAATCCTGGATTGGTCGAAAATTGTTAAATTTTAGTAACATATTGACTACATTTGAAGTGAGCAGGGCCTCATTTTAAATAGGGTGGTGTGTTATATGGAGGCGTAAAGCAAGGATATAGACACTCAAGACTCCAGGCAGTGTGCCCACTAATCCTGGAACTTACTATTTAAACTATCAAGCCTAGGCAGGGACATGTTGAACTTAGTAAAGGTATTTTATGTCTGCATCAAAATGTTCACTCTTTTAAAATCAAACGGTTTGTTTAATCCGAACAATCTGAATAACTAAAAAAAAACAGTTATTTAATAAATACATCGATTTAGTGTCTGCCACCCAAAGTTCAAAGGACAAATACCAAAATGTGAAGACAATCAACAGTGCTAACATGAACATGTATGATTCAATTAAATGCTCAACAATATGTTTGGGTATCTAATGTTCAAATGCAGATGCCACCTCAAATGTAGAAACAGACTTAAATGTTTGACTAAGCAAATTGATGATACATATGCAAGCTTCCATGTGTGATGCTACTTCAACATGTTTCTGTCTCATGCAAATTAATTATGACATTCTTCAGGGAGATAAGCATTGGAACAATGCCTTAATTCAGTTGTACAGTTACAGATCTATGGATGATTCATACAAAGTATCAATATTTACAAGTCCTCTTCATGTAATATAACTATATTTAGTTGTTATGTCAGACTAGAATGTATGTCCACACTATCTTCACTGGTATGGATTGCATCTAATGGATGGGTAATTGTTCCTATTGGGTACATTTTAAACCATTATATGAGCCGATTTGAAATTCAATAAGCATTTTTCATAATGATATCATGTACCACTGCAACATAAAGACACACATTGGGCATCATCCGGCTGATATTGCGACTGCATTACAAACATAAATATTTTCAGCAAAGGACATTATTTCCTTTTAAGTTGCACATTAGGTAGCCTAGAAATATATATTCATCACCTCCTCTGGTAATTACATAATTCACACTGCATTACCTATTTATTTATTAATGTATTTATTGTGCATTTATAAGGTGCTGCATCAAGAAATTATGTTTCAAAGCACCCAGACAACTAAAACATGAAACCATTGTAATTACTTCAGACATGAACCAATGGATTTCTACAGAAGCCTCGTAGATTTTTGCAGAGTCTGAAGACCAACTGGCTTCCATAGGATTTCATTGGTAAATTATCTGCAAAATGTAATTTGCAGGCAGTGTTAACCTTTTCAGAAGACGTAGAAGAAAAAGAAAGGCAATAAGTGTGTATCGCTGGCTTCACCTTTCCTTCTCCTCTCTGTCTTGTGAATTTTAAAAATTGAATTGAGGGTTAAGTGCTAACGTTGGTGGTCCCTTGCATGCAATTAACATTCCTTACACAATAAGGATGGCAGTGTATGACTAAGAAATCTGATAGAGGCTCCAGAAGCCACGAGATAAACACAAGCAGGGCCTGTCTTACACCACATTGCACCCCAGGCAGGAAGCATCATTGGTGCCCCCCTCCACCCCGACCCCTAAAAATGACAACCAGAAAAGTGTGTTACAAATGTCTTAAATAGGGCACTTCATTAAGAACCAGATGGAAATACAAACACAATAGAAAATGCATACATTAGACACTAGGTCACAGTCTTAGAATGTTACCTGTATTATGTGTTCAGAAAGTAACTTTTCTTGACTTTGCCCTTGCAAATTAAAGCACAGCATTGGATAGATCCTTTGCCAGAGGCTGCATTCAAATCGGCAGTAAATCACCCCCCTATTTCAAGATAATAACATCAAACGCATAAGCCCTCACCACTTAGCAAGAGACTGCCACCAAACACCCCTCAACTCATATCAGTTGTAGAGAGTGGGGTGACATGCCCAGGTACCCACCTCTTTACAAGGGCTGGGCAGTCAATGATTTGTGAGGAAGTGCCCTCAAGGAAGTACCCTCAAGTGTCCACTAGATTCGATAATTGCACTTGCATCACAGCTTTGGGAGTCGCAGCGAGATACCATTGATTTTAATACCAATTAAATTGAATGTATTAAACACCCCCTTGTTATTTATGCTCTCTAGGCCAGCCCCACCAATAGATATTGTTGTTTGACTTGTTAGCTGCCCCACACCCTTGACTTTACATCCTGCTTAAACAGCATGTATCCGGAAGGTCTGTCTGCAGAAAGAGGATTGCAAGGAACCTTGTGTCACCCCGTAAGGTCACTTCTAGTACCACCCTTTAGTCACTTCCCTTATAGCGCTTAGCAAAGCCCTCAAAGTGATGTTAAGCGCTAAACGAGAAATCTGCATACATAGACCCATAGTTGCAGTTTTCAAACATAGTATTAAACATTTTAAATTAATTGTGTGTGATTTTGATTTTCATTTGCTTATTTGTTTAAATTATAATTAGTCAGTAATCAGGATTGGCACCAACTACGAGCTTAATGTCATTTGGCAAAAGGAGAAATATATGACCTAGAAATAAAGTGCCTAGCTACCTCAGGGTTCAGCGCGCTATATAAGGAAATAAAACAAACAAAACAAACAAAACAAAAAGTGCAATTATCACGTCTGGACTACATTAAGGTACACAAACTGCCGCAGCCCACATGCCTGCATCTTGGCATGCTGCTGCACCCCTTTGCAATTTAGAGATTAGAATGGTGCTCTTTTTTCTTTGATAAACTTGAAGTTTGTATCATAGAGTTTCACGGTGGAAGGGAGGATTTCCTTCAGGGAGGTAACTGAGTCAGAAGTACGGGACATCATCCAGAGAATCAAGCCCTCTAACTGCAAAGGGGTTGCCTGCCCTGCCTCCTTAGTTAAAGATTGTATTGATTCTCTAGCACCATTTTCTGCCATCTTTCATCAATGCCTCGTTTAATTCAGTCCCGTCCACCCTTAAAGAAGCATGGGTGCGACCACTACTCAAAAAGCCCAATCTTGACCCTGAATCTCCAAATGAGTACAGGCCATCACCATGGTCCCATTCCTTCTAAAAATATTGGACACAATTGCCCACACCCAAATTCAACAGTTCCTTGAATCTAAAAACATCCTAGGCAAGAGGCAGTTAGGCTTCAGACCAGGACATGGCACTGAGTCTGCCCTATTGGATCTTAAGATCCAATTGGGCAACCTAGTTGACAAAAGCCAACTGTCACTTCTCCTCCTACTGGACTTGTCAGTGGCCTTTGATCTTGTGGATCATGACAGTCTGTGCAAACACCTTAGAAATGCGGCTCACTTCTCCACCGAAGCCACTGCTTGGATAACATCCTTTCTCAAGGGGCGACTCATGAGGGTCTTCTCAGACCACGCATGTGCATCCCCCACCACCCTAATCTGTGGTGTCCCACAAGGCTCTTGCCTTTATAGTATAGTGTTTTATAGTATGATGAAAATAACTTAATATCCAGAGGTTTCTAAGCGTGGACCCGGGGTTTGAACCCATGTTGCTCCATGTCGTCCTGCTTCCAAGGCGAGCACGTTGCCGCTGAGCTATCCTCCCGAGACGGATTGAAGCCCCGGTCCAAAAACATGTTACACAAAAGGCCTTAATTGCTCTGAAACAAAAAAAATGCCCTAATTTCAAACCTGCAGCCCCTCCCACCCATGCCGCATGTAGGCGGAAACAATGGTGGAGGTGATGAGCGTCTACACAATGATGGGATGATGCAGGGGCTGAATGAACGTGCTCGCTCAGATTTACGTTCTAAAACAAACCTCCCTGGTTCCCCACTACTGACAAAGTTAACATGCAGGTTGCAGGTATCTAATTATAAGCAGAGCCGTCTGCTAAAAGCCCACTGCAACGCATGCTTAACTTATTTATGCTGCTCGTAAACAAAACTCAGCGCACCAAATGTAACATTGCATCCATTCTCGTTAAATCGCACCCATTGATGGCATGGCACGGTAGTATTGTGAAAGTGCAGATCCAATAGTGTTACCCATCGAAATAGATCTCTAAAACATGACGCTAGGTAAGGATTCAATCTAAGCACTTTTCCTTGCTTATGGGATACACATGTAACTGGATCATAGCGCCCTGATGCATGAGGGCTTTGCGCTGTATAAATTCAAAACATTTCAAAATTAAAATGCTGTTACTATTACGGCTTGCTCCCGCATGCCCAACTCTTTCCTTTCAATCAAACAAATTACTGTACATTAGAGAGTTTATTGCCGCCCTGCTTTCTGGCCTCACAGCAACAAAGTGCTTTGAAGTGGAAAACCAGTTGGTAATAAAATAACCCTCGCCATGCTGCAAAATAAAGCTCTGTAACTTCCCAGGCCAAATTGCTGCGAAGCAGACACAGTTCAGGTGCGTTAGCGCCTTCCGTAATGCTCACATGTTAACCCAATGGACTACTAGGATAATATCCACTGGTCCTGCCTCCCCATGTGCTCTTGCATATTAACATGTTCGGGAAACAAGGCGCTTGCCTTCTGTGCCACCCTGCCCAGCACAAAACTATTATAATGCTGGAGCAGGAAATGGAGGAGGGAGGTGGAGGCACACAAGAAGGCCCCCTGCCCGCCAAGGCAGTGCCTAGTAACCTGCATGCGCAGGGTCCGCATGGGATCCCTGACCTTTAACCCCACTCACCTCTTAGCCGATCCAGCTATGTGTGCGTCCAACGTATATAAAAAATGATTGTGGCTGGCTGGTGCTTGCGGCCTGGCTTTGCAGGAGCACTGGCTCGAAGCTCGAGCAATAACAATGCAGACAGACTGCAGTCTCGTACTCGCCACTCAGGCAGGCCAGAACCCTTGTAAATGTGGACTAGCGCTGTGGACTGCTGGTTCACCGCCCCCTAGTTGCTGTCTGACATCAGGCAGCCACCTGAGCTGCCTGACACAAAGACCGGCCCTGAACAAGTTGAGTTCTGCTTCAGAATGCAGCCATGGCCACTTCAGAGCCCGGTACTGGGTGGCCAAACATGTTAAGACTTTCAGAAATAATTGCTGATTTCATTTTGAAAAGTGAAAAAGTAGATTTTTTTTAAAGTTGGTCTTTGACTGGTAAGCATGATCGTTTTTGCAACAATCTCCAACTTTTGTGGGTTTCCGGTTGACTTCACAGATATGTGTGAAAACAGGTGACAGAAATGTCGAGAATGTTATCCTGAATGAGTACCGTTCATCTGTGCATCCTATAGCGCATTATACGTGGAGATCATTTATGGGTTTCTAGGGTTGCTAAATGCTGCCCCTGGCAATCTCCTTGGTACCCCTGGCACTGCTTCTGCAATACCTGGCCTTCATGCCCTCATACTTAGATTTCAACTAGGGATTTATCTCTCAGATAAAAAACACAGTTGGAATGAAATAAGCCGCTCTGGCTTGCCACTCTAGGTGTGTGCGGCCCCATTAACTGTCTCAACATGGTGACTGCTTGTATAATGTGGGCCACTACCAAAAGTAATTCCTGAAGGAGTGCACAGTTTGTTCATGTTCAAAGGAAAACAAAAACACCTTCCACAATGGCACTGTAATGAAGGTCCCAACCTATATGTATAGGTTGAATCAACAGCTGAATGAAGTGGAGACCCCCCCACTTAAACCTAATCAGAGAAATTCAAAGGGATTTATGTGGTGACAATTATGCGAAAATGGTTTTCTATAATGATGCAACACACTAGAGTTCAAAGGCATTGCGTTGTAATGTCAAAAATGGCATTACCATGTTGTAGAAAGGTGGAAAAGCACAGAATGGACAATGAGATATTCTGTACACGGACATGAAATTATTCAGGCTAAAATTGCCTTTAATGAAAATGCATGCAACTAAATGCGGCTTGAACAGTTGGAACTAAGGAGTGCTGAAAGTATGCAGTGATGAGATCATTTTAAAAGTTGAGACGTTCAGGGACAATCATGCCTTCAAAAACTTGACGAATGGACAGAAACCAGATTAAAGGGAGCCTGGTCGAAACCCTTATCTGGAGGAATCCAGCTGCACAACGATACATTGAGCAGAACACTGGAGGAAAAGACAGATATGCATGCCAGAGTGTATTTCATTTTTGAAGGGTTTCGTCCAATTAAATTTAATTGCCACTGAGCTAATATTTGACAATATAGCTGTCTAAGACAGTGCAGGGAAAGGTGGGGGCACTTTGCTCCCTCCCATTTTGCTATAAATGTGTCTGTGTAATGCTGGGGGGGGGAGTTCTCTTGGAGGCAGGGAACTTGGTCACTGTGTTAGGGCTGCACTGTATCAAGCTATAGTGAATAAACCCTTATGAACTTAACAGTCTCTGTGCTGAACCATTTGAGTGGTCCTTATTGAATTGTGTTGGAGTATGTGAATCCTGCACCCCAACCTCCTTCAGGTGCAGATACTTTGTCTTAAGGTATTCGAGGGACAGCCCTGATCCCATGGGCCTGTCAGAGGTCATTAGGTCCTTGAGTACATTTGGTAGCAAGAGGAAGGTTTCTGACCATTGATTATTGATTAAGAAAATGTCACCTAATGGCCGTTCACAAAGTAACTTTAGGTCTTCGGCAATATCACAAGTCCTTCGCCATTTCGAGCTGAGTGGACTGTGAAGCTCCCCATAGACAATGACTGCAGACGGGGCCTGAAGAGACCCGGCACATCCTGGCGGACCAGCGGACCAGACAGTAACCTGAAGAAGGCGGTGATCGAGAGGGGGGAGAACAGAAGGTGAGTGAAAAACTGCCATAGCCAAAAGCGATAGGTAATGGCAGCCAAGATATGGGAATAAAACAAATACGTTAACTGCATTTACAAATTAAATAATAAGAGTAAAATATGAATGAGGAACATGCATGCAAGTGTTCAGTGTTTGTGTATATGTCATGCTATGTATGCGTCTAAATTTGTATGTTGAGGCATGTGGCTCGCTTCGTGGCATAACTATTTGCGTGCGCAGTTAAAACAGCGGAACTAGTATAAAAATGATATTGTAAACTGAATAAAAAATTGGCGTCAAGCCAAGGTTTTGAAATTGCAAAAAATTGTATCAAAAGAAGTGGTCAGATATTGTAGTTTAGAACACACAAATTCGTGGTGATTGCAGCCCAAAAAGAGTTAAAACAACCTGCCAAAAGTGAAAATACTGGTACACTTTAAGCGAAAATATTGTGTTTCAAACCAGCAGCTATGGAGTTAAAGTTGTATTTTTGTTGTAGTAGGCAAGATAGCTGATAAGATTGTGCTAAGGAGATGGATTTTCGCATTGAAATAACTGAGTTATATTTGATTTATGGAAGAACTATTCTCGTGCATTAAGCGCACTGCGCGAAAGAAATGCAACATGTGGCAATGCTTTAACTGTGCGGGGTAGGGGAGGTCCGGCTAAGAACAAGAAACTGCGAGCCTGGAATGTGTGCAAATATAAGAAATGATTGAAGAATTCTTAAAGCAAAAACAGAGCTCTGCTTTTGTTAAAATGTCTGCATGAAGTTACAAGTGGGGATTAAACATAGTTCTCTTTTTGCTGTTTTAATAGCAGTGCAGCAGTTGGGAAAAACACAGTTCAGAGCAAATATGTAAAGGGGCGTTGACAAGAGAAATAAATAGGGCCTCTCACTAAGAGTCCACAGAGCGCAGTGATCAAACTAAGGAGCCCTTGAGATAAGCACAGAGGACGCTCTCCAGGCGCGCTTTGTAAGATTGCCTTAATCACACAGAATCTCTAGGTCTCGTGGAAACAAGGCAGGAAATGTAGATCGCAAAGAATCATTCTGAGCATTGCTGTGAATGATGGAATAAAAGGCACACATTTAAAGATAGGGGAATTGCACTAGTATGTATTAATGTATTAACCAAGCGCTAAGGGGATATTTATTAATGAAAACAACAGCTGAATATTTCCGTGTATGGCTGGGTCATCACATTTTTGTTATTCTTAACTGGTGGTAGACATGCCAACAGCCGCTGTAATTGTAAGGTTATTTCAGTGACCTATAGAATGTTTTGAGTGCATGTGTGTTGAGATATTGCATCTATTTCCTAGGACAAAGTTCATTGCATGCGGTATAGAGGTGTTTTATGGCAGAGCAGCCCCAACAATTCTAGAAAAGGACTTGATTGCATATCAATGCATCCGGCCTGTTTAGAAAACACTGCAAGGTTCTTTTATTTGTAGTACTGGTAAACAGACATCCCAGCTCATAAGAGCCGGATGATTAAAGCTAGCAATCTGGTAAGGATGAATAAGCGTGGGCGAAAAGACATCTTTTGTGTGCTGCCAATGAGGCTAATAAGAAATGCATTCTTACCGATAACACGTGCGCTTCTCTCATGAGAAGCACCTGTATGGGAATACTCAGTATTACCTAGAGGCTGTACTCTCTATGAGGCATACTAGGCGGCAGTTCAGCATTTAAGCTAAGCATGTTTTCCCCTTTTTGAGGCCCCAACCCTCTTCATTCTTGCGCTATTAAGAATGAGAAACAAGAAACATTTGAAGGCTAACATTAGTAAATCTGCAAAGAGGTTACTTCACTTCTAGTGTAGAACCAAGACACCTGTAGCATCTGAAAAAAGTATGCAACCTGCAGTATTAAAGTAGGACTGTTTGTGAAAAGATACATGCAACTCTGAATAGGCAGATTAGAAGCTGCCAAGAAGGTAGATTTATCCAGGCAGACTGAGAGTAGGAATGGGACATGGTTTACAAATTGTGTCACCATTAGAGAACGAGGGGACAAGTGCCTGTAATATGCAACATGTCAACGCTCACTATCACATTGGGAACGACCATATAGCCAGTAAAACCATGAGGAGTGCCACGATGAAAAACATACGCTAAGAAGAAAAATACCCTGAAGGGCTGACGATTTTTGAGAGGTTAAGAGACTGGCAATTAAGAAATATTAGGCAATAAAAGATTAAATGAAAAGTCCAGGATCACACAGTGCTTAAGGGGTGAAGCTGAGATTTGTGCCAATATTGCAATCCCTGCAGTTGAGCGCTTCTCTTCCAGCTCTTAACACGAACTAAGACAATCTAATGTTATACAATGACTTGCAAAAGTATGCAACCCGCATTTCCAAACCTGACAACTTAAAAACCTAAAAAGTACAGAAGGGGTTTACACAACGTGGGAATTAAGTTAGCATCGGTTCTCCATTATTAAAGGGATTTCCCGCGTGCAAGTAGGTAAAACCTTGCAGAAAACAGTACAGTAATGCAAGGGATTCTATATGTTTTGACCAGGATCATACCGTCTGCTGGCATATTTTTTACATTTGTATAGCGCACTGCAGCCCAAAGGCATTGAGGCGCTTGTTACAAGAAGGTGTACGTAAATAAGATTGCATAGGAGGCAGTGGTTACTTAGTTACAGCATATTGGCAGATTACAGACAAGTAGCAGTTCAGACAAATAGCGTTGTTTTGATGGCTTTGCGGAATGATGAGTGGGAGTCAATTCCCCTGATGTGCGCTGGTAGGGCATTCCAGTAGGTAGCTGCAATAGTGGGGAAGCTGGAGCCACCTGCGCATACTCTGTGTGTTATGGGTTTGGTGATCATGTTGGTATAGGCAAGTCTGGATGGCCTTGCAGAGGTGGGAATGGCAACCCGCTGAGCCAAGTATGGGGGGGGCAGATCATGGAGGCATTTGTGTGTGAGGGAAAGGATTTTTAATATGATTCTTTGTTTTACGGGAATCCAGTGGACTTGTCTCCTCAGGTCTGAAATGTGGTCCCTTCTGAGGAATCCTGTAGCGGCCCTAAGGGCATTGTTCTGGACAAGTTGTAGTTTAGCAATGTTTTTACCTGAAGTCCCGCCAAGGAGAGCATTGCAGTATTCAATCCTCGAGCCGATAATAGCCCTGGCAATGGTGAGGCAGGTCTGTGTAGTTAAGTACGGTCTTGCTGCATTGAGCAGTTTAGCGTAGTAGGTGGATGAAGCAATAGCGTTGACTTGCCTGTTCATGTTGAGATTAGAGTCTAAGTAGACTCCCAGGGTTTTAACTGTGTCGGACACCGCTATGGGTATATTGTCAATAATGAATGAGCAGTATTTATTGTCAAGGTTACCCAGGATGGTGGGTGAGCCGATCAGCAGAAGCTCTGTTTTATCGCTGTTGAGACAGAGACAGTTTTCTGCCATCCAAGCTTGGATGGTGCTATAGATGGCCTTGTCTGCTTCGTAGTCGCCCGTGAGTGGAATGAGCACCTGGGTGTCATCAGCATAATTGGTGTATGAGATGCCCAGTGAGTCAAGAAGGTTGAAGAGGGGTCTTGTGAAGAGGTTATAGAGTGTAGGCGCGATGCAGGATCCCTGCGGCACCCCGCAAGTGATATGACTTGGTGAGGCACAAGCTGAGTTGGAGAATACTTTCATGGCCCTTTCCTGCAGAAAGGAGGTCATCCATTCACAGGCTTTGGGAGAGAAATTGGCTGCGATGGAAAGGTGGTTGCATAGGGTATTATGGTCCACAAAGTGAAAGGCGGACGATAAATCTAGTAGCAGCAGGAGCGCTGGTTTGCCGGCGTCTCTAATGTCATCCATCTGATTTTTTAGGTCGAGAAGGGCAGTTTCGGTCCCATGTCGTGGTCTGAAGCCAGACTGCCGAAGGCCAAGAAGGTGTTGGTCCTCTATGAATTTTTGGACCTGCAGGTAAGCTGCTTTGTCCAGAATTTTAAGCAAGAAGGGGACGGTAGTGATGGGTCTGTAGTTCCCTGGTGCCGATGGGTCAAGAGAAGGCTTTTTGAGGAGTGGTCGTACCCAGGCCTCTTTAAGGTCAGTAGAGACCAGGCCAGACTGGAAAGAGGCATTAATGAAAGCTGTCAAAAATGGGGCGAGAGTTGAGCCACAGTCTTTGATGAGCTGAGCAGGGCTTATGTCGCCCTTGCAGTTGGAGGGTTTGATCGTTTTTAGAAGAGAGATGACTTCGGACTCGGTCATGTCCTTAAAGTTGAATAAAGGGGCGGAGTTGGCTTTAATGTGCCTCTCCGAGTTGTCGTTCTGTGAAGCAATAAGGTGAGAAAGAGCCTTTTGGTGTGCCAGGATTTTAGATTGCAGGGTATTAAGTTTGTTGAGCATGGCTGATTGATCTTATTACACCAGTTTTCATCCTTCAGAATGGTTGGTGGGGGGGTGGATGGGGTTTCTAGCTCCCTGAAGATGGCGAAAATTTCCTTTGTATCTGATTTCGCATTGGCTACCCTAGTGTTGAAGGAATTGGCCTTGGCGGTGATTATTCCTGATTTGTACTCTTTAGAGATAGCTTTGAAGGCTAGTTTGGTTGAGTCATTGGGTTTTGCTTTCCAGGCTGCGAGGGTGGTTTGTTTTTTTGCGCGCTGCTGCAGGAGTTCCTGTGAGAACCAGGCATTAGTGTGCTTGTTTTTTTTAGCTTTCCTGAGGGTGAGGGGGGCGATAGTGTCAATTGCTTTGGTGATCGTGGACTTTAATGCTTCAGCTAGAATTTCAGGGTTGGTTGAGAAAGGGGCCTGAATGGCGGGAACTTTGAGGAGGGGAGTGACCCTTTCCACAGTGAGTTGGCGTGAACTTCTGGTGAAACCTTGGTGGAGGGGGATGGAGGAGGTAGGGTTTTTTTTCGAGATGTCGAGGTCAAATTGGATGTAATGGTGGTCAGACCATGGGATAGGAGAGTTTTCAGTAATAGTTACTGGGCAATTGAGGTGTGTGACCCAATCCAGTGATCGTCCTTTGAGATGAGTGGGATTGGAGATGGCCTGGGTGAATCCTAGGGTAAATAGCGCTTTGTCCAGGGTAGCTGCATGGGTGTCATGGAGGCCTAGGTTAAGGTCTCCCGTGAGTAGGACTTTGGACGTGTTTTTAAGGTTGTCTGATAGTGAGTGGAGGAGGGCATCATGGAAATCAGAAACTGGGCCCGGTGGTCGGTAGACAATGTGGAGGGCCAGAGTTACGTTAGAGGAGAGGTTGATTTTGAGTGAGAGGTGGTCGCAGCTGTTACCAAGGTTACCTTCCACTCTCCTCACGCATAGGCATTCTTTGGCAATAAGAGCTACTCCACCACCCCTAGTGAGGGGTCGGTCTTGCCTGCAGATGGTGGAAACGTCAGGGATGGCAAGGGTGAGGGCTGGGCCTGAAGTTTCATTCAGCCAGGTTTCGGTGATCATGAGGAGATCTAGTTTATTCTGTAGAATGAGGTCATGGATGTCTGGTGCATGGGCTAGGACAGAGCGTGCATTGACCAGACCACATTTGAGCAAGGTGGTCATTAGGGTTGTGTGATCTGCTATGCAGGCAGAGTTGAGTCTTTGGGATGGTTGTGGGGTGACATGGGCGGTGTGGGCCAGAGGGCTGGTAGCAAGGAGTGTGGTAGTGGCAATGGGTGCATGAGGCACCAGTTTACATGCAGGCATAGAAATGGCAATGGGTGCATCAGGCACCAGTTTACATGCAGGCATAGAATTGACAATGGGTGCATGGGACATGAGCTTGGTGGGGTGTGCGGGAGTATCTGCCATTTGCGTAATACCAATGCTGGTGTGAGGATCAGCGAGAGTAGTAACAGTTGGCAGTGGCAGTATACCAACAGTTATAGGCAGCAAAAGTGTAGGGTTCTTTTCTGGAAGTCCAGTGGATGATGATGATTGTACGTGCCCAGGGTAGCATCTGAGAACTGTATCCTGTGTTGAACTTTGTGCGCGGGACATCATCGCGGTTGTAGGGTGGGGTTTGTCTCGGAGTGTCACGGTTGGATTGTTAGGGGGACCTCGAGAGGGGCCAGGACATGCTGGAGGCACGGCGTGCAGTGTGCCGAGGTAGGCAAAGGGATGGTGCATGGTGGAGACCTTCATGCGGCTAATGGGGCAGCGGGCGGTACTGGAGGTTCTTGCGCCCACCCTTGTGTTCCATACATGTGTGGGGGGCGCATGTGCGAGGGGGGAGGTGGAGCAGTCCGCGATCGCCGCCGCAAGTTCCTGAGGAATGGTGGGCGTGGGAGTATGCGGCGCGTGGCACAAATGGGTACATTAAGGCTCCTGAGTGCAGCCTTGCCTTTAGTGGGATTGCTCACGGCATCGACCAGCGACGGCAAGCAGAGGAGAGCAGCTGAGAGTGGAGAAGGCCTTTTCCTCCGGCCTTCTCCGCACGGCTTCGCCTGCTGGTGCACGCCCTCTCCCTTTAAGGCAGGAGGGGAGGCGCTGGCATGGCGAATGGGCCAATCCTGGCCAGGTGGGTGAAACGCAGGGCTTCCTGCTCCAGCAGTAGCATTGCTGGTGTCCATGGAGACCGGAGCAGCCATTTCATTGCACGCTTGGTCCTCGTGGAGCGGGGAGGGCTGGGAGGACTCAATGGAGGCACGGCTCTCCGTTGCAGATCCGGGCTTGGATGGATCAGCTGGATGTTTCCACAGCTGATGCCCGGGGCCTTCTCCGCACGGCTTCAGTGTATAACCAAGATACAAGCATTAACACAGTTGCTGCACAGTCTCGAATTTACATACTTGTTTGCCGCTCGGACAGATACAGCATCTTCCAAGGGATTGCTTAGGTTTTAAGAAATGCCCACCTGAGCAAGCTGATTGTAACCCCTATTGGGTGCAGGAACAGTGCTGCTAAACGTGCCGCTGTGCTGAAAACCCCAGTAATTGTGCAGGTATATTTGAACTTCAGATTTAAAACCGGTACAGCCAGTCTGACTGGGATGTGCCCTTCTGATCCTTCACATGAAAACATATCCCTACAATAAGCGCTTAACACACTGAGACAACTTCGGAACCCCGTGGATGAATATGGCTTCCCACTTTGGCTAAGTGCACACGATCAGCAACATTCCCACAGAGGGAAGGAACGCTACAAAGATTATGTTACCCAGACCATGTGTTCCACAATGAAAAGAAAAGGCAGTGCACGATTTAATTGATTAAAGTAGAATGTACTTGTCAAAACCGACAGGAAATAGGTTTTGGAACCTCAGCAGCATGCAATCACATTTTCCTGGCATGTGATATTTAAGCCTAAAGTAAACTGGAATCTTACTTTTAAGACCAGGCAGCATGGTGAGGGCCTGGGACAGCCACCCCATGAGCCCTCCAATAAAAATGTCTCTGAGGTCTACTATCGTGTGGCAAGGAATGAGCGATTCCTAGTAGCACAGAGAATGCAGAAGCCCATAGGCATTGTGGTGCTAGTGAAAAGAAGGGGTTTGCAGATTACAGTAAGGGCATGCACTAGGGGCTGCGTGATGAAGCATCGCATGTGATTGTGGGACAAATAGATGTATGTTGTGGTTATTATGAATGAGATGCATGTTGGGCTCACACCGAGTGGAGTATGTTGTGTAGGGCACAGCATAGTGTTTCATTTAGCAAAAGGGGAAGAGGTACAGACACTGCTGGGGGAAATGATAGAGGTAGGTAACCAAAGCAGGGTTGACAATTTTGCGAGAAATGAGAAGGGATGGTTCTGCGCCGAACCCACTAGAGAAGCATTCCATGATTTAGGGACAAGACGGGGGAGCTTAGCCCTGTGGCATTAGCTCTTTTTGGTGAATGGGGACAGCAGTGGGTAACAAGGAGTCCATGAGCAAGAGCACTGGGAAGCAGCGCAGGATTCAAGAAATGCTTGCTTCTCGCATTGCATGTCGAAAAATCTTCTCACCCAGGTAGGCCCTGTAGTGACGCATGTGTATGTGTTTATGTATGGTTAAGTGCTGTATGGAAATAGAATGCTGGCGGTACTGGTGATTTTTAACGTTTATGTTGCAGAGTGAGCGCGCATAAATGAATTGTTAAATGATAATTTTTGTATAGGAATTTCTTGTATAGGAAGGGGGAATTCAAAGCTGCGTGACCATCCTGCGCACCTAATGTGGAAACCAATGATGACAATGAAACAGGTCTTAGCCCCATTTCGATTCCCTTACATTGTGGGGTGGCAAGCAGCCTAGTGCAGGTAGCAATCTGGCCCTGGCCGAGCATCGTAGAAATTATTGGCTGGGTCATTGCGCCAGCAGTCACAGTGTCACATACATACAGGACTGCCAGCAACTTAGGAAAATGGAATATGGTAGTCAGTGTATGAATGTCTCTTTCTATAGCATACGTGGCTCTGAAGGAGCCAGAGAATGGAGGTCATAGCTTAATTTAGCTGTTTCCTCGCGCTCAACCCCTTTCTGGGCTGGCAGAGATCCTTCAAAGGGCAGAGTCTGTGTCTGTGCATATCTGTGAATGCCACCAGCCACATACATGTCACTCAATGGGGTGCTGTTGCGAAAACAAGGAAAAGATATTGAGACGGAATACCCCAAAAGGAAATACACCGAACGAGGTTACAATGGAACATACATGGATCTTTATATTACACTGAACAGTTTCAAAGGACAATGTAACCAATAAGCTATCAGGCCCTCAGTACAACACTGCAAACTCCAGCATGGTTCAGTGTGCTCAGTGAGTGGGACCGTAGATTAGAATAGTCTTGCTTTATATACCTTTGAAAACAGGATGGTCAACCCTACTACGAGTTAATATTGGTTGATACATTACAGATCTAGGGTTTGCGCCAAGTTCACGTGTCTGTACATTTAGGGTTTGCCTTTAATACATTCGCCAACAAGCCTCAATGGCAATAGTGTATTTTCTCGCAGAGCCTTCTCTAACAGTTTTTATACAAGGTAGTCAAACAAGTGTCCACAGTTCAGTTCAAGTGTCCATCAGAGGTTAAAGAGCGGTCAAAAGAAACGTGAACCCAGAGCCCACATAATTGGGGACGATAGGCTATGGTGACAATTAAAGACGGCACAAATGGGGTTTGTTTAAACCCCATGTTGGGGTATTCATTAGAAGGCAGGTATATGTGTGTCCAACTGGTGTTTGTCTAGTCTGTCAAGTGTCTGTTATGCATGTCCTGTTGTATGTCTAATGTAAGGAATTTTGTCTCCTTGTTGGTTGAAATCAAGTAAAAAGTTTAATGCAATTCTACAGTTGAGAAGGAATCGCACATAGATTGATGATCTCAAGTAAATTGGCGAAGAAAAAAAAATGTAATAATAATAATTGCGGAAAGGGGCTGGATTGAAGCTCGCTGCATTTGATTCTTGCTCATAGTAATGGGAGGTTTGGACTCACATAAGGATATCAATAAAAACAGAGTTAAGCCCGGGAAACATACTCCAATTGGAGGAGTGGATTAAAGGTACCGCCCACAAGATGTTATGCCGCGGCCACAAATTGAGCCTTAATCTAAAGCCATTTTATCACGCATGGCAACTTACTTGCATGCCACATATACAAATAAAAATTTAGAAAAACGCTATGCTACTCTCGAATTGTAAAAATATAAGAGCAAGGAAAGGAGGTAGAGCCTCCAGCAGCTCGGTTGAAATATGCACTGAGGCGGGGGGGGGGTGTTAAGACACCTGCAGCAACGCCTGCCCGCCTGAAACAGGAGCCGGGGGAAGTAAGCCTAGGGGACTTCACCCATTAAAGCGAGCTAAAAGCAACCACAGGTTACAGTAACCCCGCTTATGAGTCACCTTCATACAGTAGTAGCAAAAAGCAAGAGAAGGTTAATGACAAGAATCACACATCCCTAGCCAAGGGACAAGGGGAAACACGATGATGCGTTAATGAAGGAGGGGATCAAACACTGACAAGGGCATCTCTCAACAAGGGAGAGAGGGGAGGAAGAGGAAAGAAAGAGCAGATAGAACTGATGAGGTAGCATTTACAAAGGACAAATGGATGGGAGGACAAATCTCATTGAAACTCGATGGGAAAGGAAGTGATGATGTGAGACTTAAAGAGAAGTTAGATGAGGCACAGAGGAAGAAGTAAGAAAAGGAGTTAAGGGACGGAAGGTTAAGAAGTAAAGTTAGGCTAGGGTGAGAACAGCTTTATCGCAAAGAGCAAGGAAAACAGCTCTATCGCAAACCGAAGAGCAGCCTACGAACGTGACTGACAGAAACAGCAAAGGTTAGAAGAAAAGCAAAGGTATGTGAAAGAAGGGATGAGGAAAGTCAAAGGAAAAATTAATATAGACATAAGAAGAAAGGGAAAATATAGGGTCAGAGAAGAGACGAAGAAGCGCAAAAAGATTGACCACAGAAATAAATAACAAATAAATAAACAAATATATGAATAAATAAAATAAATCAGGAAATACTGAAAGCGAGTGGTTATCTTGGATAAAAAATGAATAAAAGGTCAAGGGATACACTCAAAAGCATAAAGAAAAAGAGCAAAAAGTGGAAAACAAATAGCACTTATGAGGGTTCCTGGCAAACAGGAAAAATAATATGGCTGATAAAATTGGGTGAATTAAACGAAGAAAACTCGCACAAACCATTTTAAAGTAAATATGGTGAAGGAACCAAAACAACTGGTGAATTTTGGTAACAATGTTGATTTATTTTACAGACAAGCTATGTACCTCTTGCGTGGTAACACAAGAAATTGTCTTGCATGGCCATAAATTAGGGGGCGAAAAGAGAAAAGATAAGTACTAGTTCACGCCAAAAGGGTGTGAACACGCAATTGATCAACACTGAAGGTAAGAGGATCCAGGTGAGTAACAGGAAAAGGTAGCAAGAGACTAAAGGTCTTCACAAGTTAGCTGTTTTCCCAAGATAGGTATTATCAGGTGTGGAAAGAGTAGAGAAATAGATAAACAGCATTGCCATTCAGACCACCTCAGAAAACAGAAGTAAAATGGAAGGTGAGTAATTATTTTTATGTTCATAATGTCAAAAAGAGTGCTATGATAGAGGTATGCAAGCATTAGAGTAGGCAAACAATAATGGGAACAATAAAGGTGGAGGCACGTATTTAGAGTTGGTGCCATAGTTTTAGAAGACAGGGATAGGCTAGATCAAGTTAGACAGGGATGGTGTGCAGCGAAACGCCTCTGTTCTATCTCCCTAAGATGAACACAAAGCACAAGCATAGACATTGGTCCAACTAATGGAAAAAAGAATAGGAAGAATGGCTGCTGGGCTGAGGAACAATTTACTGCTAACCAGGAAGAATTTACTGCTAACCTGGAAGAATACAGCTAATCTGAGCAAAGAACCCAGCAAAACTAAGTATCCCCGCGGGGTGGTTTGGGAATTAATCATTTATGTGCACCAACGAATAGGGGAGAATGACCCAGAGAGTATTTTTGACAACAGAACGGGAGAAAAGGGGCTTAAAGTCCGGAAGAAAACCTGACCCCTTGCAAATGCCCAAATGACTTTTTCCTTATTTCTTGACTTTCTACAGACGACGGGGATCCCCAAGGACGTTCCTGTCATCTACTACGGACGTGCCTAGAAGACCAGGAAAGAAGACGACATCTTTCTTTAATTGTTTTGTCTCCTTAGGGTTGCATGTGGCACCCGGAAGGGAGAATGTGTCTCATGATGGACATAATGTGGTATTGTAAATCATTGTCTAAGCCAGCTGACACAGTGCTAGGAATAGGGGGTATTTTAGTTATGGTGTGAAAATGACCCACAAAGGGAAATGTTTAAAAGGAAATGCTTTGTAGCTTGTCTAGGAGGCAGGGGTGTCAAATAAGAGGAAATGTCTCAATTTTAGGGAATAAGTAATAATAGCCAATGCGAAAAAAGGTTTTTAAGGAAATGTGTTAGATAAGTAGAGACCCGGTTATTTACAAAAGAAACTCATTCCGTTTTATATTACAGGTATACGTCGAGGGACCTGTATGTCTTGGGATATTGACATTGAACCGCGTGAGGAGAGAGGAAGGTCGTAGAGGAACCCAGTGAAAGCCCGACGCTGAAATATGTCTGCAAAAGGACTCCCCCAACCCTGTAACCCATGCCAAACCGTCCCCTCTTGTGAACTCATTGAACCATGAACTCTTTTGAAAGAGAGACACTCTGGGGAAAACACTGAACCTTATATGATGAAGAAGGAAAAAAAAAACAATGGACTTCTGGTCTAAGCATCTAAAGAACCTGGGAGACCGACAGTGCAAACAGCACAATGGAAAGGTAAAGGCGACAGGACACAGACGGTCCACTAACGCCAAACTCAGGACAGCTACAAAGGAAGACACAGAAAATGAAAGAGTGCGGACAAGAGGAAGGGAAAAGTGAAATGACATTCATGGGCAGGAGAAGATGCTCAAAGAGAGATTGTACTTTGTTGGGGTGGGAGTTACAGACAAGGGCCCTCATTACAACAATGGCGCTAAACCATGGCGCTATTAGTACCATGGTTGGTGCCGGTATTGTAATGAGTCCGCCAATGTTCAATGGGGAATTACCACCCCATTCCAAGGTTGGCGGGGCGGTAATTCTTCATTGAACATTGGCCCTTCCCCATTCCCATTTTTGCCCCATAGGGCTCAATGGGACTGGGGAAGGCGGTAAGTACGGTACCGCAAATTGCGGTACCGTACTTACCTCGAGAGTCCCTTTGCGGGTCCCTACTTTAACGGCTGGTCTAGACCAGCCGTTCAGGTCGGGTCCCGCAAAGGGACCTCGTAGTAAGACGCTAAGTTGTTAACGGCGCTCCAGCCTTTTACGGCGCCGTTAACCACTTAGCGCCAGGGTCGTAACGAGGCCCAAGGTGTGACATACGATGAGACAATGGGCTAATGGGTTACCTCATAGCTTGACCAAACCTCTTGAGTCTCACAATGGCTGTGAATAATCCAAGGCATACAGTTAGATTAAAGTTACACGAATTAGGGTTTACATGGAAGGAGTTGACACACACATGTTTGTTTTAGTACGACAATACGTTAGTATATGCCACATTATAAGATCGTGTTGGGAAATGTTTAGATAAATGTTAAGGTGAATGGAAATAGAATATGGTTTAAAGTTGTTGATTTACAAACAACTGAACTTTAAAGACGGGGGGTGTAATGAAGGTCCCAACCTATATGTATAGGTTGAATCAACAGCTGAATGAAGTGGAGACCCCCCCACTTAAACATAATCAGAGAAATTCAAAGGTACTTATGTGGTGACAATTATGCGAAAATGGGTTTCTATAATGATGCAACATACTAGAGTTCAAAGGCATTGTGTTATAATGTCGAAAATGGCATTGCCATGTTGTAGAAAGGTGGCAAAGCACAGAATGGACAATGAGATATTCTGTACATGGACATAAAATCATTCAGGCTAAAATTGCCTTTAATGAAAATGCATGCAACTAAATGTGGCTTTAACAGAGGGAACTAAAGAGGGCTCAAAGTATGCAGTGATGAGATGATTTTAAAAGTTGAGACGTTCAGGGACAATCATGCCTTCAAAAACTTGACGAATGGACAGAAACCAGATTAAAGGGAGCCTGGTCGAAACCCTTATCTGAAGGAATCCAGCTGCACAACGATAAATTGAGCAGAACACCGGAGGAAAAGACAGATATGCATGCCAGAGTGTATTTCATTTTTGAAGGGTTTCGTCCAATTAAATTTAATTGCCAATGAGCTAATGTTTGACAATATAGCTGTCTAAGACGGTGCAGGGAAAGATGGGGGCACTTTGCTCCGTCCCATTTTGCAATAAATGTGTCTGTGTAATGCTCGGGGGGTGTTCTCTTGGAGGCAGGGAACTTGGTCACTGTGTTAGGGCTGCACTGTGTCAAGCTATGGTGAATAAACAAGGCAAAAGGGAGTCGAATGACCAGACCATGTGTGTGAGACATATTTCTGCTAAGATTAGGAGAGACAAGGACATTTGCAGATGCCAAGTATTGGACTTCCACAAAAGCATAAGTGTATGTGAGGTGGAGTGAGCAAGTCTCTATAGTAATAACACCCTGTTTAACAAAATCAAATAGCAGTAATGAAGAGGCTGACATGGACAGAATCATGGTGTCCTAACATGTGATGCAGAACTCAAAAAAAGGTTATAAATTAGAGCTTCGAGTTAAGATAGTTGTGTGCTTGCATTCCCTCGAATGTCCCAGAATGGAGCAGACTACGAGGTCAACTACAAACGATACACTTTGGCTCAGAATTGGGTAAATGACATATGATGTGCTAATTGGGACACCAAATAACAAGTTATGATATGGCATTTATTACCGTGCTTGTACACAAGTGTTTCAAGGCATGACAAGACAAGGAGGGGGAAACAAAAGTGAGGCCAAAACAACAATCTCACTGGGCCTTGTGTCATTCCGATCATCCAGGAGCAGGGAAGGGGGTAGGGAAGAAGTGCCGGGAGTTGGGGGAGGATGGAAAAGTGTGTGACAAAGGAGAAAAACAAGAATGCAGCCAACAGTTACTCATAAGTGCAGCCAATAAGCCAGCTGTAGGGTTACAGATACAGACCACAAGTGCAGGGGAGCCAAGAGGCAGTGCAGGATTGCAGCTGGACAGAAAGGATCCTGGGCCCGAATTCAGATGGTGACCAGTGCATGGATCAAGCAGGTGATCAGCAAGGGAGAGGAAGGGAGAAGTCAGAAGCAAAGAGAAAGATCTTGAGTTGCTTCCGGAACCGCAGATGGTTCTGCTCAAGTTTCAGAGAGGCAGGGCGGCTGTTCCAGAGGGAGGCCCCAGCCGAAGAAAGAGATTTGCCCCAACTGTTTGCCTGGAAATGCGACTGACCCTCAGAGAGTTGGAGGTGGAGGAGCAGAATGCTCGGGAAGGCAAATATTTAGGAATGGAGAGTTGGAGGTAGTGTGGTCCCAGGCCCCAGAAAGCCTTGTGGACAATGAAAAGGGTCATGACCTTGATCCTTGCCACCACTGGGAGCCAGGGAAGGGATTTCAGCGCTGGCGAGAAACGATCCAGCCAATCCAGCTAATCAAGTTGACGCAGGGCAAACACCTTGCTTTCGTTTTTACTCATGTGCTGCTAGACGAGCGGAAAGTCCAAGGTTGCATAGAGTTGCCAACCAATTAAAAAGGTCTGCCATGCACTTTCATTTACAATGTTGCAGTTATTAGTCTGCTGCCATATTCTCTGCTATAATCAGTATGTGACATATGTAGAAGTAGCTCAGGGCGTGTCCTACAGAAAAGGGGCAGTCAATGAGATCTTATCCCATATATAATTCTATGAGTAGATATGTTGCCCTAATCCAATCCCTCCCGGCTATAGGTTTTATGAAATGCCATGTAGGATGACGTCATAAATGGCCTTTGTGGAAGTATTTAAACTCCGTACAAGTAAAATGATGTGTCACTATTGAGCATCAACTTTGATAGCTGTCATATTTCCGTGCTTTGTTTCATTGAGATTAAAGCAGTATTGTACCATCTTCCTTTGGTCTGTTTGCTTATTTGGTCTGAGATAATTACTGATAATTCCATCTAGCACATAGAAGACGCTTCAAGGTATGAGAGCACATAACTGTTTCACCATGCACCCCATCACACTAAATCATAGGTGTTTTACAGAAAAGGCTTTCATAGAGAATGTGTTAAATCCACAAGACGCCAGGCAGTTAATTGTTGCAACACTTTATTAAAGTTACATCTATTATGAGGCCCTCCTGCTGTACAGAACCTGGCAACTGCCTGAAGCTCCATAGTTTCAGTCTTTTATACCCTTAGATAGAACTCTGAGCCAGGGTGCAATCACCCAGGAAACCACAACAACATTCCAGGCTGTCTGGGCAACTAGATACACATCTTACCGTGACCCGGAGCATGCAGCCTGTTTCAAAGATGCTGTACTTAAAAGATGCTGCACTTACCTATATACAGAAGTTGAAGTCTATACACAATTTACACTAAAGATACAACACACATAACACATCTCCCCTTCTTTAATATCACTTTGCTGTGTAACAGAAAATGTTCTGCACCACTCTCCTCAACACCAGACAATCCTTCTGGCAATCGTGCTCTTATTCCACGCCTTGCCATCTTCCAGCTGAGCAGCATCCCTGAACACTTTTCTCACTTTTCATGACCCTTTAAATGTACTCTTACCTTTCAACATGTCACAGGGCGTACAAACCCATACTCTTTCACCTTCTTCCATCCTGGTTAAGCTTGCTTTCTTCTCAAGGTCATACCTCTCCTTCATTTTCTAATTTTTACCAACCATCCTCTATCTCGAAACCTGTTCATCAAATGTAACAAATATCATCCATCCTAGCCAGAGGGGACACACAGAGGTAGCTGCATTTCTCCTTCTCAGCACTTCAAAGGGTACTAACCCTGTTGTGGAATGTGGTGACATCTTGTACGCATACACCATCCTCCTTATGCTATCCTCCCAATAACTTCTCCCTCGCGCAGCCATTGTGATGTTCTGCATTCATGTCCTGATAATACCCCATTCGTGGATGGGTGGACCAACGAAGTTCTGTGGTGCTCAAAACCAATGTTTTCATTATTCTTGACCTACACTGAACGCCACTGTCGGTCAACATTTTACTTGAAAACCCCTCACACTGAAACACCCCTTCCAGGAACTCAACAGCAGCCATTGAATCTGCTATTTTCACTGTCTTGACCTCAACCCACTTTAAATATAAATCCACCATAACAAAAACGAAATTCATAACACCTTTCCTTGACAGAGGACCTAATATGTCTAATGCCACAAACTCCCATGGTAAAGTGAAAAACTCCAGATACCTCAGAGGCTGCACTATCGTCTTGAGCACCTTGTCTGAGTTTTTTTTTACCAGGCTATCCACCTCACAATTCAAACTGGGCCACCAGTAATCTAATCTGATCCATCCCTTGGTTTTTAAAACACCCAGATGTCCACATGTGCTTCTTCTAACAATATCTTCCTCACACCTGAAGGTGGGACAATCAGTCCTTTACATAATTAAAATTCACCTACTACACTTAAATCATCGCTGAAACGATAAAACACCTCTAAACCAACCTCTTTATTCCAGTCAGCCCAACAACAACAAAGCCCCTCACTTTCTGTAACTCTTCATCCGCTCCATACGCTGTTTCCCATTCCTTCCTAGTTATAGCTCCTTCACACACCACAAAAACCTAATGGGAAGACTCCACCTCCGCCTCCTCTGTTCCTGCCACAGTGGTGTTCCCACCGCTTCTAGCCAAAAAAGGTTCAATAGTATTCTCTTTGCCTGGTACATACCACACCTCAAATTCATGACATTGCAAAGAAGTGAATCCATTTTGCTATCCTTCTGGCTATGCCATCCATTCCCTTAGAGGTGAAAACTGAAGCCAGTGGTTTGTGATCAGTTAACGCCACATATGTTCTACCCCATGTGAAAGTTTTGAATTTGTTTATCGCTCAGAGCACACTTAATGCCTCTTTCTCAAATACTAAATAGCGAGGTTCTGCTCCTCTCAACACCCATGGTTCTCTAGGATTTCCACTGGGTATGGTAGGTTTGATATGGACCTGTAGTTAGTAGGGTCACTTATATTTCCCATCTCATCTTTTAGGTATAAATATATTGATATAGGCTGATTTGAATGACTTTGGTACAGTTCCAGTGTTTAGTGATAGGTTTTTTTAGTAGTCAGTTGTAGAGGACTGATGTTTTGTGGTAGAGTAGTTTTTGGCAGCTATCTAGTGGGCATGGGTCATTGGGAGTTCCGGCTATGTCGGTATCTTTTAATAGTTTGTTGAAGATTTTCTCACTTATAGTTTCAAATCGATCGAGTGGTGTGTTGGCTGTTCAAGTGCTGGTTTTTGAGAGGGTGTTATTTGTGGTCCTCCAGGATGTGCTGATGGCCCATCGTATTGATTCTATTTTTTATTTTAGGTGGGCCGTGATGCTGTCACATAGGTATTGTGAGGATATAATGTTTTTGCAATACGTTATTTTTTTTCATTCCTTTACGATTCTAAACATTTCTTTGTGCAGGTCTGTTGGTGATTGGATTCTCGCTGCATATTACTCTTTCTTGGCTTTCAGAACAGTTGATTTGTATAGTCAGATTTGTCACTGAAGTGAATGTGTTCTATTTAGTTGTAGTCCTTCCTCCATCACTTTACTAGATTCTGGTTGTTTTTTTCAGTACCCTTCGTTCCTTTGTGAACCATCTTGCTGCAATTATTTTCGGTGTAAGATTTGAAGAGCTTTACGGGTGTTAGTTGGTCTAATGCATCTGTGATCCAGGTGTGAAGATTCTCTTCAACTGTGTCATGGGCCCTCATTACGACCCTGGCGGAAATCGAAAAACGATGGCGGAAATGCAATACCGCCATCGAATAGCGCTCGGTGCGACTATGACCCGTTACCGCAAAGTACGAAGCCATTAGCGACACCGTAGTGAACGCCAACGCTAACTGCACCAAGCACGCGCGCGCGCGCCATGCCAAACCGCAAACACCACCATGGTGCTACGGTACGCCAATTCCGACCCTAGCGGACATGTACCTAACGCCATCAGGCATGGCGGAATGTACCATTCCGCCATGGCGAGAAGTACGGCATCGCGAATCAACCGTAAACGGCCCCACTGAGTGCCTGTACACCGCTCCCTGCCCACAAAGTACAACTCCCGGTAGGTGCAATGAAGTCACAATGCAACCATTGAAATGTACAAAGCACCCATGCATGCCAACGAACAAAAGCAACACAAGAGGGGCCAATGGGAGCTGCAGGTCACAGATGGCACGAATACAGAAGCCATCCCAATGGACATGACCACAGTCCCCCACCAAGAAACGCACGCAAACACAGGCACCTGTGCCCAGCAACATTCCGAAAATCACATCATTCCACCAGTCCACCTGGCTGACCGGCATCTGTTACACAAAACCCAATCCCCCGCCCCTGAGCATGACAACATTCAAACTGTCATATAGGCAGCCCCCATCCCTGACCTCACGGGCCTAGTAGGCAAACGCGCCCAGTACAGTACCACGCAACTAAACCCCGAAGCTGGAACCCAATGCAGATCTCCTCACAATACATCGCCCCCCAAATAGGCATATGCCACATCACTTGCAAAGAAAAACGCTACACGGGCCAAATCAGAATAGCAATTTATGCACATCAAAGACACCAAGCCCATACAGCCATCAGGCCATGAACTCCAAAACACCAATCACCATTGTGGGCTGCATCCGCAAGAAATGACCAGCCACTACTTGTGTGTCGCCCTGTACCCCCATGGTACACAGAGCCACATTCACGTACGAAAAGGCAACATGGAAGCGCACAGAACCGCAGGGCTGTCCCAATGGGGAGGCACTAGTCCAGCTGAAAGGCCGAAATGTTGCTCCGAGACACCAGTACTGCGTAAGGGCATGTGGGCCATTGGCGATCGTCCCATAAGATCGTAATGCTGCTCCACCGATTAACACGAAGCAGCAGGTGTCGGGAGTAAAATCCATCTGCAGGAGTGGCATACAGATGGCAGTGGCAAAAGGGGAGGAGATACCTGTCAACCAAAAGAAAAGAAAAAGAACAGAATGGCCATCAGAACTACATTCGAACAACTCACTTCAATGATCACACGAAATCCACAGCCATATGCATGCTAGCCCACTCAAAAGGATCAACACCACCCCAAAACCACTTGCGACTCATAACCATCTATATCGAGGTGCAAACACCATCACAAACGAGTGTACCTGTGCATGCGTCTGTCAAAACAGAATCCATCAGATGGGAATGTCAACGTGCATGGACACAAGTGTCTGAGGGCGCCTCGAGACAGGGAGGGCTCAACAAGGCCAGATAGACGATGGTCCCACTATGGCAGGCCTGCATCACATAGCGTAGGGGAGGCGGATAGATCCCAAGAAGCCCTGTACATGGCAAACTCTGTATCAAATCACCTGCCCATGCATCCATTCATCATTCCCTCATCCCGGTATCAAAACGCCTGAATATTTACTCACATGACATTAGAAACATCCATTGATTCTGTGCGTTATGCAGCCTGCAAAATCCACAGTGCCCCAGCCCGTAATTCAAGTGTTGTGAAGTAACATGTATTTGGGAACGGCCGGCCTCATCGGCCACGTAGCTAATGCGCATCCCAAACTATTCATATCAGTCATTGCTCCCTCGCCATGGGCCCTGTCTCAAGGACATTGAACAATAGAACGTTATATTTGCAGTCAGACCTGTGGGCATCTCCTCGCCGCCAGCTGATAACCGAAAGCGCCGCCCTCCGAATTCCTCATTTGCAACATCACGTCGAAAAGGCATCTGTGGCCGTTTGAAATCACTAATTATTCCATCGAGTGCGGCTGTGTGTGAAAATGGCAACTGCCTTCACCCACGAATGGGACGCCCCGCCCGTCGTTGCAACTCGGTACAGTGATGCATGAGGGCCCACCGTTACTCGAGTACTACGTTCCACTGACCCTTCACAAGTCTGTTCGCGACTGCACAGATAGAATGGGAAACAATGGGACCATAGCCGAATGAACATAACAACCAATCCAACACGCCCATCGGGTACAAATACATGATAGCAATAGCAAGATACCATTCCCCGAATTGCAGCGTTGTGCGCGTGACGTGCTCGGCCAAAGGGGAGAGCAGTTTGCACAGGTGGAATGAATCACCACAGGTGGAGGCCATACAGCCTGAAAACACATGAATTGCACAGCCAGTCTCCTCCCACAACCACACCGAAATGCTACCGGCAGGACTCGCGATGTTGGCCCTGGGGGACCTGATAGCACTGCAAGTGCTCCAACTCCAAGAGGAAGACGAACACCAACTACAACCGGCCGCACGGAGGAGACGCAGGAGGAGGAGGAGGGCAAGGCAGGGCCAGCAAGGCCCACCAGCACAGCCACTACCACCACGCAGGCAGCCCGCAATCCCACGCCTCCGAGCACATCCGTTCAACCTCACTGATGAGCAGATCCACACCCTCTACCGTTTGGACCGCGACACCATAGCCGCCATTGTGGACATGACACAGGCTGACCTTGTCAGCATGATAGATAGCCCAACCGCCATCCCACCCCTACTGAAGGTGGTGTCTGTACTACACTTCCTGGCCACAGGCACCTACCAGCACACAGTCGGACAGTTGCATGGCATTTCTCAGCCACTGTTCTCACGGACACTATTGCAAGTGCTCGATGCCCTCCTGCAGCACGCAGACGACTACATCTCCCTACCACGCTCGGAGCAGGAAATTACAAACACGAAAGTGGGATTCCATGCACTTGCCGGCATACCGGGTTGCATTGGTGCCATCGACTGCACCCATGTGGAATTGGTCGTCCCACATGCCATGGAGGCCCAGTACCGCAACCGAAAACAATTTCATTCCCTGAATGTACAAATGGTGTGTGACTCCAACAGGATCATTACACATTGTTGTGCCCGATTCCCTGGATCAACCCATGATTCTATGGTCTTGAGGAACTCTACAATACCACGCTACATGGAGCGACACGCAGGGAACAGATCCTGGCTACTCGGTGAGTCTCATTACATGCATGATGATGTGGGGTATGTGAATTGGCAATGACCTGGCAGGAAGGGGGGGGGGGTGTGCGTACGTATCAATGGCATTCCACATCATACGTTTCTCGTCCACATACAGGTGATGCTGGATATCCACTGAAGAGATGGCTCCTCACACCAGTCCGGAACCCACGGGACCAGCATGAGGAGGACTACAACCATGCCCACTCACGTACCCGTGTAGTCATAGAACAGGCATTCGGCCTACTGAAGGGCCGTTTCCGCTGCCTCAGCAGGTCTGGCGGGGCACTCCTGTACCGCCATGAGAAGGTTGCAAAGATGGTCATGGCATGTGTCATGCTCCACAACATGTGCGTACGTAGAAATGTGCCCATGCCCCCTGACGCAGAACTGCAAGCACCTGATGATGGTCATGATGAGGGTGGGGATGTGGCAGCACCTCATGGAGTCTGCGAGGCACCGGAGGCCCGTGACATTCGTCAGCATCTCATTGATGTATGCTTCTAGCACTCACGCCTGGTGGCTGATACATGGACACGGGACTCGTGGCACTGCGTGTGTCTGGGACATGCACAATATGGACTGTACGCCTATGATGGCCTAGTACACAAAGATCAATGTCCACACATCTCATTGGTTGATCGTGCACTTTTTATGGCATATGTGATGTCATGTTGAACACCCTATCGACCCGCCACCCAAGTGAGCCCAACACACCCCCTCCACCCCCCTACCTCCCCCCCGAACACCAGTGTCCAAAGATGCTCATTGTCAGTGGGCTGTCGCTATTGCAAGCCCCCTCTGCGGGTATCAGGGGCACCCCTGCCTGTGGAGCGCAGGTTCCTTCCAGATCTACGTTGGGGGCTGCCCTGGACGGAGCTTGCAACGGATGATGTGTCTGCCTGCTCACGTCCATGCATGTCCCTAAGGGTTTGCGAGAGCTCAGTGAGCACACGGCGCACTGCGGCAAGTTCGGCACATACGTCCTTGGCCGTCGCATGCAGTTCCCCCCTGAGGCTCTCGGTGCTTCTCTCCATTTGGACTCTCAGGCTCTCGGTGCTACTCTCCATTTGGACTCTCAGGCTCTCGGTGCTACTCTCCATTTGGACTCTCAGGCTCTCGGTGCTACTCTCGATTTGTGCCCTGAGTGTCTCAGTTGATGTTTCTATGTCTGCCTTAGTGCCCCCACATTCATCAGCATGGTCCTTGAGGAGCGTGGCCAGTTGCTGCTGTTGTTCGATCAACTGGTCGAGGGACTGTTGCCTCTGCTGGGCCAAGGCCATTTGCGGGGGTGTCACAGAGGGGCTGTTGACCTCATGTTGCCTTGCCACAGGGCTTGTGGGGGATGGCCAGTCGTCGTCTTGTGGGTGCCCCTGCGTGGTATCCTCATGTTGTACGGGATGGGACAGACAGGGGGATTGGGACAGGTCATGGATGGATCTGACTTCGGCATCCCCGTTTTCTGTGTCGGAGCATGCTGCCATCAATGGGGTGTCACCTATGGTGCTGCTGCCACCGGAGGCAGTGCCTTCTGTGGCATCCATTGGGGGGACCTGTGGTGGTGGTGTTGTGGGCATGCTGGCTGCTGGGGTGCCTGTTGATGTTCCCTCCTCTGTGCTGCCACCTGATTTGTGCTGCTGCCGTGTCTTGATGCGTGCAGCTGAGGTGGAGGGTCTCTGGCCGTTGGTCTTGGCCCTCTTTGCAGGTGTGCTGGTAGGGGTGTCCTGTAGCTCGTCGTTTGGATCGGACCCTGTGGTGGAGTAGAGGAGGGCGAGGGTTATTGGTGGGTCTGTGGGAATTGGAATTGCATTGTGTCACATGCATTGGGGTGGTACCTGAGGGTGATTTGGGCCGGGCCCTTGGAGGTGCTTTGATTTGTGTGTGGAGTGAGGGTGCAGTTGTTTGGCAGCCTGCAGTTAGGGTGTGCCTGCTGCACGTGTAGTGCGTGTATTAGGGGTTTTTAATTATTTATGTATTTATTGTGGGTTTTAACGTGCGCTATCAGGCCGATGTGTGTGGACGTTCTCCTGGACATGTGTTTCTGTTGCACTATGTGGACGCATGGTACTTCACATGGATGGACTGTGTGGATTTGGCATTGTTTTATCTGGCCCACCTACCTGAATCTTCGGATGTCTGCACTCCTTTCTCCATCCCTCCGACTCCCTCTATGCTCTCCATTCCGATGGTGGAGGCACAGATTTCTTCCCAGGGGGTCAACTTGATGGGTGATTCAGGACCTCCCCCGGTGGCTGTGGCAATGTTGCGGTTGGCAGAGAGTATGCTGCGGACTGTGGGATGTATTTACCCATGCATCCTAGCCCTACCTCAAAACTGTGCAGTACTGACATGAAAACATCATGATGGCCAGAGCTTCCCAGAAAATGCACAGGGAAATGCAGGAAGAATAGGCTGCCACCCATTTCTGCCGATGTTATGGGCACAGAAGGACGCTGCCTAAAACCACCATTGGACTACCCGCACAGTAGTCTGAAACCATTGGGAATGGCAATGCTGATTGCCAAATGCAAACCCATAACTGTTGGGAATTCATTTTCTTAAATCCCAAAAATGGGTGAAGTACCAGTACTCACCACTATCCAAAAGCCGGCAGTTTAAAACCACCCTGTGTTTCTCTGAAGGCAGGCTCAAACTGTCTATTTTAAACATTGCAACACATCTAAAAACTCACTGGACACCAGCAGACATTTGGTAGAATGGAGTGTTGTGTGCCTACAAAATCTGGGAAATGAAGAGCCCAAAACAATGCTTATAACAAAACTGCTATGGAGTCAGCAGTTTAAGTTGCACTGGATTTAAAGACACTAAAATCGAAAATGTTTAAATTGACTGAGTGACCTACTTTTGAGTATCACATAGGTTGCAATTGTTTAAATGTCATAGTTTTAAACTTAGAATCAGCCTTCTAGCTGCATATGTGAAAATGTTTAGTTTTATTTGAATGCAGGAACTGGGGAACAAAAAGTGACATTTTATCTGAAACCTGGCTTAAGGAACTGAATTCTGCCTGGCAACTACCCCCATCAGAAGGGAAACTTGAGTCACAGCTGTGTTCCCAGGCCAACCTTCCTTTTGCTGCCCACACTAAGGATATGCCATCTATCTGATAATTGAATTATCTGTGCTCTGTAGGAGAGTGAACAAAGCCCTCTTCACTCAGGCAAAGGTTTTTATTACGCAGTCGTAAAATGTAGCTTCCTCTTGGCAGGAGCTGGGAGGGGCACTGCCTGTGAGAGCAAGCTGGCTTGGCAGAACTGGAAAGACCAGTATTTCTACCTTGTGCTGAGAGGAAACCACACCCCTTTGGAGCCAGAACATAACTTTAAAAAGATGAATAACTCGTAGAGCGGACATGTGAAAATTTTATAAAGGACACCATAATTCTTGTGATTTTTCTGCCCACATTTTAAGAGGTTTTTCGACCCGGTGGCATGTTCAGGGGGGTGTCATCGGAAAAGTGGATATAACTCTAAATGTATGCATGTTAAAAATCTGAAACTTCATCAGTTAATGTCTCTACTCCCTGCACACATGTATGGAAAGTTGGGTCAATGTCAGAAATTGCAAAATCAGTTAAAAAGTGAAATATGTGCCAGTTCTGAATGCAAGCTCCCAGGAAGAGCAGAGTTTGAACAGGGTATACCTCCTGTAATGCATGATGGGTGCATATGATTTTAAAACAATAGGTACCTCTGCAAATATGTATTTGTTTCAAATCTAGATTTGTGTGTAAATTGACAGGAGGAGTGGACTTTCTGCAGGCTGTAAAATGACATCACTCTGACTCACAGTTCATTCCCCAATCAAATGATAAATGGAAGTTTGACCAATTAGAAGCTGAGAGAGAGGTAGGGTCAGTGATGCTAGAACACACCCACATTCTAAACACATAAAAGCAGACAGACAGGACAGATAGGGACCTTCAAAATCCATCTGCCGCTGGAAGCTCTGCCGGAAAAATCCATACTTTACCTCCATCAAACTTCCAGAGAGCCAAACTAGAGACTTCAATCTATCCAGAACTAGAGACCAGACCAGACCAGAGAGAAAGCAGTGCTGTACCCAGAGAGACCCAGACCAGCAGAGAGAGTGACCAGAGCCCAGTCTAAAACCCTGACCAGATCCGTGATGAGGCCCATTTAATTCAAGAATATAGTGTGAGTACCCAGCAGAACTGTGTAGAACCAATCTCTTAGTTTAAATTCATCTAATTCAATCTATTTAACCTAAGTAGAACTGCCTCCTAGCTGTCACCTGTCATTTCTAGTTGCAAGCTGCACTTGTCATTTTGAGCTTTTGAAATTTGCAAACCCAAAAACGACCTTTATTAAATCGCTCATATCTCCGCGACCGTTTGGGCTAGAGACTTGCAGTAACTTTCCTCTGATAGCTTAGAATCGTAGCTTTGAATCGCACCAAGAACCGCATTCCTACCCCTTATAGTTTTACCGCAATCGCGGAACACGCATCCGCGAATTTTACCGCGATTTGCAATTTCTTCACATGTAAAAACTGCTGCTGTTTGCTTTCCATTTGCCAGAAATTCGTTTAACCTGCTAACTATCCCTGCATCATTGCTAGTGTGAGCCTGGACTAATATTAACTAGATACCACTCACCCTGAACCTCTGAAAGGGAATTAAAAAGCATTTCCAGCATATTTCTCATCCATTGCTAGCACATATCAAAGCATTTGGGCCTGTGACTTCAAAACTCCTATCTGTTTTCTGTTGTCTAAGCTTGCTGGATTGAACTGATTACATTGATTGCATTTCTGAGAACTGTGTGCTTCCTCCCATTTCCTTGCATTGCATAAAGAGGGGGGGAGTGAATAGCCAGAGAAAAGTGATTACATTGTTTGGTTGAAATCATATTGCGTATTTTCTGTACTGCATTCATTGAATATTGCATCCACCTGAGCTTACATAAGGCATCCTCTACCACATTATACTTTTGTTCCTATTTACCAGTGTGCTACCTTATCCATTTCATCTCAACTCCTTAGTAATTATAAAGAAGTGTGCTAGTGCCAGATTCTCTGTTATTAATCTTTATCATATCAGATTAAGTGTGCTATTCAATTATTAATTTATTACAAGGTGTGACATATATATATCTATTGTTTAAATTATCAAATAAACCTTTTAAACTTGCAAAACAGAACTACTTCTTGGCTCAGTGGGGTCAGGGGGATTCCAAGAGAGGGGTGTTATATAGGGGTAGTCATCCAGAACGCATGAACTGGACCTAAAGATATATCAATAAGGGTTTTCATTCAGTATTATAGACTAGGCGCTGACTTAGCTGTAGTGTTGAATTGAATCCCCTTACAAATTGGGGGCTCGAGCCGAGACGTTGGGTTAGATTTACCACTTGTGCAGCTTAATACAGTGTGCTAACTGACGGGATACATACATCCGGTCGGATCACCACGCTGCAGTACGCTGTGAAGCATTCCTCAAAAGGGACACTCCAAGAAAAGTTCTGTTCTGCAAAAATAAAATACAAACTTCTGTAAGTCAGGACAGAGACCAATCTCTAGAATGACGACCTTAGTAGACATGAAAATAGCCAGAGAGCACCTCTTGCATAAGCTATTTGTGAGAGGTGAATGGACCGAACAGGGCCAGGATGCGTGGTTGCAGGCCATCACACAACAGGTCACTGAAACAGGGTCAGATATATATAGAGATCAGGGTCCCTTACATGTGGCCCTGAGTGAACTATATATGGCTCCTAAAGCCAAAGATGAACACAATAAGATTGCCAGGGTAGCGGCGTATTTATATTTACATATGGGAGCCGTGCAGGACAAATGTGCTGAAGGCCAAGATCTGGCGAGTAGGCAACTGCTGGCATTACAGAAGGTCCAATCTGACCTGGTCTCTTCTGAGCAGAGGCTGCAGAGGAGCCAGGAGTCAGAAAATGACAGCAGACTGTACATCACTAAAATGAAGGAGGATATGGATGTGCTGCAAAAGGAAAAGTCAGAACAGGATACCAGATTTCTGGCCCTGCAGAAGGAGCACCAAGACAGTTTGGACTCCTTACTGCAGAGCCAGAAAAAGCTGGAGCAACAATTAGACTTTAACAGGGCATGCACGGAGCAGGTAGCCACCTTGCAAAGTCATCTAGATAGAGTGAAGGTAGAGAGCAACAAGCTGATCTTGAAAGACCTGGATACCCAGGCAGAGTTTGATGAGGAGCGCCAAAAAGCTGGTGCCCTTCAACGGCAAAGGGACGACCTGGCGGCACAAATGCAGGCTCTTAGTCAGGAAAGAGACGCCTTAGGCCAGGAAGTCTGCCATTTAAAAAGAAAAATGGAAGAAAATCACCTGGCCCACCAGGGACTGGGTGATCTCCAAAAAGAACACCAGAACTTGTTAGAGCACACCAGGAGGGTGGAGGATGCTCTAGCAAGAAAGGAGCAGGCCAATAGGGACACAGCTCAGGAGGTAACCCTCCTGCAGCAAAGACTGGCCCAGTTCTCCAGGACCAACCAGGAAGCACAGAGGGAAAACGAGGCCCTCTGTGAACACAATGATAGGCTCCAACAACAGGTAGCGATGCAGGAGAGACTGATAGAGTCCAGTAAGGCCTTAACTGAAGAACTGAAGGCACAAATGCAGGCTCTTGCATTGCAACAGGGAGCAGGGGCGGATAGAGATGAGGTTCGCTGGGAAAGGGAAACTCCGGAGCATAACCTCAGGAGCCCTAGTACCAGAGGCCCTCATACCTCTCAGTCCCTGGACTCTGCCACCCCCATGTTCCCTGGCGCACATGAGCACAGGGCCACAGGGATGGCAGATTACTATCCAGCTAAGAGTATGGGGCTCATAGGCCAGAACCACTCAGGAATGGAGGGGTGGGCATCCGGGTATGGGCACCCAAGTACAGTACAGTTCAATGGGGAACCCCAGGAGAGTAGGCCCATTAAGGGCATCCTGAAAACCTCTGCCCAGTTAGGTCAGTGGAGGGGGTACCCATCAAATCCTGGCAGCAAGGAGGAATCTGAAGACCCCTCTGAACTGCGCAGGACGCAGGAGACCAGGTCCCCACATTCTGCCAGCCATTCCCAGGCTCGCAGAATCCGGGAAAACCTGGAAGAACAGACGGGAACCTCTGGGAGCAGTGCCTCTGAGTCCGAGGAAGAATGGACAAGGGTTACCCGAACCAAAAAGGCCAATAAGGCAAAAAGGGCCTTGCTTAAGGACCCTTTAAAGCAGATTAAGGCGATCAGGAGCGTCATCACGCCTTACCATAAGAACGCTAAGTATTCTGTTTGGGAGCACTTAGAGTTGTTTGAGCAAATGATGGAGACTTTCCATATGAAGGACAGCCAAAGCTGTATTCAATATGTAAAGTGGACCTTCTCCCCGGAATACTCCAGTTTCTTTGCGGGGCTGGAGGACCAAATTCATTTAAGATGGTCCACATATAAGGCGGCCATCCTGAAACATTTTTCTGTTCACAGAAATCCTCAAGAGGCTCGCAAGGCAGCCTACAATTTGCAATGTGGGGAGGATCAGGCCCCACAAGAATTTGTGCAGGAGTTAAAGCGTGCTTTTGCACAGACCACAAGAAGGGTGCGCACGGATAGCAGGGAATTTATAAATACGTTTTTCCATGCCTTGCCCAAATATATCATGACCCAGCTCGTGAGGGATTTTCACGAGAAAAGATCTTTAGACTGGGTCATTGAACAGGCTACCCGGATCTATGAGGTGCAGAAACCGATAGATAGCAAAAGTAATGCCCAGAAAAACCCCAAAGCCAACACCACCCCTGCTGCTGCCAAGGTGGCAGAGGTAAAGGTCACCCCCGTTTTAGATTTGGAGATGGGGGGGCCTAAAAACCTACCTGCACCTAATACTGCTAGGCCCAGAAGGTCCTCGGGCCAGTCACAGACAGGGAGCCAAGGAGGCAGCCCCACAAATGGGGTCCCTCGCTCTCCTGATTATGTAAGTCCCCGTTACAAGGGAAATCGACCCATCCTGGGTTATGTGTGGACTCCTCCAGCCCAAGGGGGGGGATCCAGACAAGCACCTAACCCAGGGAACTTCCCTCCAAACTTCCCACAGGAGGGCAGAAATTTACCAAACCCTGGGCAGAACTTTTTCCCCAGATATCCACCCGACTTTCAGCCCCAAAACCATCCATCCTTCTTTCCCCAATTCCCTGAGCCCAGACCACTGAATCCGGGAGAGGGGAGGCCAAGGGTGGAGGGGTACCCAAATCTTCCCAACCCGGGGTATTACCAGAGGAGGGACAGCTACCCTTCCCGGGATCAGCCCAGGGGAGAAAACAGGGCCCCGTATCAGCCTGAGCGGGTTTCCCAGTTAGAGCGCCAGGTTCAAAACATGGCGCGGGATCTGGGTCACATACTGAGGGCTCAGCAGAACCCTCAGATCGGCATGCCAGCGCAGAACGCACCCAACTCTGGACCTGGTGCTCCAGAACAATGACGGGGGCAGCACCCCGATAACTCACCGGTTCCCAGGGAGGAGGCACAAAGGGAAGGGGGGTGTAAAGCCTTGGAGGAAGCTTCCTTCCTCACTTGTAAACAGCCCCTGGAAACCCAGGAACCGGAAACAAAATCTCTTGCCCCTGAAAGTCTGCCTCCTAAGGAGCAGAGGGGGGGTAGGAGAAACAAAAGACCCAAACAGACTCAGTTTGAGGAGGAGGTACAGATCTTCCAATTTGAGGGAGAGGGATCCTCAGAGGATCCTGAGAAAAGGATCTTCTCCTTCAGAGAGGGGGGAACTCCTCCCAAAGAAAAATGGGTCCCTAGGGATGCAAATCCAGACTGGGGAGATGTGGAGACTGAGCTACCGCCGCCCACCATCTCATCCCAGAACCAACAGCAAGAAAATCCCCTGGTTCAAACCCATCCTGGTGACTGCCTCCAAAAAGGGGGGGGCGGCCCAGAACCGGAGCCAGGGGAACCCACAATGGCTCTGATCTCCAGTTGCCAAATTTTTCTTTCAGATTCCCAAGGCTCTCCACAGAATTCTGCCCAAATCTCTTCGCTAGCGATGTCCAAAACCAGAAAATTAGCCCACCAGTTGTCCAAAAATGTACATTATCTGTGCCCCCTTGAGGAGAAGGAGGGAAGATATTATGCCCCGGTACAAGTACAGGGGCAGGGTACAATCTCGGCACTGGTGGACACTGGATCTCAAGCTACCCTTCTGTCCAGAAGGGCCTTTGACGAACTGAATGCAGGAAGGGGAGAGAATTACCAAATTCCTCTCACCTCTCTTCCGGGACAACTACAGAACTTTGACGGGAAGGAAATTCCCGTTGAGGGGACTGCAGACTTGGACATTAAAATTGGGCGACATAAGTTGAAACACCCGGTCATAGTTGTGACCCCAGAGGGCACCCCTTGTTTACTAGGGAATGACCTCCTGAGGAGGTTGTCACCCTTAATAGATTGCGTAAACAAGGTCCTCTGGACCCAGACTAGCCGACCAATAAAATTAAAACAGAGTGTTAACCATGTTAGTTTAAACGGCACCTGCCACATGGTTGAACAAGAATCTGACCAAGTAGAATTTCACTTCCAGAACAACCAGATTCCAGACGTGACAGTAATAGCGGTAGGACAACAGACTGGTGATGGGGGGTCCTCTCTATTTCTGAAAATCAACCTTCCTTCCAATTTAAGGTGGTATTCCACGCTGGAAGGAAACACTCTGAGATTCTATACTAATCCACAATCAGAAACTCACACTCCTATAGTCCAGAAAGATGTGAAATCAGCTCAGAGCCTGGCTGATATTCAGCAAATTGGAGAGCAGTTGTTCATCCCTGTTCAGTTAAATGATGGGAAGGACTCTGTTCTCGCTCGAGTATGTGTGAACAACGGTAAGAGCTTCATCAGCGAAGCCATGTTTCGCCAACTCCCAAAAGATCCAGCCATTCCCACCTTCAAACTGATAGACAAATGGGAAATGGACCTGGAAGCACCTAATTCCAAACATCTCCTGCCAAGCAGGTGTATGCTCAAAATCTCCATTGGCAACAAGAGCATAGTCCACAATTGTTGGGTCGTGCGAGACGTCCCTGCCGCCTTTTACTTAGGCAGTGACATTCTCAATCGCTTTGCCATTAGTTTGGACCTAATCAACTTCAAAGCTTGGTCCCGATTAGCGGATAATCCCATGGGCTTTGATGATCCAGAAAAAGCATTTAGGTCAGCTCAATTGCTACCTTATGCAGTTGAAATTCAGGTTAAAGAGGAAGTCACCATCCCAGAAAGGACCCGACAATTCTCCCTGGAAGTGAAAGTTAAAAGGGGACAAGAGTTGAAAAACCCTGATGCTTACATACATCTAAATGCGTCTCTCCAACAGCAAGGGTTGGGGGTAAACCCAACTCCATTAGTCAACATAGAACATGACACCATTCTAATAGAGGTGGATAACAGCGACTTAAAGAGTATTACTCTAGCCGCAGGCACCATTATTGGAATGGCGGTTGATGACCGACATTTCTCCATTGATCTTGTAAATGAACTGTTAGGACCAATCCCCAAGGACTGTTTTGACAGTGACAGTGATGACAATACAACACCAGACAGGATCTTTACCCGGCATGGGGGGAACTTCCTGGTGTTAACTTCCTGCCCCTATGGTAAGGAAGATGTGACTTGTGACTTCAGGAGGGATGAGGTGATTTTCCAGGTCCATGAGGGCTGCCTTTCCCACCTGAAGCCTCCGGTCCAAATCAGCACTCTGACCAGGGACTTCTCCACCCAGCTGGAGGAGGCCGCTGAAATAGCCAAACCAGAAGTCTTCCAGGCTTCAGGCAGATGGTGGAAGAGAGAGTCAACCTAGCTGATGCCTGTGTGACTCTGGAACAAAAGCAAAAGTTGAAACAAGTTTTCTTGGATTTCCAAGATCTCTTTGCGGTAGACTCATATGACTGTGGTCGCACTGACATCCATACAACAACAATCCCCACGGACCCTGGCATGACTCCTGTGTTTGTGAAGCAATATCGATTGCCTCTCGCATCAATGGAGTCCCTTACTGAAATAATTAAGAACCTTGAGTCCCGGGGAATAATCCGTCCAGTCCACAGCACCTTCAATAATCCGGTGCTGGGAATATTGAAGCCAAACGGCCAGTGGAGACTCTGTGCCGACCTCAGGGAGCTCAACAAACGGGTCCATACTTCCCGATGGCCTCTGCCCTACATTGACCAAGGGCTGGCCCAGATCCAGGGGTCACAGGTATTCACTGCAATAGACCTGACCAATGGATACTGGACTGTGCCTGTCAGTAGGGAGGACCAATACAAGCTGGCTTTTACCTTTGGGGGCCAGCAGTACACCTGGACCCGGACTCCCTTCGGATACCTCAACTCCGGCAATGAGTTCAATATTTTCCTACATAAGGCCATGCCCGACCTGGGTGCAAGGGGTAACCTGGCTTATGTAGATGATGTCCTCATCAAAAGTTCATCTGTGGAGGAACACATAGCGGAGATCCGTTATGTTCTGACGCAGTTGAGGGCCGCCGGAGCAAAACTTTCCTTTCAGAAAGCACAGTGGTGTAGAACCCGTGTTAATTTCTTGGGGCATGAGATTACTCCTCAGGGTCTTTGTCCCCAGGAAAAGAAAGTGGAAGCACTTCAGAAACTGAAAGACCCCACAACCCTGCGGGAACTAAGGAGCCTTCTTGGACTGACTAATTACAGCAGAAAGTTCATTGAGGGCTACGCAGAGATCACCAGACCCCTGATTCATCTCCTGAAGGGGGGGGTCAAGTGGGAATGGGGTCCAGAACAATCCGAGGCAGTAAAACAACTCAAAAGAAGCCTCTCACAAGCGCCTTGCCTAGCTTACCCGGTCAGAAACAAGGAGTTCTTCCTGGAGACAGGGTTCTCTAATGCGTGCTTGACGGCAGTATTATATCAAAAGCATGACAAGGTCAATAAAGTAATCTCCTATGCGAGCAAAACTTTATCCTCTGTGGAGGAAAAATTCAACGATTGTGAGAAGGCACTCCTGGCAACGGTGTGGGCATTGAAGATTTACCGCCCGTTTATCCAGGGGGAACACATCATAGTGGAGACTCCACACCAGCCTCTGCAATATCTCCAAAGTGACAGAATCCGGGCCGGAAATGTGAGTAACTCCCGAATTACTTCCTGGATTCTGTCAATGCAAGGCTTTCCTGTGGAGGTCAGATATGGCCAAAACAAGAAGAGTCCCCTCGCGCAAGGTCTGGCTGACTTGCATGATTGTGCCAGAGAAAACTGTCTCGAGGACGAAGGTCTAAAAATAAAGGACAACATGGAGGCATACCTTAATTCCCCACACAAATTCTTTGAAGAAGACAAGTGTGAGGGAATGCCCACTGTGTATGTGGATGGATGCTCTTACCATGTTGACAACAACGGGGAGAAAGAACTGGTGGCCGGCGTAGGGAATGCATGGGTGAATGAGTCCCCAGAACCCTCCGCTGGATACAAAATTGGTCCCCGAAGTAGTCAGGTGGCAGAATTGATGGCTGTGCATCATGCCATCCTCACTGCTGTCCAACATCAACTCCACGAACTGGTCATAATCACAGATTCGGATTATGTACGGAACGGGTTCATGGAGCACCTGGTTAATTGGAAAACCAGAGGCATGTTATGTGCTAACAACAAACCCTTGAAACATGGGAAGTTGATCCAAAACATTGATGATCTGGTCACCTCGAACGAGATGACCATCTATTGGAAGAAGATCAAGGGTCATTCCAAAGTAGAGGGACCAGACAAAACTGGAAATGACTTAGCTGATCAGTTGGCCAAGACCGGGGCCATCCAAGGGGATCTAATTGAGATTGAGTCCCTGTTGGGGGAAATCCAGGTCACTGCTATCACTAGGTCCCAGACAAATGCTCACAACGACCTTTCAATTGCACAATGGAGTAAGGAGACCCCTGATGCTGATTTGATTACTGCTCAGAAGGGGGATCCAATAATTGGTAAATTTTACCAGCACCTTGAGGACCCTGAGAACTTTCCCCTGACGGATACCGATTACATTGGGAAAGAGGACCTAAGAGTGTTGATGAAATGTCCAAAAATGTTCCGGATCCAAGACGGTTTGTTGGTAAGGAAATCCAAAGCTGGCCACGATCAGTGGGTGGTTCCTACCTCATTCCGAAGCCTGATGTTAAGTCACGCCCATGATGCGGCCACTGCCGGTCACAGGGGGTTTCACACAACATTGGAAATCTTAAGAGAGGTTGCATACTGGCCACACATGGGCCAGGACCTCAACCAATATTTGAAGGGCTGTCTTGTGTGTGCACAATTTCAGCCGACATCCCTCACACACCGGGCGCCTTTACAAAAGAGGGGAATGACACTGCCATGGTCAGATTTACAAATCGACTTTGTAGGCCCTGTGATTCGCTCGGCTAGGGGGAATAAGTACATGTTGACTGTGACATGCTTGTTTACCAAGTGGGTGGAATGTCTCCCAGCCCCAAATTGCAAGGCAGAAACTGCAGATGCCTTGATGATTAACCACATCTTTTCCCGTTTTGGTCTACCTCAAAGGATTGAGTCAGACAGAGGTAGCCACTTCACCAGTGAAGTAATGACAAAGATGTGGGAGATACTGGGGGTCAAAAGGAAGTTGCATATTGCTTACCGGCCAGCTTCTTCTGGGGCAGTAGAGAGATATAACCGGACAATTGTGAGCATATTAAAGAAGTTTGTGGCAGATTCTGGGCCAAGTTGGGATATCCGATTACCTCTGGTCCTAATGGCTATCAGATCTACCCCTTCATCTGCAACCAAAATGTCACCATTTGAGTTGATGACTGGGCGCAAGATGGTGCTTCCTCAGCATTTGCTCTACAGGACCCAAGAGCAGACACTGATAAATGCCTCCACTACTCATGAGTATGTAGAGAATTTAAGGAAACACCTCCAACATGCTTTTGCTTATGCTCAGCGGAATCTAGAAAGATCGGCTGATAGCATGAAGACCCATTATGACCTGAAAACTTCCAGGAAGGAATATCAGGTGGGAGACCGGGTCTATCTATACAACTTCCAGAGGAACCAGGCCAAGCAGCGCAAATTTTTGCCTACATGGAAGGGACCCTTTGAGATCGTCGATAAGATCTCCCCTGTGGCCTACAAGATCCGCATCCCCAAAGGCGGTTCGGCAGAGGGGGAAGACAAGTGGGTCCACATAAACCAGTTGAAATGTTGCCATCCCAGGCACACTCTGCAACAACTGGAGGAATCCTCTGGAATCCTAGCGGGTACTGTCTCAGACTAATTCAGTTCCAACCATAACAGACCACATCTAGTCTCTAAAATATTGTGATTTGCATGAAACTGTCTCTTAGTTATACTGTTTTTTTTTATCAAAGTAAGAATGTAATGTTTCGTCATGATGAAATGCATATGCTGTCCCACCATCTCAACAGTGGTGGAAAAACGTCTATGAGTAGGTATTGCCGCTCTTCCTTTGTCGTCCTAGGAGAAAGAAGACCTTGAGACTGGCCAAGGAGGATGATCCGGAGACCGGGAACGAAGATCCAATGGGCCCAGTGGACCGCCCAATATTCCCATCAGGACCGGCGAGGAGAACCGATCGATCCGACCGGATGGAGGAAAAGATGCTGAACTGTGCCATCTATTGGAAGAAGATGAGGAAACATCCCAGATCTTGCGAGTCCCATCAGTGAAACCGAATGGCCATCGCAAGAGGGGGGCTTGTGGGATGTATTTACCCATGCATCCTAGCCCTACCTCAAAACTGTGCAGTACTGACATGAAAACATCATGATGGCCAGAGCTTCCCAGAAAATGCACAGGGAAATGCAGGAAGAATAGGCTGCCACCCATTTCTGCCGATGTTATGGGCACAGAAGGACGCTGCCTAAAACCACCATTGGACTACCCGCACAGTAGTCTGAAACCATTGGGAATGGCAATGCTGATTGCCAAATGCAAACCCATAACTGTTGGGAATTCATTTTCTTAAATCCCAAAAATGGGTGCAGTACCAGTACTCACCACTATCCAAAAGCCATCAGTTTAAAACCACCCTGTGTTTCTCTGAAGGCAGGCTCAAACTGTCTATTTTAAACATTGCAACACATCTAAAAACTCACTGGACACCAGCAGACATTTGGTAGAATGGAGTGTTGTGTGCCTACAAAATCTGGGAAATGAAGAGCCCAAAACAATGCTTATAACAAAACTGCTATGGAGTCAGCAGTTTAAGTTGCACTGGATTTAAAGACACTAAAATCGAAAATGTTTAAATTGACTGAGTGACCTACTTTTGAGTATCACATAGGTTGCAATTGTTTAAATGTCATAGTTTTAAACTTAGAATCAGCCTTCTAGCTGCATATGTGAAAATGTTTAGTTTTATTTGAATGCAGGAACTGGGGAACAAAAAGTGACATTTTATCTGAAACCTGGCTTAAGGAACTGAATTCTGCCTGGCAACTACCCCCATCAGAAGGGAAACTTGAGTCACAGCTGTGTTCCCAGGCCAACCTTCCTTTTGCTGCCCACACTAAGGATATGCCATCTATCTGATAATTGAATTATCTGTGCTCTGTAGGAGAGTGAACAAAGCCCTCTTCACTCAGGCAAAGGTTTTTATTACGCAGTCGTAAAATGTAGCTTCCTCTTGGCAGGAGCTGGGAGGGGCACTGCCTGTGAGAGCAAGCTGGCTTGGCAGAACTGGAAAGACCAGTATTTCTACCTTGTGCTGAGAGGAAACCACACCCCTTTGGAGCCAGAACATAACTTTAAAAAGATGAATAACTCGTAGAGCGGACATGTGAAAATTTTATAAAGGACACCATAATTCTTGTGATTTTTCTGCCCACATTTTAAGAGGTTTTTCGACCCGGTGGCATGTTCAGGGGGGTGTCAGCGGAAAAGTGGATATAACTCTAAATGTATGCATGTTAAAAATCTGAAACTTCATCAGTTAATGTCCCTACTCCCTGCACACATGTATGGAAAGTTGGGTCAATGTCAGAAATTGCAAAATCAGTTAAAAAGTGAAATATGTGCCAGTTCTGAATGCAAGCTCCCAGGAAGAGCAGAGTTTGAACAGGGTATACCTCCTGTAATGCATGATGGGTGCATATGATTTTAAAACAATAGGTACCTCTGCAAATATGTATTTGTTTCAAATCTAGATTTGTGTGTAAATTGACAGGAGGAGTGGACTTTCTGCAGGCTGTAAAATGACATCACTCTGACTCACAGTTCATTCCCCAATCAAATGATAAATGGAAGTTTGACCAATTAGAAGCTGAGAGAGAGGTAGGGTCAGTGATGCTAGAACACACCCACATTCTAAACACATAAAAGCAGACAGACAGGACAGATAGGGACCTTCAAAATCCATCTGCCGCTGGAAGCTCTGCCGGAAAAATCCATACTTTACCTCCATCAAACTTCCAGAGAGCCAAACTAGAGACTTCAATCTATCCAGAACTAGAGACCAGACCAGACCAGAGAGAAAGCAGTGCTGTACCCAGAGAGACCCAGACCAGCAGAGAGAGTGACCAGAGCCCAGTCTAAAACCCTGACCAGATCCGTGATGAGGCCCATTTAATTCAAGAATATAGTGTGAGTACCCAGCAGAACTGTGTAGAACCAATCTCTTAGTTTAAATTCATCTAATTCAATCTATTTAACCTAAGTAGAACTGCCTCCTAGCTGTCACCTGTCATTTCTAGTTGCAAGCTGCACTTGTCATTTTGAGCTTTTGAAATTTGCAAACCCAAAAACGACCTTTATTAAATCGCTCATATCTCCGCGACCGTTTGGGCTAGAGACTTGCAGTAACTTTCCTCTGATAGCTTAGAATCGTAGCTTTGAATCGCACCAAGAACCGCATTCCTACCCCTTATAGTTTTACCGCAATCGCGGAACACGCATCCGCGAATTTTACCGCGATTTGCAATTTCTTCACATGTAAAAACTGCTGCTGTTTGCTTTCCATTTGCCAGAAATTCGTTTAACCTGCTAACTATCCCTGCATCATTGCTAGTGTGAGCCTGGACTAATATTAACTAGATACCACTCACCCTGAACCTCTGAAAGGGAATTAAAAAGCATTTCCAGCATATTTCTCATCCATTGCTAGCACATATCAAAGCATTTGGGCCTGTGACTTCAAAACTCCTATCTGTTTTCTGTTGTCTAAGCTTGCTGGATTGAACTGATTACATTGATTGCATTTCTGAGAACTGTGTGCTTCCTCCCATTTCCTTGCATTGCATAAAGAGGGGGGGAGTGAATAGCCAGAGAAAAGTGATTACATTGTTTGGTTGAAATCATATTGCGTATTTTCTGTACTGCATTCATTGAATATTGCATCCACCTGAGCTTACATAAGGCATCCTCTACCACATTATACTTTTGTTCCTATTTACCAGTGTGCTACCTTATCCATTTCATCTCAACTCCTTAGTAATTATAAAGAAGTGTGCTAGTGCCAGATTCTCTGTTATTAATCTTTATCATATCAGATTAAGTGTGCTATTCAATTATTAATTTATTACAAGGTGTGACATATATATATCTATTGTTTAAATTATCAAATAAACCTTTTAAACTTGCAAAACAGAACTACTTCTTGGCTCAGTGGGGTCAGGGGGATTCCAAGAGAGGGGTGTTATATAGGGGTAGTCATCCAGAACGCATGAACTGGACCTAAAGATATATCAATAAGGGTTTTCATTCAGTATTATAGACTAGGCGCTGACTTAGCTGTAGTGTTGAATTGAATCCCCTTACAAATTGGGGGCTCGAGCCGAGACGTTGGGTTAGATTTACCACTTGTGCAGCTTAATACAGTGTGCTAACTGACGGGATACATACATCCGGTCGGATCACCACGCTGCAGTACGCTGTGAAGCATTCCTCAAAAGGGACACTCCAAGAAAAGTTCTGTTCTGCAAAAATAAAATACAAACTTCTGTAAGTCAGGACAGAGACCAATCTCTAGAATGACGACCTTAGTAGACATGAAAATAGCCAGAGAGCACCTCTTGCATAAGCTATTTGTGAGAGGTGAATGGACCGAACAGGGCCAGGATGCGTGGTTGCAGGCCATCACACAACAGGTCACTGAAACAGGGTCAGATATATATAGAGATCAGGGTCCCTTACATGTGGCCCTGAGTGAACTATATATGGCTCCTAAAGCCAAAGATGAACACAATAAGATTGCCAGGGTAGCGGCGTATTTATATTTACATATGGGAGCCGTGCAGGACAAATGTGCTGAAGGCCAAGATCTGGCGAGTAGGCAACTGCTGGCATTACAGAAGGTCCAATCTGACCTGGTCTCTTCTGAGCAGAGGCTGCAGAGGAGCCAGGAGTCAGAAAATGACAGCAGACTGTACATCACTAAAATGAAGGAGGATATGGATGTGCTGCAAAAGGAAAAGTCAGAACAGGATACCAGATTTCTGGCCCTGCAGAAGGAGCACCAAGACAGTTTGGACTCCTTACTGCAGAGCCAGAAAAAGCTGGAGCAACAATTAGACTTTAACAGGGCATGCACGGAGCAGGTAGCCACCTTGCAAAGTCATCTAGATAGAGTGAAGGTAGAGAGCAACAAGCTGATCTTGAAAGACCTGGATACCCAGGCAGAGTTTGATGAGGAGCGCCAAAAAGCTGGTGCCCTTCAACGGCAAAGGGACGACCTGGCGGCACAAATGCAGGCTCTTAGTCAGGAAAGAGACGCCTTAGGCCAGGAAGTCTGCCATTTAAAAAGAAAAATGGAAGAAAATCACCTGGCCCACCAGGGACTGGGTGATCTCCAAAAAGAACACCAGAACTTGTTAGAGCACACCAGGAGGGTGGAGGATGCTCTAGCAAGAAAGGAGCAGGCCAATAGGGACACAGCTCAGGAGGTAACCCTCCTGCAGCAAAGACTGGCCCAGTTCTCCAGGACCAACCAGGAAGCACAGAGGGAAAACGAGGCCCTCTGTGAACACAATGATAGGCTCCAACAACAGGTAGCGATGCAGGAGAGACTGATAGAGTCCAGTAAGGCCTTAACTGAAGAACTGAAGGCACAAATGCAGGCTCTTGCATTGCAACAGGGAGCAGGGGCGGATAGAGATGAGGTTCGCTGGGAAAGGGAAACTCCGGAGCATAACCTCAGGAGCCCTAGTACCAGAGGCCCTCATACCTCTCAGTCCCTGGACTCTGCCACCCCCATGTTCCCTGGCGCACATGAGCACAGGGCCACAGGGATGGCAGATTACTATCCAGCTAAGAGTATGGGGCTCATAGGCCAGAACCACTCAGGAATGGAGGGGTGGGCATCCGGGTATGGGCACCCAAGTACAGTACAGTTCAATGGGGAACCCCAGGAGAGTAGGCCCATTAAGGGCATCCTGAAAACCTCTGCCCAGTTAGGTCAGTGGAGGGGGTACCCATCAAATCCTGGCAGCAAGGAGGAATCTGAAGACCCCTCTGAACTGCGCAGGACGCAGGAGACCAGGTCCCCACATTCTGCCAGCCATTCCCAGGCTCGCAGAATCCGGGAAAACCTGGAAGAACAGACGGGAACCTCTGGGAGCAGTGCCTCTGAGTCCGAGGAAGAATGGACAAGGGTTACCCGAACCAAAAAGGCAAATAAGTCAAAAAGGGCCTTGCTTAAGGACCCTTTAAAGCAGATTAAGGCGATCAGGAGCGTCATCACGCCTTACCATAAGAACGCTAAGTATTCTGTTTGGGAGCACTTAGAGTTGTTTGAGCAAATGATGGAGACTTTCCATATGAAGGACAGCCAAAGCTGTATTCAATATGTAAAGTGGACCTTCTCCCCGGAATACTCCAGTTTCTTTGCGGGGCTGGAGGACCAAATTCATTTAAGATGGTCCACATATAAGGCGGCCATCCTGAAACATTTTTCTGTTCACAGAAATCCTCAAGAGGCTCGCAAGGCAGCCTACAATTTGCAATGTGGGGAGGATCAGGCCCCACAAGAATTTGTGCAGGAGTTAAAGCGTGCTTTTGCACAGACCACAAGAAGGGTGCGCACGGATAGCAGGGAATTTATAAATACGTTTTTCCATGCCTTGCCCAAATATATCATGACCCAGCTCGTGAGGGATTTTCACGAGAAAAGATCTTTAGACTGGGTCATTGAACAGGCTACCCGGATCTATGAGGTGCAGAAACCGATAGATAGCAAAAGTAATGCCCAGAAAAACCCCAAAGCCAACACCACCCCTGCTGCTGCCAAGGTGGCAGAGGTAAAGGTCACCCCCGTTTTAGATTTGGAGATGGGGGGGCCTAAAAACCTACCTGCACCTAATACTGCTAGGCCCAGAAGGTCCTCGGGCCAGTCACAGACAGGGAGCCAAGGAGGCAGCCCCACAAATGGGGTCCCTCGCTCTCCTGATTATGTAAGTCCCCGTTACAAGGGAAATCGACCCATCCTGGGTTATGTGTGGACTCCTCCAGCCCAAGGGGGGGGATCCAGACAAGCACCTAACCCAGGGAACTTCCCTCCAAACTTCCCACAGGAGGGCAGAAATTTACCAAACCCTGGGCAGAACTTTTTCCCCAGATATCCACCCGACTTTCAGCCCCAAAACCATCCATCCTTCTTTCCCCAATTCCCTGAGCCCAGACCACTGAATCCGGGAGAGGGGAGGCCAAGGGTGGAGGGGTACCCTAATCTTCCCAACCCGGGGTATTACCAGAGGAGGGACAGCTACCCTTCCCGGGATCAGCCCAGGGGAGAAAACAGGGCCCCGTATCAGCCTGAGCGGGTTTCCCAGTTAGAGCGCCAGGTTCAAAACATGGCGCGGGATCTGGGTCACATACTGAGGGCTCAGCAGAACCCTCAGATCGGCATGCCAGCGCAGAACGCACCCAACTCTGGACCTGGTGCTCCAGAACAATGACGGGGGCAGCACCCCGATAACTCACCGGTTCCCAGGGAGGAGGCACAAAGGGAAGGGGGGTGTAAAGCCTTGGAGGAAGCTTCCTTCCTCACTTGTAAACAGCCCCTGGAAACCCAGGAACCGGAAACAAAATCTCTTGCCCCTGAAAGTCTGCCTCCTAAGGAGCAGAGGGGGGGTAGGAGAAACAAAAGACCCAAACAGACTCAGTTTGAGGAGGAGGTACAGATCTTCCAATTTGAGGGAGAGGGATCCTCAGAGGATCCTGAGAAAAGGATCTTCTCCTTCAGAGAGGGGGGAACTCCTCCCAAAGAAAAATGGGTCCCTAGGGATGCAAATCCAGACTGGGGAGATGTGGAGACTGAGCTACCGCCGCCCACCATCTCATCCCAGAACCAACAGCAAGAAAATCCCCTGGTTCAAACCCATCCTGGTGACTGCCTCCAAAAAGGGGGGGGCGGCCCAGAACCGGAGCCAGGGGAACCCACAATGGCTCTGATCTCCAGTTGCCAAATTTTTCTTTCAGATTCCCAAGGCTCTCCACAGAATTCTGCCCAAATCTCTTCGCTAGCGATGTCCAAAACCAGAAAATTAGCCCACCAGTTGTCCAAAAATGTACATTATCTGTGCCCCCTTGAGGAGAAGGAGGGAAGATATTATGCCCCGGTACAAGTACAGGGGCAGGGTACAATCTCGGCACTGGTGGACACTGGATCTCAAGCTACCCTTCTGTCCAGAAGGGCCTTTGACGAACTGAATGCAGGAAGGGGAGAGAATTACCAAATTCCTCTCACCTCTCTTCCGGGACAACTACAGAACTTTGACGGGAAGGAAATTCCCGTTGAGGGGACTGCAGACTTGGACATTAAAATTGGGCGACATAAGTTGAAACACCCGGTCATAGTTGTGACCCCAGAGGGCACCCCTTGTTTACTAGGGAATGACCTCCTGAGGAGGTTGTCACCCTTAATAGATTGCGTAAACAAGGTCCTCTGGACCCAGACTAGCCGACCAATAAAATTAAAACAGAGTGTTAACCATGTTAGTTTAAACGGCACCTGCCACATGGTTGAACAAGAATCTGACCAAGTAGAATTTCACTTCCAGAACAACCAGATTCCAGACGTGACAGTAATAGCGGTAGGACAACAGACTGGTGATGGGGGGTCCTCTCTATTTCTGAAAATCAACCTTCCTTCCAATTTAAGGTGGTATTCCACGCTGGAAGGAAACACTCTGAGATTCTATACTAATCCACAATCAGAAACTCACACTCCTATAGTCCAGAAAGATGTGAAATCAGCTCAGAGCCTGGCTGATATTCAGCAAATTGGAGAGCAGTTGTTCATCCCTGTTCAGTTAAATGATGGGAAGGACTCTGTTCTCGCTCGAGTATGTGTGAACAACGGTAAGAGCTTCATCAGCGAAGCCATGTTTCGCCAACTCCCAAAAGATCCAGCCATTCCCACCTTCAAACTGATAGACAAATGGGAAATGGACCTGGAAGCACCTAATTCCAAACATCTCCTGCCAAGCAGGTGTATGCTCAAAATCTCCATTGGCAACAAGAGCATAGTCCACAATTGTTGGGTCGTGCGAGACGTCCCTGCCGCCTTTTACTTAGGCAGTGACATTCTCAATCGCTTTGCCATTAGTTTGGACCTAATCAACTTCAAAGCTTGGTCCCGATTAGCGGATAATCCCATGGGCTTTGATGATCCAGAAAAAGCATTTAGGTCAGCTCAATTGCTACCTTATGCAGTTGAAATTCAGGTTAAAGAGGAAGTCACCATCCCAGAAAGGACCCGACAATTCTCCCTGGAAGTGAAAGTTAAAAGGGGACAAGAGTTGAAAAACCCTGATGCTTACATACATCTAAATGCGTCTCTCCAACAGCAAGGGTTGGGGGTAAACCCAACTCCATTAGTCAACATAGAACATGACACCATTCTAATAGAGGTGGATAACAGCGACTTAAAGAGTATTACTCTAGCCGCAGGCACCATTATTGGAATGGCGATTGATGACCGACATTTCTCCATTGATCTTGTAAATGAACTGTTAGGACCAATCCCCAAGGACTGTTTTGACAGTGACAGTGATGACAATACAACACCAGACAGGATCTTTACCCGGCATGGGGGGAACTTCCTGGTGTACACTTCCTGCCCCTATGGTAAGGAAGATGTGACTTGTGACTTCAGGAGGGATGAGGTGATTTTCCAGGTCCATGAGGGCTGCCTTTCCCACCTGAAGCCTCCGGTCCAAATCAGCACTCTGACCAGGGACTTCTCCACCCAGCTGGAGGAGGCCGCTGAAATAGCCAAACCAGAAGTCTTCCAGGCTTCAGGCAGATGGTGGAAGAGAGAGTCAACCTAGCTGATGCCTGTGTGACTCTGGAACAAAAGCAAAAGTTGAAACAAGTTTTCTTGGATTTCCAAGATCTCTTTGCGGTAGACTCATATGACTGTGGTCGCACTGACATCCATACAACAACAATCCCCACGGACCCTGGCATGACTCCTGTGTTTGTGAAGCAATATCGATTGCCTCTCGCATCAATGGAGTCCCTTACTGAAATAATTAAGAACCTTGAGTCCCGGGGAATAATCCGTCCAGTCCACAGCACCTTCAATAATCCGGTGCTGGGAATATTGAAGCCAAACGGCCAGTGGAGACTCTGTGCCGACCTCAGGGAGCTCAACAAACGGGTCCATACTTCCCGATGGCCTCTGCCCTACATTGACCAAGGGCTGGCCCAGATCCAGGGGTCACAGGTATTCACTGCAATAGACCTGACCAATGGATACTGGACTGTGCCTGTCAGTAGGGAGGACCAATACAAGCTGGCTTTTACCTTTGGGGGCCAGCAGTACACCTGGACCCGGACTCCCTTCGGATACCTCAACTCCGGCAATGAGTTCAATATTTTCCTACATAAGGCCATGCCCGACCTGGGTGCAAGGGGTAACCTGGCTTATGTAGATGATGTCCTCATCAAAAGTTCATCTGTGGAGGAACACATAGCGGAGATCCGTTATGTTCTGACGCAGTTGAGGGCCGCCGGAGCAAAACTTTCCTTTCAGAAAGCACAGTGGTGTAGAACCCGTGTTAATTTCTTGGGGCATGAGATTACTCCTCAGGGTCTTTGTCCCCAGGAAAAGAAAGTGGAAGCACTTCAGAAACTGAAAGACCCCACAACCCTGCGGGAACTAAGGAGCCTTCTTGGACTGACTAATTACAGCAGAAAGTTTATTGAGGGCTACGCAGAGATCACCAGACCCCTGATTCATCTCCTGAAGGGGGGGGTCAAGTGGGAATGGGGTCCAGAACAATCCGAGGCAGTAAAACAACTCAAAAGAAGCCTCTCACAAGCGCCTTGCCTAGCTTACCCGGTCAGAAACAAGGAGTTCTTCCTGGAGACAGGGTTCTCTAATGCGTGCTTGACGGCAGTATTATATCAAAAGCATGACAAGGTCAATAAAGTAATCTCCTATGCGAGCAAAACTTTATCCTCTGTGGAGGAAAAATTCAACGATTGTGAGAAGGCACTCCTGGCAACGGTGTGGGCATTGAAGATTTACCGCCCGTTTATCCAGGGGGAACACATCATAGTGGAGACTCCACACCAGCCTCTGCAATATCTCCAAAGTGACAGAATCCGGGCCGGAAATGTGAGTAACTCCCGAATTACTTCCTGGATTCTGTCAATGCAAGGCTTTCCTGTGGAGGTCAGATATGGCCAAAACAAGAAGAGTCCCCTCGCGCAAGGTCTGGCTGACTTGCATGATTGTGCCAGAGAAAACTGTCTCGAGGACGAAGGTCTAAAAATAAAGGACAACATGGAGGCATACCTTAATTCCCCACACAAAGTCTTTGAAGAAGACAAGTGTGAGGGAATGCCCACTGTGTATGTGGATGGATGCTCTTACCATGTTGACAACAACGGGGAGAAAGAACTGGTGGCCGGCGTAGGGAAGGCATGGGTGAATGAGTCCCCAGAACCCTCCGCTGGATACAAAATTGGTCCCCGAAGTAGTCAGGTGGCAGAATTGATGGCTGTGCATCAGGCCATCCTCACTGCTGTCCAACATCAACTCCACGAACTGGTCATAATCACAGATTCGGATTATGTACGGAACGGGTTCATGGAGCACCTGGTTAATTGGAAAACCAGAGGCATGTTATGTGCTAACAACAAACCCTTGAAACATGGGAAGTTGATCCAAAACATTGATGATCTGGTCACCTCGAACGAGATGACCATCTATTGGAAGAAGATCAAGGGTCATTCCAAAGTAGAGGGACCAGACAAAACTGGAAATGACTTAGCTGATCAGTTGGCCAAGACCGGGGCCATCCAAGGGGATCTAATTGAGATTGAGTCCCTGTTGGGGGAAATCCAGGTCACTGCTATCACTAGGTCCCAGACAAATGCTCACAACGACCTTTCAATTGCACAATGGAGTAAGGAGACCCCTGATGCTGATTTGATTACTGCTCAGAAGGGGGATCCAATAATTGGTAAATTTTACCAGCACCTTGAGGACCCTGAGAACTTTCCCCTGACGGATACCGATTACATTGGGAAAGAGGACCTAAGAGTGTTGATGAAATGTCCAAAAATGTTCCGGATCCAAGACGGTTTGTTGGTAAGGAAATCCAAAGCTGGCCACGATCAGTGGGTGGTTCCTACCTCATTCCGAAGCCTGATGTTAAGTCACGCCCATGATGCGGCCACTGCCGGTCACAGGGGGTTTCACACAACATTGGACATCTTAAGAGAGGTTGCATACTGGCCACACATGGGCCAGGACCTCAACCAATATTTGAAGGGCTGTCTTGTGTGTGCACAATTTCAGCCGACATCCCTCACACACCGGGCGCCTTTACAAAAGAGGGGAATGACACTGCCATGGTCAGATTTACAAATCGACTTTGTAGGCCCTGTGATTCGCTCGGCTAGGGGGAATAAGTACATGTTGACTGTGACATGCTTGTTTACCAAGTGGGTGGAATGTCTCCCAGCCCCAAATTGCAAGGCAGAAACTGCAGATGCCTTGATGATTAACCACATCTTTTCCCGTTTTGGTCTACCTCAAAGGATTGAGTCAGACAGAGGTAGCCACTTCACCAGTGAAGTAATGACAAAGATGTGGGAGATACTGGGGGTCAAAAGGAAGTTGCATATTGCTTACCGGCCAGCTTCTTCTGGGGCAGTAGAGAGATATAACCGGACAATTGTGAGCATATTAAAGAAGTTTGTGGCAGATTCTGGGCCAAGTTGGGATATCCGATTACCTCTGGTCCTAATGGCTATCAGATCTACCCCTTCATCTGCAACCAAAATGTCACCATTTGAGTTGATGACTGGGCGCAAGATGGTGCTTCCTCAGCATTTGCTCTACAGGACCCAAGAGCAGACACTGATAAATGCCTCCACTACTCATGAGTATGTAGAGAATTTAAGGAAACACCTCCAACATGCTTTTGCTTATGCTCAGCGGAATCTAGAAAGATCGGCTGATAGCATGAAGACCCATTATGACCTGAAAACTTCCAGGAAGGAATATCAGGTGGGAGACCGGGTCTATCTATACAACTTCCAGAGGAACCAGGCCAAGCAGCGCAAATTTTTGCCTACATGGAAGGGACCCTTTGAGATCGTCGATAAGATCTCCCCTGTGGCCTACAAGATCCGCATCCCCAAAGGCGGTTCAGCAGAGGGGGAAGACAAGTGGGTCCACATAAACCAGTTGAAATGTTGCCATCCCAGGCACACTCTGCAACAACTGGAGGAATCCTCTGGAATCCTAGCGGGTACTGTCTCAGACTAATTCAGTTCCAACCATAACAGACCACATCTAGTCTCTAAAATATTGTGATTTGCATGAAACTGTCTCTTAGTTATACTGTTTTTTTTTATCAAAGTAAGAATGTAATGTTTCGTCATGATGAAATGCATATGCTGTCCCACCATCTCAACAGTGGTGGAAAAACGTCTATGAGTAGGTATTGCCGCTCTTCCTTTGTCGTCCTAGGAGAAAGAAGACCTTGAGACTGGCCAAGGAGGATGATCCGGAGACCGGGAACGAAGATCCAATGGGCCCAGTGGACCGCCCAATATTCCCATCAGGACCGGCGAGGAGAACCGATCGATCCGACCGGATGGAGGAAAAGATGCTGAACTGTGCCATCTATTGGAAGAAGATGAGGAAACATCCCAGATCTTGCGAGTCCCATCAGTGAAACCGAATGGCCATCGCAAGAGGGGGGCTTGTGGGATGTATTTACCCATGCATCCTAGCCCTACCTCAAAACTGTGCAGTACTGACATGAAAACATCATGATGGCCAGAGCTTCCCAGAAAATGCACAGGGAAATGCAGGAAGAATAGGCTGCCACCCATTTCTGCCGATGTTATGGGCACAGAAGGACGCTGCCTAAAACCACCATTGGACTACCCGCACAGTAGTCTGAAACCATTGGGAATGGCAATGCTGATTGCCAAATGCAAACCCATAACTGTTGGGAATTCATTTTCTTAAATCCCAAAAATGGGTGCAGTACCAGTACTCACCACTATCCAAAAGCCATCAGTTTAAAACCACCCTGTGTTTCTCTGAAGGCAGGCTCAAACTGTCTATTTTAAACATTGCAACACATCTAAAAACTCACTGGACACCAGCAGACATTTGGTAGAATGGAGTGTTGTGTGCCTACAAAATCTGGGAAATGAAGAGCCCAAAACAATGCTTATAACAAAACTGCTATGGAGTCAGCAGTTTAAGTTGCACTGGATTTAAAGACACTAAAATCGAAAATGTTTAAATTGACTGAGTGACCTACTTTTGAGTATCACATAGGTTGCAATTGTTTAAATGTCATAGTTTTAAACTTAGAATCAGCCTTCTAGCTGCATATGTGAAAATGTTTAGTTTTATTTGAATGCAGGAACTGGGGAACAAAAAGTGACATTTTATCTGAAACCTGGCTTAAGGAACTGAATTCTGCCTGGCAACTACCCCCATCAGAAGGGAAACTTGAGTCACAGCTGTGTTCCCAGGCCAACCTTCCTTTTGCTGCCCACACTAAGGATATGCCATCTATCTGATAATTGAATTATCTGTGCTCTGTAGGAGAGTGAACAAAGCCCTCTTCACTCAGGCAAAGGTTTTTACTACGCAGTCGTAAAATGTAGCTTCCTCTTGGCAGGAGCTGGGAGGGGCACTGCCTGTGAGAGCAAGCTGGCTTGGCAGAACTGGAAAGACCAGTATTTCTACCTTGTGCTGAGAGGAAACCACACCCCTTTGGAGCCAGAACATAACTTTAAAAAGATGAATAACTCGTAGAGCGGACATGTGAAAATTTTATAAAGGACACCATAATTCTTGTGATTTTTCTGCCCACATTTTAAGAGGTTTTTCGACCCGGTGGCATGTTCAGGGGGGTGTCAGCGGAAAAGTGGATATAACTCTAAATGTATGCATGTTAAAAATCTGAAACTTCATCAGTTAATGTCCCTACTCCCTGCACACATGTATGTAAAGTTGGGTCAATGTCAGAAATTGCAAAATCAGTTAAAAAGTGAAATATGTGCCAGTTCTGAATGCAAGCTCCCAGGAAGAGCAGAGTTTGAACAGGGTATACCTCCTGTAATGCATGATGGGTGCATATGATTTTAAAACAATAGGTACCTCTGCAAATATGTATTTGTTTCAAATCTAGATTTGTGTGTAAATTGACAGGAGGAGTGGACTTTCTGCAGGCTGTAAAATGACATCACTCTGACTCACAGTTCATTCCCCAATCAAATGATAAATGGAAGTTTGACCAATTAGAAGCTGAGAGAGAGGTAGGGTCAGTGATGCTAGAACACACCCACATTCTAAACACATAAAAGCAGACAGACAGGACAGATAGGGACCTTCAAAATCCATCTGCCGCTGGAAGCTCTGCCGGAAAAATCCATACTTTACCTCCATCAAACTTCCAGAGAGCCAAACTAGAGACTTCAATCTATCCAGAACTAGAGACCAGACCAGACCAGAGAGAAAGCAGTGCTGTACCCAGAGAGACCCAGACCAGCAGAGAGAGTGACCAGAGCCCAGTCTAAAACCCTGACCAGATCCGTGATGAGGCCCATTTAATTCAAGAATATAGTGTGAGTACCCAGCAGAACTGTGTAGAACCAATCTCTTAGTTTAAATTCATCTAATTCAATCTATTTAACCTAAGTAGAACTGCCTCCTAGCTGTCACCTGTCATTTCTAGTTGCAAGCTGCACTTGTCATTTTGAGCTTTTGAAATTTGCAAACCCAAAAACGACCTTTATTAAATCGCTCATATCTCCGCGACCGTTTGGGCTAGAGACTTGCAGTAACTTTCCTCTGATAGCTTAGAATCGTAGCTTTGAATCGCACCAAGAACCGCATTCCTACCCCTTATAGTTTTACCGCAATCGCGGAACACGCATCCGCGAATTTTACCGCGATTTGCAATTTCTTCACATGTAAAAACTGCTGCTGTTTGCTTTCCATTTGCCAGAAATTCGTTTAACCTGCTAACTATCCCTGCATCATTGCTAGTGTGAGCCTGGACTAATATTAACTAGATACCACTCACCCTGAACCTCTGAAAGGGAATTAAAAAGCATTTCCAGCATATTTCTCATCCATTGCTAGCACATATCAAAGCATTTGGGCCTGTGACTTCAAAACTCCTATCTGTTTTCTGTTGTCTAAGCTTGCTGGATTGAACTGATTACATTGATTGCATTTCTGAGAACTGTGTGCTTCCTCCCATTTCCTTGCATTGCATAAAGAGGGGGGGAGTGAATAGCCAGAGAAAAGTGATTACATTGTTTGGTTGAAATCATATTGCGTATTTTCTGTACTGCATTCATTGAATATTGCATCCACCTGAGCTTACATAAGGCATCCTCTACCACATTATACTTTTGTTCCTATTTACCAGTGTGCTACCTTATCCATTTCATCTCAACTCCTTAGTAATTATAAAGAAGTGTGCTAGTGCCAGATTCTCTGTTATTAATCTTTATCATATCAGATTAAGTGTGCTATTCAATTATTAATTTATTACAAGGTGTGACATATATATATCTATTGTTTAAATTATCAAATAAACCTTTTAAACTTGCAAAACAGAACTACTTCTTGGCTCAGTGGGGTCAGGGGGATTCCAAGAGAGGGGTGTTATATAGGGGTAGTCATCCAGAACGCATGAACTGGACCTAAAGATATATCAATAAGGGTTTTCATTCAGTATTATAGACTAGGCGCTGACTTAGCTGTAGTGTTGAATTGAATCCCCTTACAGGACGCGTATCCGCAGGTCGTCCCATCGCTTGCGGCATTGCTGTGGGGTGCGGGGTGCGGTCCCCACCGCACTTACCCGCTGTGCCACCAGAGCCCATATGGCCTTCTTGTTTGCAAGTGCCGTCCTGGTCATTTGCGTGCAGAAGACGACGGCAGCATTCTCCTGGAGGGTCTCTGTTAGCACGGTGAGTTCCTCACGGGAGAAGTGGACCTGCCGCTTGCGGTCGCACGCTTTCTTCGCTGCTTTTCCCATTATTCTTGGTTTCGCTAGGGTGGTTGACGGGTTGGGGTGTGTTTCAGGGTAGTGATTTTAGTGGTTGTGTGGTTTTAGTGTATTTATAGGTGTACGCCGGGTTGTTTCCCGTTCCGGGCCCATGTTTTAACTTCCGTTTCCGTATATTTCCGGCCACCGTACTTTCCGGTAGGCGCACACTGCGGTGACCGCTAAGAGGGGTGGCGGTATTGCACCTGGGGCGCCGTACGGCGGCGGTGTGGGCCGTTTTGGGGTCTTTTCCGCCATCGCGGACTTTGCACTTCCGCCATGCCGTGGTGCTCGTGCCCGATGGGTCGGAATGGGCCGCACTTTGCTCCTTCGTGCAATGGCGGAAACGCTATTTACGCTGTGGCGCTCCGGTCAGTCGCTTTCCGCCAGGGTCGTAATGAGGGCCATGGTCATTTCGTTTAGGTGGGAGCGAGGAGTTGGCTTGGTAGTTTCTAATATTCGTGTTAAAGTTTCATGGTCAAGTCTTTTCAAGTTTATGTTGTGTGTTGCTGGCAGTTGTGTGTTTTTGGGCATCAGACATAACAGGATTTTAACAGTGAAAGGGATCATATAATGGTCGCTCCGTACGATTGGTACCAGAGGGGCAGCAGTCGAAAGTCCATCCCTGCAGAAAATTGCCTCTATTTGTATGACATGAAGAGTCTCCAGTAGGGCGCTGAAGGAGTTTGTTGTGATTTAATTTACTCTTTCTAACCAGATGTTGAAATCTCGCAGAAGAATTATGTTATCATGATTTCTAGAAAGGTTAGCTATGGCATCGATGATTTTTGCGGCAAAATCTGGGTTATAGGTGGGTGGTCTGTAGATGAAAAGGAAAGTACATTGAATTGATCGTTGAGCTTGAGTTTGACTAGGAGTGATTTGTAGCCTTCTATGTCTGTTGAGGGTAGTGGTGAGGAACTGATGTGCTTTTTGGTGCACTGGAGAGATTCCTCCTCTCCTTCTGGTTTCTCTGTTAAATTGTAATAGTTTATAATTGTTGGGTATAGCTTCATGGGCGATCACTCTGAAAGTGTCTTGAGAGCCATGTTTCTGTGAAGAATAGAGCTTTTGTACCTCCTTCACTTAAGAGATCTTAGGTTTCGGTTTTGTGCTTTACCACAGATCGCGCATTGAGCAGGCTGCAGTGTAGTGTGTGCTGGTGTTTAATTGGATTGTGGGTGGATGGTAGAAGATATGGTCTGTTGGGTAAACTGAAGACAGTGAAGCAGGTCACTTGGGCATAGATCTGGGTTTCTAATTGTAAGTACATTTTTCTTCTGTGTTTTCCAATGTCACTTACTGTGATGTCACCATGGTAGAAGGTCAAAGGACTTCCCTTTGCGTAATGTCATCAGGCCCAAAGGTAATGTAATGTCAATTCCTGTGATGTTAATGCCACTTCTACAAACTTTGATGAATTGATGTCCATGGCATTGTATCATAGAGTAGCACCATAGCGACCAAGCTTATTGAAATTCCTGTTCTGCTTGTAGGGTTTAGCACTTCACCCCCAACATGTCACTGGTGTGCCACCAGTGTGCATCTATGCAATGCCAGCTATACTGCTTAACTGCTCCACATTAAAGAGCTCTATAGCCCACTGGCCACTGTCCTGCCACCATCCCTTGTCTGTAGCCTTGCTGTTAAATTAGTTGGCCACCGCTTCACCTGCAGTCTGCCTGCCGCTGCCCTGTTTCACTGTCCCATCTGGAGTGGAGTAGATGAGCGGATCTGGTGCTTAGCATTGAAGGGCATGTATTCATGCAGTGTAGGAGCATGACGCCAGCCAGATACAGAGGTGGACAATGCAGGGGAAGCATGGGGATCGATTTTGCTATCTGATCACAATGTCCACCTGAGATCCACCTGGTGACTGTTGATGACCTCCAAATGCATGGTGGGCTAGTGGTGATGTGGTATAATATGCATGGTGGGTATATTGAGGCACTTGGTGCCATTTGCAGCACTCACCGAAGCTGATAGGTGCTGCCACTTGTTTGTACTTTTGCACCTTCTTGACAAATAGATGCCCTGAAGATGCCCCAGTGGGACACAGCGTTCCATGGCTTCCGTAATGACCTCAACCCAAAACGATGTACATTTTGGCCAATGGAAACCGTTGACCTACTGGATGCAGAGATGTTGATAGGTGACCACAAACCTGCACCTCAACTACAGTCACAATAACAATGTCACCCTTCACCCTTAGGGAGCAGCAAGGCAGCCACGTGCTCCACATCACCAAAACATTCTATGGTGTGCACGGAGATAAAGATCTACGATATTACCCAAGAGACTCCCCCATCAGATTTCAAGCTTGAAGAGATATTGCAGAGGAGCCGACAAGATGTAGAAGAAATAGACAGTCCGTAAGGTGGCAGGAAGATAGCTCAGTGCAGATGATGGAGCAAAAGTAGACCGCTTTTTCCCCCACTGCCAATCTGACACCATTCAGATAGTAGGAATCAATGGGAAGATATCACTACCAGTAAAAATATAGAAGGAAATACCAACAATCAAATAGCCTCTAGGAGCGTCAAAACGAAAACTCCAGCCAACACAGAGATAGGACTGTCAAAGCCACCAAAGTCAACTAGACTAGGACATTGAATGCAGCAGTCATCACGCCTGAGCCGATTCGAAGGATGGGCAAGATCATGACATGTAAAGCATTGATGTCGACTGCGAGAGACAAGATGGTCAGGTTACACAGAAAAAGATTGTCATTCTCACCAATGTTCTATAACCCTCAAGGCATGACCCGCAGGAGATCCTGAGAAGAAATACTCATGGCATATTTTAGAGAAAGGGTAGGGTCGTGCCTCGCCTGGACCTATGACCTGAAAAATTAGGGAGAATCTGCGTTCCTGAAGAGGATCCTTTCAAGGACTCTGCAATCACAGGATGCCGAGAGAGGAATCTGCTAGAAGCATGATAGAACAGCAAGGATTTGGGAATGATAATAATATCGCATTTAATAGTAGAACATTTTTAATAACGCTTCATGCTGGCCTCCTTTTGCTTCAAGGCGCTGTGCTGAAAATGAGATTATCATTACCCAAGTTAATGGTATTCAATTTATTGGCTTTAGAAAATATAAAGGGTATGTTGAACTTGTGGAATGCAGGCTGCCCCATTCCGAAAACGAATACTTAACTCATCGAGATATCCACGCATAACAAAACACTTGTTAATTTGGTGACGTGTTGGATGCAAGAGAAATGAGCTGAAACAAGAGTCCTCGATTTGAATTTACCCACTGATCCTTTTCCTTCACCCTACTCTATTTATCAAATAAACCGCCGGGGGGAATTCATTTGTCTTTATAATAGGGAGAGTAGGCATATAACCGACCATCCAATGCTTCTCTCAATGGGGATATCCCAAGGGAAGCAACTGGATTTATAATCCTCAGCTTTGCACTTACGCTGGTGCTATAATGTCATCTTGCCCACTATGGGAACATTACCAGGCTCTTGTACTTCCATCCTTAGCTCCCTTACCCTTTATTCATCGCCATTCTTGCTGCCCTGCCCCCTGGAGTGACAATCATAGAAGAAGACAGCTTTAGTAGAACTTCTCAAAGAGAGTAGCATGATCAATTTCAGCATTAAGAGCGACACAACACAGTACCACCATGCAGCCATCACTGACAGTTCAGAGCCATGCAGCAATGCATCATGGGTATGCAAACTCGCTGAAAAGCTGGCTTTTTTGCTCCATGCAGGACATCTACTTTCATAGTGTTGGCCAAAAATCTACGACTTGCTGTGTGACCAGACCCGCTACCCGCTGCCATCAGAGTTCTTTTGACAAGTCTATGAAAAGGACAGATGGGTCCCAATCCGAAAACCATGTGTCCCGCCCATTTGTCTCACTGATCCTTAAAAGTGAACACTGCATGCACAAATGTCTTGCATACATTTTAGCGTTCAAGAAAGATATGCAGTTTGTGGTCTTACATGGGGAAGGAAGACTTGCAGGTAGGTCTCGTGCAAATCACTTTTCACAAAGGAATGCGTTCCTGAATGGGATCCCCACCGGGTGAATAGACTCATGCACCCACTCTGTTTCTGATGTAAGAGAACACAGCCTTGCTGTGCCGGAAAGTAAAATGCTCATGAATAGTGCTTCAAAATGTGCCTAATGCATCGTAGAATGAACGAATGAACAATCTTTAGTTTGAAGATTAAAACCATCATAAAAGACATAATACAAATCAGTACACCCAATGCCATACTCCTTTCCTGGGCAAACTCTTGGGAAAACTGACCATCTCCCATCTTAATCTTCACACTGAATCTGTTGGTTGTCTCCATGACCATCAGTCTGGCTTCAGAGTGTTCAGAAGCATGGAAACTGGTCTACTGAACATCCGTGAAGACCTGCTCTCCAACCTCGATTCCGACACCCCCTGTGTCCGCATCTTACTTGATCTCTCTTCTGCCTTTGACACAGTCAACCATGCAATCCTGCTCAACCGTCTTTGTGACAACCTGGGTACCACCGATCAGGACATGGCTTGGCTGACCTCTTTCATCTCTGATCGATGCTCCCAGATCCAACTTGGGTCCTTCCTCTCCTCTATCTCTATCTCTACCTGTGGTATTCCCGAGGGGTCTATCCTCTCTCCCTAGCCATTCACCCAATACCTGGCACTCCTTGCCCACCGCACTGCCGCTCTCTGCCACAACTTTCAATGCTATGCAGATGACACTCAACTCATTTTCAGGCTCCCTTCCACCACTTCTTCTTCTCCTTCTCTCAACTCTACTGTCTGTCTACTATCCACGAATTGTGTGCCACCAATGATCTTTGCCTTAATACCAGTAAAACTGAGATTCTCCTCATCGGCATACCTGCTCCCTCCTTTCCTGTCTCTCTCTGGCCGGTCTCTCTTGGCTCTCTTCATGCTCCCACCTGTGAGACTAAATACCTCGGGTCATCTTTGACTCCACACTCTTCTTCTCTCCTCACATCTCTGACGTTTCTAAGAAGTCCCAATACCATCTGCACCTCCTCAGAGGTATTCTTCCTTTCCTCTGCTTCCCCCAGAAGCTCACTGTCTCCAGATCTCTGGTTCTCTCTAGGCTTGACTATTGCAACAGCCTCTTTCTAAATCTGCCTGCTTCTACTCTCCGCCCTCTGCAACTCATCCAGAACAGGGCTGCAAGACTTGTCCTTGGCCTTAAGCCCAGGGATCGTATCTCTTCAGGACTGAAATCTCTGCACTGGCTCCCATTGCCTGTGAGGATTAAGTTCAAAACCCTCTCCAGTGTCCACAAGGCGTTCTGAAGCCTGGGGCCTCAATACCTTCAACTCTCTCTTCCGAAATATCTTCCTTCTCGAGCTTTTCACTCATCCGCCTCCAACTCCCCCATGGTCAGTCGCTTCTCCAAGCAACGAGTTGTGGTCGATTTCTTTCTTCGGCTAGGGCCACCCTCTGGAACAGCCTACCTGGCTCCCTGAAACTTGAGAAGAACCATCTCTGGTTCCAGAAGAACCTCAAAACCTTCCTGTTTGCTTCTGCTTTCTCTCCCCCACTGAACTCCTGGCTGAAGCTGAAACTGCACTCGTCACCTGACTACCCTCTGATCTCAGGCCCAGGTCCCCTTCCCTGCCAGTTGCAACCATGCACTGCCTCCTTGGCATCCCCCTCACTTGGTGACTGTTTTCTGTATCCCTCCAGCCCCCCAGCACCTGACACCTGATGTCTGCACTTACCCTTGCACTCGCCACCAGCTGGCCGCTCTTTACTATTAGTCTTATTTATTCCATTTATTTTTACTGTTATTCACTTGTACTGCACTTCCCCTCTAAACCCCCCCACACCTTTCCCCTCACCCTTCCCCTGCACTTGGCCGACCTCATTGTCACATGGCCTAGTAAGATAGTTGTCTCTGTCTTCCCTCTGTTCCCCCTCCCTTGCCTCGTCGCGCCTTGAAACACTTGTGTATGGGCACGTTATAAATGCCATATCATATCATATCATACATAAGTTGCATAATAGTCCTTCAATTCCTGCCTCCTGAAATGTACACACCTGCACCAATGTGGGTGGAATGCTGGACGTGGCTGTCCACAAGTGAATGTAGGTTTCAAATGCATATGTAGTTTTCAGATACACGCTTGACACTTATATAGAGTTTCCACCAAAAAAGTGAATTTAAAAGGCCGAATTCAAGTGTTGGTCACATTCGGCACAGGCATTAAAGATCGGACCCGAAAACATCAAACTGTGTGAGTGGGGGTTGTGGGGTAGTCCCCTGCTCCCCCAGTTCGGTATTTATGGGTTGAGGGGTTACAGGGGTGTTCCCCATACACATAGAAGAGAAAGCAGGGGAAAAAAGCGCTAGTTCTGAAAAGCTCGAATTGCAAAATGCGGCAAAGTGGGTTTCGCTATTTCCTAGTTCAAGCTTTCTCGGAATTCGCAACGATACATCCCTTAAATATATAGGTGTGTGGGAGGGCTTCCCAGTCCTTATTATGCATAAAGATCCCATCCGTGACTCAGGGAGCCTTCTGACACACATTGGGGGCAGCAGAATAAGAGGGGCATGGGTGCGAGGGAGCACTGTAAAGCGCACACTGAGGAATGGTATCACCTCTCGGATGTGCACGAAGAGAGCTGCCTTGAGCCTATCACCCATTGCTTACCAGATGTTCTAGACAGAAGGGGTTTTCATGGTGAGTATGAACTCTCCATTTTAGGGGTGACTTTCTATAAATTGCAGAGTCGCAAAGTGGGGCATAAAATGGTCTCGGGCACCAATGAAAAAGTGGTCCACTATTACAAATGGCAATTCATTCCCTTTGTGACGTAGGTGGAGCTTTTTGATAAAAATGTAATTCAAATTGTGCATTCCAGTGATACAAAGGGGAACCGAAGATAACCCAATGACAGCACAAACGCTGTAAAATAATAAAACTAAATCAGCACACCTAATATTAAAGCCTTCCCGTTGCTGACTCCTCTGCAGCATACCCCACACTTACCTCACACGATCAACGGATCAGCCTAACTACACAAAAACACACAATCCATACATTCACCATGAAACTAGCTGCTGCAGACAAACAGCTTAAACACTGGACTTTGCCCTTCCGGGCACAATAACCCCATTTTGCACAATCAAAACACACCTAGAAATCCGTCTTACGCAGACGCCAGTTTTTCCTAGTTCTACAAGCACCAACAGAAAATCACAACCTCTATCCTACTCCCTCTTCCCTCATTAACCTACCCAACCCACTTTCTTACAGAACCACGAGAGGGCCTGGAGACGATACCAATAGAAATGATGTGTAGTATAAGACAACTTACCATAACATAACATTTTAAATAATACCTATTCAGTAACACTGGTCTAAACTACTTACTGCATGATAAAGTAACGGTTTCCCACCCCACCCTCTCCTGATGAATCTCACATTAATCAGGTGGTTTTAACCCCCTGAACCCTCATTAGAACACCCACCACCCCCTTTCCACCTCAACACACATACGCACACAGACACATAAACGCACACATGCACACCCATGCGAAAACTCACTTCTCACTCCAGCAACGACGCCGCTGGGGCTCACAGAGCTTATCAGCCCTTGTGCATACTCGCGTGCGGCAGGGGCATAACAGTTCGATTTAGAAAGAACGTTCGGTGAGGTCACAGGTTAGGTTTTTGGCCTAATACCGAAATAACTTATCAAATTGGCCAAAAACGTGGTCCTCACTAGCATTTTGTGAATTTGGTTCTGGCATTGCCCTATTGCCTTAAAGGCCAGTCAGATCCTAATAATTTGAACCATTTTGAATCATAGCATTTACTCAAGGCAAATCCAGCTGGGTGTATTTACCTTTTTCCACCAATCCCTGAAGCTAAAGTAACATAACTTGATATATCAAGGGGCACGTTGGATGTGACATGATGTGCCGTAGGATAGGGTAATGTATCGTGAAATTCACATCAAAACACAGAATAGTACACAAGAGGGAGATCAGCATATTACAGTCTGAACTAGAGAGGGAGATTTCTGTATTTTAAATAGTGCAATATTACATATTATATCACTACGGTTTTATACTGCAACAAATCACCACCATAGTTGTATTTGAGTACCTGGGGTGGTCAGTGGGAAGGTGTGCCGTGCCCCCGCCAGGACTATCCAGACCTTGGTCTGCTGGAGGAAAGAAAATAAGCAAGGGGAGGATAGGAGGATTGTAAAGCAATGTAGCTGGGAGAGGGCCACACCATGAGACTGTGGCATGAAGGAGAGAGCAACAGTCAAGCTCATGCTACCCAAGAGAGGGCCACACCATAGAGACCGTCAGGAGAAAGACAGTCTGCCGCAGGATAGATGGGTTTACCAGAATGATTTGGAAAACCGATCCATCGCATCACAGCACGCACATTCACGGCACCAGAGGACGACCTTTCAGCGAAAGTGGGCTATGGTCTAATAACGGGGGATACGGTATACAGTGTTAATAACGAAAAATAAATAACGACAAACCTTTTCAGTGACAGCCGAATGGTTTGGTAAAAGTATATATGGGGGTGGGGTAAGGGATTGACAGGGGTGGGGGCAGAAGGGGCTGGATAAAAAAGCTGGAGAAACGGGGTGCTTGGGGGAGGGGGAAGCCCCAAATAAAATTTTAAAAAAGAAATTCGACTTGTTTTGTTATTAAAGCACTGCAAAACCATGTTGTAATGTTTGTTGTCGTTATAAACATATGGAACCGGGGATACATCACCTGGATTGGCAATGAAGCAGTAAAAAGAGGAAAGCATAACTGATTTTCCAATGATGTCAATGTAAACAGTAAAATCGAAGACCTTAAAAATAAAGTAAAATTAACTAAATGTATTGTATTTCTTTTTTCCCTAAAAAAAGGAAATTTAGTCCAATTGTATATAGCTGTTTTAAAAATGTGCTTTTTGTTCCTTACTTATCTAGCAGTATTTTGAAACCCCCGTTCCACCACTCTTTTCCGCTGACTCAATGGGTCCCCCTGGCCCCCTTATTCGCCACTTCCCTATATACATACGTGAAGGCGCACTTTCAAATCTGGGGCTCCCTGCACCCTCAAGCACCAGCCCAAACCTTCTTTGAGCTCCCACCCAATTTACATTATATTACTCCTGACCAGCTGTGCCTTTGTATTTGTTTTGATTTATGGTTTTTTTTTAAAAATGTTTAATGAAAGCAAGTGATCTTTTGGGTTCTTCGTTTTTATCTTAGTTATTTTCAGTAAAAGTTACCTTTCTCGCTTCATGTTCTGAGCTCTTCATTTCTGCAGAGTTATCTGCACTGTGTCCCGAGAAAGCAGCTGTCACAGAGGGGCCGAGGCTTCATAGATCTCCAGCTTATGAGAGCAAGTCGATTCCTAAGAGGCTTCCATATAAGACAAAGTATCCAATAAAGGCAGAGTGCATGCTTATAGAGCATATTACAGGGGTCTCCTTCATCTGCAGTAGGCAGGGCACACAATATCAGAGTGCAACAAGAACACTACATCACACAGAGCCTGCCACAGGGGAAGGAGAGGGTCCATAAACCACGTGTGCGGGGAACATTGCCTTTGTAACACTTCAAAGCATACAAAAAGAAAAGAAAAAAATATATATATACACATTAAAAAGAGGCAATTAATATATCTAAGATCTGAAATGTATTGTTTAAAACAAGATGCAATGAAAATTATTATATTAAACTGTGACTTCCATGCACCTTCCCCCTTTTCCCCTTCCCATGCACTTGCACGCTCTCAATGTCACTGGGCCTAGTGAGTGCATGTTTTTGTTCTCCCCTGCCTGTTCGCTCTCTGAAACACTTGTGTATGAGCGCGATATAAATAACGTATCATTTCATTTCATTTCAAAGGATTCATTTTACTAGAAGTAGCGAAATGTCATGTATTGTTTAGTCTTGCCATAGTTCAGTAATGCCGCTGTAAGAAACACTATTCTGTGCCGGCTAAGCCTAATAATGACAGTATTGACATTAGAAAAATGTTTCCATGATGGCTGTGCCAATAAATGATGGTGTGGACATTTTAAAAACACACTCACGTTGGTTATGCACAAAACAACTCTAGTTAGCTTTTCCCTACAAGTCCAGTAATGCCTCTAAGAAGATAGGTTCATGCTGTTTGTTCCAATGTATGCCAGTAGTGCCACTGTAAGAACACACTTAAGGTTGGCTTTGCTCAATAATGTCAGATACTGCACAGTCAGATTGGCTTTGCTCATTAAGGGCAGTACTGAAACTTTTAAAACACACTGACATTGGCTATGCTCAGTAAGCTCAGTATTTCCACTTTAAAAGAACACCAATAGCTATGCTCCATAAGGCCAATATTGCCACTATGAGAACACACTTATTCGGCGTATGCTCAATAAGAAGACTTAAAGAATGTGCCCACGTCGTCAGTGCTCAATAAGTCTAGTATTACTACAAAGAAGACATTCACTTTGGCTTTGTGCAATAAGTCCATCATTGCCATTTTGAAAACACACTCACATTCGTTATTCTCACTGAAAAATCCAATGCATAATGCTGTACCCAATAATTCTGCATTGCCCAGTAATAAACCCATCTCCAGTTACTCTCCCAGCCGACTGGTACCTTTTTTAAGCTCACCACACACAGCATAGGCCCATGGCCTGCTATCACTTTGCACAAACCACAATACCGCCAGACTCACTGGCTCTGTGCTAACTCATGATTCATTTACATTCCTGCACACATATTCAGACATTCACACACATACACACATGCATACATACAGAGAAGCCTTCACGTGCATATGCACACAATAGCTCTAATGCATTTTGGCAATAGAAACCAAAGTGCAAGCTGACCTTCAGGTGGCTCAATTTTCTGCCATCTTCACCAAAGAAGCATCACTATATGTCCCTTCAATGATAATGGGCAGTGTAGTACAGCATCACCTTCTTAGCTGGGTAAATACCCCTAACATCCTATGTGACTGACAGCTGGGATTCTGTGAGGGCCTTGGAACAGTGAACCAGGCACTCAGTCTATGATTACTGATAGAAACATATGTAACGTTGTCAGATTCACCTATCTGCTTGACCTTTAGTGATCTCTCAACTGCCTTCGATCTAGTGGATAGAGAGTTGCTGTGGTTAACCCTGGTGGATCTGTGTCTTCCGGCGAGGTTACTGAAGTGATAACATTGCTATACTCTGAAACTGATTGTGTTGTCAGATATAGGATGGGGGTCGCTGTACAAACCCTTTAGGTCAACAAGAGGATTACGACAGGGGTGTCTGCTGGCCCCAATTTTGTCTAACGTACACATCAATGAGTAACACGCAACATTGGAGGAAGCCACCTCTGCCGTGTCAAAGTTAGGCGTAAGAAGGGTCCCACTCCAAGCATACACTGACAATAATGTCCTTATGGCCAGGACACCCAAGGCATCACAGGTATGGCCAGATGCCTGTGTGGACTTTATTAGCAAGAGGTATTCAGTAGTGAACCTAAAACAAAACCTGCACAATGACAAGAGGGACCTTTCAAAACCCTTCTTACATTCACAGCAGAGCTCCTTTAGACAAAGTGAAAGTCTTTGATTCTCTCCGGATCGGTTTCTAACTGGGGGGTGTTGTTAAACCCCACACAGAGAAGCAAGCAGTTAAAATGGCCCTGGCTACAGCCGCCGGACTCCCTTTCTCTGACTCCATAAAAGCGCAACCGTTGACGTTGCTAATCAAAGTGTATAAAGCTAAGCCACTTGTGATTGGCATATATGGATCTGAAATTTAAGGTTTTGGGTCTGCCCACACACTTCAAATAAGTGAAGGTACATTTTTCAGAAAGCTGCTTACACTACCACTAGATGCCCCAACACGAGTGGTGCATAATGAGCTTGGGTTAGGCTACATCGAGGATCAGTGCCGTATGGACGCCCCATTATTTTGGGTTTCTATATGGGTTAATCCACATACCTCCCTTTCAAGAGAAATCATCTCTGATATCCTTCAAAGCTGGGGAGCTTTACAACTTTGATGTTATCCCACGTGAAAAATTCCTTTAAGTCAACTAATGCTGTGTATTTGTATGGGAGGCCAGAGCTACTTGAACATTTTTGTAAAGGCAGGGTGAGCGCCCTGTTCCATAATAGCAAGAGGAGGTGGGCACTGGTGTGGAACACGCCTAGCACTTTGCTCTGTAGTATAATTAGTGAATTTGATTATTTTAGCCGCAATCGCCCATGCAGTTGGAGGTGGTATTGGTATTGTCCTGGATCTGTGCGCTTCTTTTAGGTAAGGATAAATATCCACACCCTTGTCAGGGTTCAAACCACTTGTTTTTTTTTATTCATAAACTAGACATGTTGTCCATGTGTGGTCAGCCGACACGTGTTTCGACCTCTAGGGGCTTTATCAAGGCTGACGATGGAGAGCTTTGTTGCCATGATACCGGAGTTTATTGCTGCGTCATTCAAAGAAATTAACGTGGAATTTGCAGATTGCTAAATCCCGTATCCGGACTCTTAATCAGCCCACAGAGCACCTAATCGGGATCAAATCTACCACACCTATACAGGATAGAACTGGCCAGGACTCATACAGCCCAAATCGAAATACTAGCCTTGATAAAGACCCTAGAGGTCGAAACATGTGTCGGCTGACCACACATGGACAACATGTCTAGTTTATGAATTTCAAAAAACAAGTGGTTTGCACCCTAACAAGTGTGTGAATATTTATCCTTACCTAAAAGAAGCGCAGAGATCCAGGACAATACGTTATACTGTTACATAATAAGCGAAAAGAGACCATAGAAGTGATTGATAAGGGAAAAACAGCAAATAGAGCTCACATGGTAAAATTCATTACCCTAATCGATTGGAGTGCTACTTGGATTAGAGCCCATATTCTCCACAGCAAAGAAACCTAGTGCTAATGAGATTTAATCTCATCATGGCAAACTTCTGTATCAGGAAGGGGGATGGACCTGAAGGTGGTGGGTGCCTCTTCTGTCTGACGACTGTGTAAGCTTTGGGTCCCTTTCTCCTCGTTTGTCTGGCCTATACGTGTATAAAGCAAATAACTATAGTACCAGTGTTAAGAGACAGAGAATTTACACATTTTAAACCAGCCCTCCTTCATTGTCTCTTGTTGCAAGACAGAGTTATTTCTTGGGCATTCTACTTGTTCATTAAGAGAGAGCTTTGGGCCAGAGGGGAAGTATCTTGAGGGACGGCAGCAGGATTTAGTAATATTTGTTTAATATTAGGGCCTTATCAATTAACTATTTAATACGTGATGGATCTCACTTTTTTATTAATTATAATTGAAACTTTAAATGCTGATGTTTGTATTGTTGGAAATTACAGTTTGTATGGGAACTGCACTCCATGATGATATTGTTCTTTCATGGTTGAAGCTTTGTAATAAGTGTTAATGTTACGACTTTCGTTCACTGGCTGCTTTTCTTTCACTGTGGTTTTTGCGAAAACATTTTGGCTCGAAAAAACTGTGATGGGGGATGAGTAAGGGCATATAAGGGGAGGTGGTTTAGGAGGATAGGGAATAAATACAGGGGGTGTGGGTACTGGAGGGGACCCCCCAGATAAAAACAAATAAAAATGTGATGAGTTTTATCGGACAAACATTTCAGGCAAAAACTCTGGGAAAACAAAAATGGGGGTGAATGTTTTTGGTGTGATTTTATTAATTGTATTTTACCACTGCCTGTTTATGATTGATGCATTGCAATCGAATAAACCTGAAACAGACTGACTGAAATTAGCGCTCCCATTCTGCAATCACTTTTCACCAGCGTGCACATCCGAGGGCAGGAAGCAGGGAGTTTTGTCAACTTCTCTCCATGAGTCCTTCCTGCACTGGCTAAGGTGTCATGAAGCCGTTTCCCATCGAGGCACAGATTACCAGAGAGTTGCAGGAGCTCCCCTTTACATGTAAAGTGCATGGATTACCCGAGCCAACATGCCCAATCCAACTGAGGAAGCTAAACACCTCCAGCCTTGCACGTTCCAGTGGGTGGGCACCAGCAGGTTTGCTCAACACGGGCACCGTGCAGCTGAGGAAGCGCCCAGTTTATATGACTGCTAGCGGCGCGTGGAGGCCTGTCTACCATTGGATCATCCCCCACTGACAGCTGTCAGAGAATACATGCTCTTCATCTTCATAGAGGGTTGTGAGTACAGCTGGATTGGCAATCTGGAGAATGAGAACACTCCCTGAGAAGTTTTGCCTGTGGAAATGCAGAAAATAGTTGCTCCTTTCTTCATGGATTGGTCACCAGGCACTGATGGAAGAATATATATATGCGTTGTTGATGTTAGAGCTGGGCTAGCTGAACTAAGCATTCATCAGCAATTTGGATCGCAGCACAAAACGCCGGCCCAATCCGAATCAATCTCTCTCGCTGCATGCTGTCCTGGTCTTCACCACCCTCCCAATTCTCAGGCTGCACTCGATGGTCTCCCTCTTCCCTGGTAGCATTGAGTTTGGCCCTCTTTGCCCTGTCAGCCATACAGTGAACATGCTCTAAATGGAGTCCTACAGCTGGCACTGGCACATCTAAAGTACTACTGGACCTACTGCACCTGTGGGAGAAACTCACAGTATTTGCGTCCTATAACATTGACAAACCACCACTGGAGGAAGGACACACTGATATGATATGTTTTGATATGATAGTTTATTTATAACGCGCTTAATACCCAGAGGTTTCTAGGCGCGGACGCGGGGTTCGAACCTGTGTTTCTCTGTATCTTCTTGCTTCTGAGCATGTTGCCCCTAAGCCATCCTCCCGAGACTCTACAACACTGCTAGTTGACAACATGACCCATTCCAATCTGTGGGTGCTCATCGAGTCCTGTTTTTTCCTTTGCATTCTGGGACTTATAGTCCCAATTTAATACTGGGAAAAGTGGAACTACAAGTCCCAGAATGCAATTAATAAAATAGGACTGGACAAGTACCTACAGAATGGAATGTAACATGTTGGCAACTATGCAAAGTTCTAGAGTCCTATTGGACTGACTGTGTAATCCTGGATGGAGGTCACACTGAGGGGGTCTCTTGGCACTTGACAGAGTACTACTGGAGGTTACTCACACTCCTGAACCCTTAAATAACAACTGGTCACTGATGGGGCCACATAGCACTGGCATTTTCGATTCTGGAGACAGATTACACTGTTGGCGTCCTGTAGCACTGACAGGGCAGTGCTGGAGTAAGCACTAGCTTTCATAGACCCTAGCACTGACTTGACCTCTGGAGGAAAACAAACACTACTAGAGTCTCCCAACCAGACCGTGTACCCCTGGGGGACGTTCACACTGCTGAGTTCATGTAGCCTTGGCAGAACACTACTTGAGGAAGTTCACACTGCTGTAGTCTCATAGAACTGTTGTAACATTTATAGAGGAAGCTCTAATTACTAGACAGGGCACTGCTGTAAACAGCTCACACTGCTATGGACATGTAGCCTTGACAGGACAATAACAGAGGCATCTCACACCGCTGGCTTTATATAGAACGTATGCGTGCCATTGCTAGAGGAATCTCAAACTACTTGAAGCCTGTTGCATGGCCAGTGTAACACGGGGTCATATAACACTGACAATGCTTTTCTAAAGAATGCCCACACTACAACAAGTTCTATAGTACTGTCAGCTCGCCCCTGGGGGACGCTCATACATAGCCATGATAGAACACTGTTGGCAGAGGTTCGCAAAGCCCACACACACAGGGCACTGCTAGAGCGGTGCACCACTCATATGGCTATAATGGAAAAAAGAGCTCCTGCCTCTTGCCCATGAGATGTGTTTCCTGATACATTCTCATGAATGGAATTGTTCCTGCACTGTTGTTCTTGCATTGGGATCCTACTGCATCTGCTATGTGCATGATTTGTTTACCTATGATGTCTTTTCTGTTTTGTATCTTTTATTTTGTTCTTTTCTCTCTGTCACTTGCACATAGGCATCAGGTGTGTCCTGCTTGCTATAACCTGATTATTCTATTGTTTGCCAGCACTGTTGCTACTGTTTATGCTTTAACTGTATCACTTTTGTCAATCTTACTGCTGTTTGCTTTTGGTACATGAAATAGTAAAATGTTTAACTGTGACGAGGCATGCTGGAGGAAGCTCACACTCCTGTTCTATAATGCTGACAGGAAACTTCTGGAATAAGCTGTCACAGTTGCAGTCCTTCAGGACTGACAATGGAGAAAGCTCACTCTGCTCGAGTCCCATACCACGAATAGGGGCCTGTTGACCTCCTATACCACAGACCATTCTTTTCTAGTTGAAGCAGGCTTCGAGGTGTCTGGCTCGTTGACTCATTTCCAACAGTTCTCTGGTTGGTGTGTGGGCCAGTATAGCCATGTTGTAAGTGTATACTACACATTGGACTAAAATGAATTTACTGCAATGTGGCTAGCATGCATTCGGGGATAGCGGGCTGCTGAGCAGCGCTGTTGAGCCAGTGAACCAGTTTAAACTAAAAGGGGTATGATATGATATGATGGGTTATTTATAACACACTTAATAACCAGAGGTTTCTAAGCGCGGACCCGGGGATCGACCCTGTGGTGCTGCATGTCGTCTTGCTTCCAAGGCGAGCACGTTGCTGCTGAGCTATCCTCCCGAGGAGTATGCATGAGCCAGCTCGAAACATACCAACAACAACAAGGCAAGTGTTTCATTGCATTAGTATAGCCTTATAAACAGAGCGAGGGGTCATTATCCCAAGCGATAAGCACTCCTACCGAGGTCTATGCGGCTATTAGCACATATTGGTTGTAGCAATACATGTTTTGGAGATTTAATGCTGAAGTAATGCACTTTAGTTTAATAATGAGAAAGTAAATGGACAAACTGAGTTAGTAAATTGAATGTGGTTTTACTTTGTAGTATTTAATGAACAAGCTTATCTTCATACGTTAAGCATTACAATTGCAAAGGTGGTTAAACTGGAGCGGGTTTAACAGGAGCATGCAACAAGCGTCGTGCAAAAGTGAATGATATCTCGGTAAGAAAGTGAAAGCATGTTCCCATGATTTGGCTTTCTCGTTGGTGCGCAAAATAGGATGCTGTAGTGAAAAAATGGGTTCTCTTAGAGAGGAGGTGTATCCCTGGAAGAAATGTTCCCTGGACATTACATTATTGTTGCTCGGACTGTTTTTGAAGCCAGAACATTCAGAATGCAGTCAATACCAGTAGTTATTGACCACACCCTGAACACTCTAATTGACTGAGAGGAAGCAAATAACGATTTTCATATTCAAATGTAACCATATGTGATGTTCATGCCATTAATATATGCACTTGGCTCCAATGCCAGACTTGGCTCGCGACTCACGCACGCTTCCCATCACTCTATGCATCTTAACAAACAGCCTCTGACCTCCACCACATCCACACACTTGAAAAACCCATCATCACCTCACCCCAACCTCCCTAACACTAGCAATATTAAGGGTGCATTAATCAATGTCAGATCACTCACGGCTCACGCTCTAGAAGTGGCTGACCTCATTCTCACCCTCGACCTCGACTTTATGGCTATCACCGAAACTTGGCTTCACGCAGCCTCTGGCCCACTACTCTCCCTTGCCATCCCTCCAGGTTACAACATTATCAGACACAATCGTAACTCTAACCAGTCCAAAGGTGGTGGCATTGCCATCATCCATAAAAATGCTCTAAAGTTCCACCTCTCCTCTGTGCATCACTTTTCCTCTATGGAAGCACTGACAGCCAAACTAGCCGTCACCCCTAACCACTCTATCACCTTCCATTTACTTTATCGGCCACCTGGGCCACTATCCACCTTCGCTGAGGACCTCTCTAATATCATCACCCACAACACCAAAACCAAATCCCAAGCCTCGATATTAGGGGACTTTAACCTGGGCCTCACTGACCCCAATGACACTGCTGCCATGACTATTGATAATATGCTTATAAATGCAGGATTCATGCAGTTTATCAACCAACCAACCCACGCTAAGGGCAGACCCCTTGACTGGCTAGCCGCCCACAATTGTCCCATCAATATCATCTCCAACCAACAGTGTGCATGGACTGACCATAACTTAATTACGTTTAACATTCAGTCCATACCTGCCAGCCTCCCTCCTACCATTGCACCGGCTACTGCCACCCGCATTAAACGTGACATCACTTGCAACAGACTCCTCCCCCTCCTCCTCCCGGCTCTCTTTGACAAGGCTCGCTCATGCTCCGACCCCACGGCTATGGTTGACACCTTTAACCTCGCTATGCAAAAAGCCTTAGATATCATCGCCCCATCCAAACTGAGAAAACCCAAACCTCAAGCCCACCTGAACTCTTGGTTCACACCCCAGCTCAGAACCCTGTGCAAAGAAAAACGAATTGTGGAATCACATTGGAAAAGCACCCAGTCCGCAGCCAACAAATCGTGCCTCCTCCTGGCCACCCTTAACTACAAGGAAGCCATATTCCAGGCTAAAAAAAGACACCTACAATAAACGTATTGAACAAGCCAAATCCAACACCAAAGAATTGTTTAGAATCCTAAAAGAACTTGAAACCCCTGTCACTGCACCAGACACTTGCATCAAAGACAGCACTTGGTATACCAAAATCCAAGAGGCTCTCCTCGGCAAGATCGCCACCCTCCAAATTAAAATCAATAACAAACAATCAAGCCTACAATCCAACCCTCAACCCAACCGCATCCCCACCCTAAACCACCCCATCCCAGACTCTCTGACTCCTTTTAGCTTCTCTCCACTCTCCATTCCTGAAGTGGAAAAGATCATCACCAGCCTTAAACCGACCAATTGCCAAGGCGACCTCTGCCCGGCACCCATAATCAAGGAAGCAGCTCATGACCTAGCGCCATTCATTACTACGCTCATCAACTCCTCCTTTAGCTCTGGGATCGTACCTGACAATCTAAAGGACGCGTGGGTCATCCCCCTATTGAAAAAACCCACCCTGGACGCTAGTATACCCACAAACTACAGGCCAATCACCACGGTCCCATATTTACTAAAAATCCTTGACCGTGCAGCATATATACAAATTCAAGATTACCTTGAATCGAACAAACTCTTGGGACTTAGGCAATCTGGGTTCCGGCCACGTCACGGCACTGAAACTGCCCTCATAGATTTAAAAACAAAGATTGAAGATCTAAAAGACAAAGGCAAACTTGCTCTCTTACTCCTCTTGGACCTCTCGGCGGCCTTTGATCTCGTCAATCATGAAATCCTCTGCCGCCACCTTAAATCAGCTGCACACTTCTCCAACAAAGCTACAACCTGGATTAGCTCCTTTCTAGGCAATAGATCTATGCGCGTGTTCTCTCCACTAGCAGCCGCCCCACCCGCACCTGTCTCCTGTGGCGTGCCACAAGGATCTTGTGTTTCACCCACGTTGTATAACGTGTTCACCAAACCTCTCTTCGATATCTTAGACTATCTACACCAACTACGCTGACGACACCCAGATACTAATCCCTATCTCAGGTGACTACACGGCTGACCCCCTCGCTATCAATGTCATCTACCAGGTCATCCAGGCGTGGATGGCTCAACACGGACTCTGTCTTAATGATGCAAAGACTGAGCTCCTTATTCTTGGCTCGCCACAAAAACTTAACAAACTCGACCCTGCGTTCAAGTCCTTCATCATCGATGGGAATATTATCCCAACTGCCAAGGACACAAAAACCCTAGGGATCTACATTGACTCGACCCTATCCCTGACCAGACAAACTAACTCAGTCTCCTCCGCAGCGGCATATACCTGCAAGCTTATTACAGCATGCCGCCCCTTCCTCTCCGCAACCAACTGTGTCACCCTGGCTAGAACTCTTGTATTATCCAAGATTGATTACTGTAATGCACTGTACCTAGGCACCAACTGCTGCAACCTAAACAAGTTACAAATTGTCCAAAACAATGCGATCAGAGCCGCCCTCAACATTCCCAGGCGCCAACACATTTCCGACACCAGACGCAATATTCGCTGGCTCAGTCATATTCAGTCCCACACCGTCTCTCACTGAAAACCCTGGCTCTTACCCACAAATGCCTTCATAACCAAGCTCCCTGCTACCTGGCCAACCGATTTGCCCTCCACAACTTCATTAGACCCCGCAGAATGGCTCATTTAAACTGCCTTGAGGTTCCAAGTTTCAATCTCCAAAGATCAGGTGGAATTAGCTTCCCTATCTTGGCAGCTAAACTCTGGAGCACGCTTCCTAATGAGCTTAGAGCAGAACCCTAATTCCCAAGATTCAAACACCTTACGAAAACCTGGCTGGCCGCCCAGGACACGTAGCTCGTGGTTCTCTGTTTAATTTGTACATGTATATATAATCTGCTTGCCCTCTCATTGCTATTTTTATACCTGTAAATTCTGTATTATACTTGTAAACCTTGTAATTATGGCTCTGTTCGTTTTTTCTTATGTTGTAACTAAGTGATGCGCCCGGTTGCCCCTGGGCCTGGTGCGCTATACAAAAAAATAAAATACAAATACAATGCAGAACACTAGATCTCAGAATCTAAAGAAAAAAATCTGGACTGAATAAACTCCTCGAACTTGACATTAGAAAATTTAAACAAGCTGTCCCTTGACCTTGCCGGTCATGGTTCAGGGCACAATTAAAATGAAGGAGTGTGTGCAGACATTTGATAGCCCGACAGAGATCAAACTGAGCACCTGCACCATGTAAGGGGTGAGTTGTGCACCATTTATTGTGTCTCTGTGTTGTGGTATGTCACTTGTAGTTTTTCTTTCTCATTATGAATACTGGACTGCAATACTGGACTGCACTCGAAAGAGTGCAAGGAAAGGAGGCGGGGCTGCATGTGATATTTAGAAGTGAAATGGAACAACTTGAAACATCTGTAAACTCCCTTACGGGTTCAAATATCAAAAGAAAGTCACATAGTTTTATCATTGTTTGGAAGTAGTATACCCTTGTCTACACCCCCATGCTAGTTTGCACATGAAATGTGACCTCCAACAGGCTGCTGATTTTATCAAGTTGAAACCTATTTTGTACTGGGTGAGACTATGGACTTCACCAAGTCTATCCTGTTATAGAGAAGCTCTCATGTATGTTATGTCCCTCGAATCTTCGTGGTTACTTCTGAGGCTTAAACATGAGAAATCCTGGCTCTTAGATTCAAGACTTGTCACTGATGGAGGTCACCAGGCACTGTGCCCAGGAAAACCAAGGGTTGGCTCATGCGAGCTAGTGTGGTATCATCTCAATGGTCCGTGTGGGTGGCCTGTGACAATTTGAATACTGGTCGCCTTCACTTGACGGTTAAGTCAGATTTTGGTTTTGAAGTCTATATGGATTCAGTAAGGCCCCGTTGCGCCCACTCTTTATGTCTAAAATTCCATCTTAGCACCCTGAAACTGGCAATATTTACACAGAACTGGGATGGGTCCAACAATTTGTATTTGTATTTGTTTTATTTGTATTGCGCACCTGGCGCAAAGGCATCTGGGCACATGTCTTATGGAACTGTGCACTGGTTACAAGGAAAGGTACATATATTAACAGTGATTTACAACATAAGCAAGGTGCGGCAGAGAGTACATACATTTACATAGAGGCTTATTTTTTAGAGTGAATAACAAATTTACAGTGAAGGCACAGTTTCTGACGTAAGAAAATCTATTTACAGGAGGTAAAGAGAGATGGTTCTAGAAGTGCGGAAAGTTTACATGTGAGAAGCAGCGTGGTCCTGCTCGATGAGCCACGATTTGACTTTATTCTTAAACGTGTGGTAAGAGGGTCTGCTCTGAGTGTAGGAGGTAATGTGTTCCAGAGTTTGCCAGCAAGAACTTGGAAGCTGGATCCGCCTGCCTTTTGGAGCTTGAATCTGGGTATTGACAGCGAGTGGGCTTGAGCAGATGTTAAGGGTCTGTTAGGAGTGTGGGCAGTGAAGCGGTTAGCAAGATAGAGTCAAAGCTTGAGGCAACAGGGAGCCAGTGTAGATTTCAGTGTGTATCAGAGAAATGAAGTTTCCTAGGGATGTTAAGAGCCGCCCTTATAGCATTGTTCTGGGTGACCTGGAGGTTGTGATGTTTCTTTGGATAGTCCCTAAATATAGTGCATTACAATAATCAATTTTCACCATAACAAGGGTTCTGGCGAGGATAATACAGTTGGGGGCCGTTAGGAAAGGTCTACATTCTGTTATAAGCTTGCAAGTGTAAGCCGATCCTGAAACCACAGCATTAGTTTGTCTTGTGAGTGACAGGGTGGAATCAAGGTAGATACCTAGTGTTTTTGTATCATTAGAGACCTTAATGGTATTCCCGTCAATAATGAAGGATTTGAAGGCGAGGGCCGGTTTACTGAGTCTCGTATATGAGCCTAAAATGAGTAACTCAGTTTTTTCATCATTTAGACACAGTCCATGATGCGCCATCCAGGCCTGGATGTCAGAGTAAACATTGTTAAGTGCTTTGGAGTCAATAGCATGGTCGCCAGTGATAGGGATGAGTATCTGGGTGTCATCTGTGTAATTGGTATAGGTGACACCCAGATAGTCGAGAATATCAAAACAGGGCTTTGTAAATACATTATATAGTTTCGGAGAGACACAAGACCCTTGTGGGACCCCACAGAGGACTGGTGATGGTTCAGCAGAAGCGGATGGTGAAAGGACACGCATGGTTCTGTTTGCCATGAATTATATTATCCAGGAGGTGGCTTTGTCTGAGAAGTGGGCAGCTGTTTTAAGATGTTGGCACAACATTTGGCGATTGACCAAATCGAAAGCTGCCAATAGGTCAAGCAGTAGAAGTAGGGCCAGCTTGCCTTTATCTTTTAAATCCTCAATGTGTGTTTTTAGGTCAATAAGGGCAGTATCTGTTCCATGTCTAAGATGGAAGCTCAATTGACGGAGGCCTAAATGTTTGTTATATTCAAGGTATGCCTGAATTTGTAAATAGGCTGCCCTATCCAAAATTCTTATGAGGAAGGGCACCGTGGTAATGGGTCTATAGTTAGCACGGTTGCTAGGATCAAGGGTAGGTTTATTGATTAAGGGGATAACCCAAGCATCCTTGAGGTTGTCGGGGACAATCCCAGATTTAAAGGAAGCATTTATGATGGTGGTGATCAAGGGAGACAAGGTTGTGGGCGGCCTCCTTGATGATAGTGCTCACCTTGACAATTGGAAAGTTTGAGCTTTTGTAATAATGTTTTCTACTGCCCATGTGGAAAGGGGTGAAAGAATGGCAGGTGCTATGTTTGTTTTAGTACTTAGAGGGGTGGCTTTGATGGTGAAGATTATTTTGTGATGATCCGACCATATGCATGGTGCAACTGACGACAAGTTAATTGTGCAAATGAAGTCTGCAAGCCAGTTAAGGGTTCTCCCCTTGATGTGAGTAGGTTCCTGGATGTGGTGAGTGAAGCCGAGATGTGTTAGGGAGTTGGCTAGGTCAGAGACTATGGAATCATTCTGGTCTTGGAGGCAGAGGTTGAAGTCTCCGAGTAATATCATTTGTGAGTTAGGCTATCTGTTGGCACCAGGATAGTGCAAATATCCTTGGCGAAGGAGGAGATAGGTCCTGGTGGCCTGTAGATGAGGTGCATTGAGGCAGTAAGGTTGGGCGAAATGGGTAATTTGACTGATTACAGTTCAGGAGAGGGGATCTGTGGGTGCGGAATAGGTTTAAGCCCAAGGGAGCTTTTGAAGATTATGGCAATGCCACTGCCTTTAGATTGGTTGGTACTCTTTTCACATCGGATGATGGCATGGTTATCTGGTATAGCCAAGGACAGGGCAGGGCCAGATGCAGCGTGAAGCCATGTTTCTGTAATGGAAAGGAAGTCAAGGTCTTCAGTTGTAATGAAGTCAGCAATGTCAAGAGCATGTGCAGGGAGGGATCTGGCATTGATTAGGGCAGCTTTGATTGGTAGGGTTTTGGAGCTGGTACGGCTACTGTCAGGGATGATTGGGACAGTGTTGTAAGTGGGAGTCGTGGTGTTAGTGAGGAAGGTCACATTAGTAGGGGGGTCATGGTTAGATGATAGTTTGCTGTTGGTGCGAGGGTGTGATCAATAAACTTTATGGTAGAATCTGGAGCCTAGTCTCTGATTTCAAAGGGGTGTAGTGCAGGGTTGCTTTGGCATTGGTTTGGATGCAAAATGTTGTAACCAAAGGGCTGGCGAGTTCAAGTATGGGGTCTGGCATGGTGATTGTGATTGTGGGCACAAGGCTGTGTGAGCGAGAGATGGGAGTGGTTGGAGGTAGTAATGGGCAGTGGTGAGAGAGTAGGGGGTTAGTGGAAAGACTCAGGCTAGCAAGGTTCTGTTGTGTGTATTGCAGCTGAGCAATATTGAGAATCAGTCTGTCTGAGGTAGTGTTGGGAGTAGGCCAAGTAGCTAGTGACATGTTAAGTAACGAGATGAGAGTAAAGTATGACCAGATAGGCCTACACATTGTAATGTATCGGCGGGCATGAATAGGTACTCTGATGGAGGGCAAGCAAGGTGAAGGCAAAAACAAGTTGATGTTCCACAGAATGGGGACAAGTTATGGTATAACTCAGTGTAATCTAGTTCTGAGGCCGGAGGAGCAGCTAGAACACTGTGACCCACTTGAATAGGCCAATGGTATTGGTGTAGGGGCTATATCTGACTAATGTTTATGCTAAATGCTGAATGTTAGCAAAGGTGCATGTTGGCCCATAAACGCAGGATGTTGTGATGTGTTACAGTTAATTAATACATTAGGCATAGCAGATAAGTCTGTGTGCACATGGTCATGCAATAACAACAATTAACTGTAGTGAGGGCCGATTATTAGACACGTTAGGAAAGTATACCAATATGGTAGAGGAGGAGCATATATGGCCTGCAAAATGGTTAGCTGAATTGATAGGCAATAAGAAATTATTAACGTGATATGCAGGGTGAGAACATACTGATGCAGATAATGGCAGTGTGAAGATATCTAATCTGGTGGCCACTATGAGAGGCTGCTATTACATATGGCATAGGATAGTTTAGAAGAATGTAAAACAGTACTCAGTGGGCAGTGCAGGCAATGCAAGTAACAGTTGTGCAAAAACGAGAAAAATCATAAGAGTAATAGGAATAGTGCGGCAGCGAGATGTACAGGTTATGCAGTACAAAGAGCGGTATTACTATAACAAGCGACGTAATAACGCAGAGGTAAGGACCGCGTAGTGTGGAATGAGGAAGTCTTAGGGAGAGGTAGTCGAGCACAATGGCTGAAATAAAGGTCGAAAGACTGTGTGAAGAGTAGCACGAAATATATCAGGCGGTAAACTAGTGGGATGGTGCCAGACCAATACAATGCACACACACGCGGTCCGGTGATGCATGCATAAGGAGGGCCTGGAGATCAAGATAAAGCATGAAGGAAACAAAGTCACGGTTAGAACAAGTGTTGAACGTTAATGGAACGGGGCTCAATAAATGTTAGGAATGCGGGTAGACACTGAATGTATTGGTTTTGGCTGCAGCTTGGAGCTGAAAGCGGGCATGAGCCAAGTCTTAGGTGCTGGAAGACAGGAAGCTTAGCTAATGTGGATTGGAAGTCCCATATATAGGTGGAGGGCGACAATACAGTGTTCCTGGCCCTGGGCTCTGTCGGCTCCAGACAAGGGTTTGTGCCTTAGAAAGTGTGCCTTTGCAGGTGGGCCGGCATTCGCCTGCCGATGAGGGATAGGCCCCTAAATAAGACTGCTTGGCCAATCACGTTGTGTTGTGGTTGAAAGAGGAAGTTAGGACAAAGTTGAATGAACGTAGCAAAGAGCAACCATTTTAGAGTGCCTGATCCTCATAGCGAGTAATGGAGGCCAGCACAAAAAGGGCAAATTAAGATAAATTCCTAAAGAAATGAACAAAGTGAAGACTGGTTAGGGCATCGTGTGCACATTGGATGAATTGTGCCGAAGGTTTGGCGTTTTTCACGGGTGTCCGCCAGGTGAGGCTGCAATTAGTGAAGAACAGCAGAGTAACCCTCAAGGCCTACCTTTAGGCTACATGTTGCCCCAGGGACTCCTCCAAGGCGGCGGACACTGCTCCTGCAGTGTGGGAAGGCTCATGCTCCTCTTGGAGACATACGAGCAAAATATAGTTTGTCTTGTTTGCGGGACCCATGAAGAGTCTATTGCTCACATCCTTCGTGTAAAATATTTAGTGCCAATTTTGAGGTTGGCAGATATTCACCAAGTCGAAGTGGCGATATCACTTCTGAATTGACAGAAGTCCACTTCGATGCCAAATCTATACACAGAGTGTGGTTGAGGAGGTCGAAAGTGAGCAATGGGACTCACTCCTTCTCTGTTGCAACTGTTGCCCTCAGTGATACCCGCTCATACGCTCTGGATTTTAAGCTAAATAGTGTTATTTTTGTATGGTACAATTCTTAACTCTATTTATTGATTTTTAAACCCTCTGTTATTACCTTTTGAAGAATGATTATTGTGATGGGTCTTTTATGCACCAATTTTAATCAATTGTGTCTTGCAGTGATTGGCCTCATTCCGGGTTTGGAGCTAACAATGGAGTAATTAGCTCCATGGTGGCCTCCAAAACAGTCCCAAATCCGGCATGGTAAATGGAGTAATTACCGGTCCATTCCAGGGTTGGAGGGACCGGTAATTCCCCATTCACCTTTTGCCCTTCCCCATTCCCATTTCTGCCCCATAGGGCTCAATGGGAATGGGGAAGGAGGTAATTACGGCACCGTAAATTGCGGTACCGTAATTACCTCCGAGGTACCTTTGCGGGTCCCCTACTTAACTCCTGCTAAAAGCAGGAGGTAAGGAAGGACCCGCAAAGGGAACTCGGAATACGGAGGTAAGCGATTACCGGCATCGGCACCCTTACCGGTGCCGGTAATCCCTTACCTCCAACCTCGTAATGACCCCATTGTATTTGTTTGTAGCTTAAATGGCTTATGCCGCAGTGAAGTTTTATGAACTGAACTGAAAGTAGCATGCAGCTTATTGTTATGCATTATGTAAATAAAATGTGTGGCCACAAACAAGGCAACATGGATGTAAGATGGCATACCGACCGGGCTTACATGGATCCAACTTGAGGTCTCCTTATAGGGTATGACCTAAAGAAAATGCCATTTGCATGGCCCTCACCCCCATGCCAGAAGCACAAGTTCAATAATCAGATCAGGGCTGTTGGGTCCCAGACTTCGCAGGTTTCTACCTTGCCAAACCACAATAGGAGCTCTTTATTGCTTTGAGGACATTGAGGCTTTAGGGTTTAGGACCTTGGCAGGTTCAACCCTTGATTATTACACTTTATTATGTATTGGACATGCTGTTGTCTGCTATCGGGTTTGTGCTGGATTTCGTCAATATGCATAGTTACAGCTGCCGGAACACGTTAATATAGAGCGCTCACTGATTGGTAAATGAGTGATGTCACCAATATATGTACTCTAAATAGATGACGGATCTCTTGATCACTAAAAAGTTGAATTGATAGCTATTTAGCCTAACAGAGATAGCAGAGAATTATGGTGGGCAACAAGAAGTTGTGGAACATTGTAAACAGAGATTGTTAGCTCATTGATCCATTGGTAGTGTCTGAGATCATTTTCCAGAATATGGTTTCACATCCAGTCTGTTAGCATTAACACCTAATACACATTCTTAAGGCCTGAAGATAATTAGCCATCACAAACTGTGACATGGGACGATCACAGGTACACATTACCAGTGTTTCACTGGCGTATAGTCACGATCCAGCCATTTTACTCTTCGTTCACTAACTGTATCACCAACGTTACACGATATATCACCCACAAGCTACCGTAGGCTTGGCATCCATACTGGGAGAGAGACATATAACCATTTCCTTAGGGCTTTCAGGGACAATGCATTTCTGATCCTGTTTTTGTGGCATGTAGTTATGTATGGACGGAATTCCTATAGCACAAATCTAGCTGGCTATCAAACAACACTGTGCAAAAATAAAATGGGAGATGGGATGTTTCATTTTCAGCAGGATGGGGTTCCTGGTGAAGCTCTCCGAGGCTGGTGGGTCATGTTAAATTACTTCGGACGTATATTGAGGCAGACTGTGGCATGCTCGACTATGTTGAGGGGTGCCAAATTTGAGGTCATGGCTACCATCCAGATAGGAGAGTACCAGAAAATTGACAGTGGTTCTGAAATCAGGAGCAATGATTGCCTGGTTTGATCCTGAGGAGCAGGTCAAGCTGCTAGAAAAGTGCCAGATTTGATTATTGGCGACATGAGAGTTTAAGGGGGAACGGGGTCACCGACGACTAATAATCCCAGATATGTTGCACATGTTACTGCTGCCATTACATGAATAGGGATTGCTTGATAGTAATCCCCAGGGAATGAACTCAGTTTTTGTTTCATTAAGCATCAGGTAGGCACTCGACATCCTGGACTGGGTGATGGAGAGGTCATCGCTGATTACCGCTCATACATTTGATCCCCAGGTTGAGCTTTGTGTCATCTCTGTATTGGTGGATGTTGATGGTGAGGCCGGGGCAGACTCCACCTTAATAGCTCTGTGGTGATGTTTAAAATGACTGTAGAAAGAATGTTGCAGGAATCCAAGGGTTATTGGGAGGCACTGGCCACTCTTAGTGCCCACCTGAACACGCTGATGTCTGTTTGTGAGGTAGATAGAAAGCCACATCCGGACTGTATTGTTGGACCACATGCGGGTTGCTAGGATGTTGATAAGGTGCTAGCAGACAAATGTGTCAAGGCATGTCCCCTGCTCATGATCTCAGCTAGGTTTCTTAAGCCAGGGGAGGATTTGGCCAGTCTTTGAAGCATAAGTGAAGGTGCCTGTAGTGAGGGTGGTGTTGATGTTGCGGAGTGGCTGTTTTATTCTGGAGGCAGGGAAGTTATCCTCTAAAAAAGAATTGGCTTTGGGTTCTTCCTGTGTTCTGGTTTTGAGCTTGCAAGATCCTAGGATGTCACATGGAGTGATGAGAGGAACTACGAGGTGTGCTTGGAACTGTTGATGAGGCCTGATGTCCATTTTGTTGGTAAATAATTTGGTCATGCATTTCTCTGTCTATCCCGAGGAAGAATTGATTGTGGGTACGGATGATGGTGCAGGTGACAGTCTTAATGAATATTCTGCTCTAAGTTTCTGCTTTGGGTGATGTGTATTAGTTGGCTTTGGCTGCTGTGCCAGGGTTCCAGAGGGTGGTTGGATAATATGATATGATATGATATGATTGGTTATTTATGAGGCGCTTAATACCAAGCGTGGGCCTGGGGATCGAACCTGGGTTGCCCCGTGTCGTTTTGTTTCCAAGTTGAGCATGTTGTGCCTGAGATATCTTCTCAATGGGAACGAGTGTAAGGATATCGTCTGATTGTTGATGTTTCTCTGTGTCTACTATTGTGATTTCGTGTTTGCTGTTTGTGAGTTATTCAGTGCACCACTGTGTTTGTTTTGGGCCAATTGACTCACAGTGTCGTGTTGGGGGATGGGGGGTGTCGTGGGTGTTGACAATGGTACAGAGAAGAATAAGCAGTTGATATTTGCAATGTCATTAGAGGTGGATGCAGGGGAAAGATGGCAAAGTGATTGAAGCTTGCCTAGCTTGATTTGTTGCTTGTGTACTGAGTAGTCTGAACTATCCAGGGAAGAGGCTTGCTGTATGGTTCTCTGGGGCTGAAGAGATGTGCCCTGTGATTTTAGAAAAGAAGGCTGTGTTGTCATGGGAGGTCTTGACATGAAGTAGAATGTGGTTGTTCTGTTTTTTTTTGCGATCAGGAAGCAGTGTTGACATTTCTGATGGGTACAGATCCATGTGGCCATTTATTTATTTATTTATTTGTTTATTTGTTTATGTGTTTATTTATTTATTTGGTCCTTTATATAGCACACATATCCCAGAGGCATCTAGGCTCTTTTAACTTAAGAATTCGGTTACAGTGGATACTTGTATCAGCAGGTTACATTCATTGCATAGGTAGGTCACAAGGGCTTCTGAATGATTGTGAGCTCTGAACTAGAAGTCGCAGATAAAACATAATCTCTGTTTTCAAAAAGTTGAGCTGGATAACTTTATCCCCCATCCTTAAATACTGAGAACCTTATGCTGCCGTGGCATGCGGTCACTCTTAGCAAATCCCTACTTGAAGGATTTGTCATTCTAAGGCTATGAAAAACTAGGTTGTCAATTAGGGCACTTAGAGAAACGGGGGAGCATTATCTCTTTCCTACAATCACCAAACAATGAAACTGTATTGGTGTGCCAGAGACAAATGTCACTTACCTCTAGGGTCGACTGACAGCTGACCACTTGCATTTATTTATTTATTTATATTTATTTTGCATTTTTAAAGCGCTCACACAGCCCGTGGGCATCGAGGCGCTGTTACAGGAATTGTTTTATTGTTTTTTTTTTGTTGCTTAACAGTTTTTTTTTCTTAGTTCATAACGTGCTTAAATACCCAGAGGTCTCTAAGCCTGACCCAGGGATCGAACCTGTGGTTCTTCGTGTCCTCTTGCTTCCAAAGCGAGCAAGTTGCCTGAGTTATCTAAGGGATTCTGCATCAAATTGGTGTCAGACCATATTTCTGTGGATCCTCCCTTGAAATGGTGCAATTTTTCATTTTTGCAAATCCAATCCCTCATAGTCTGAGGGTTTCGGTTTCCCCAGGGATGCAAACACAACGCTGATAGGAAGCGAAAGGTGGTCGCATGATACGAACGGGCCCTCGATTTTCATTGCTGCCACCCCCACAAAAAAAATGATGCATGATGGTTGAAGGGTGTCTCTTCTCTTCAGATCCCAACTTGGGCACTTCATAACCCATTGATCAAAGTAGAATATTGATTAGGCACACAGTGGATAGAAGGAGATTGGCTGCTTGAAGCAGTTCTGTAAGTGTTTTTGTGCAAATTAAATCTCTGGTGGCCTTAGGGTTTCTGCTCCCCATTTGAGCTCAGCGTTCCCCTAAAGAAAATCCCTTAGGGAGTCCATATCAGAGGATGTACCCTGTGCCCCCATACCCACAGACCCTCTCATCAATCGGGCCATGAGTTAGGTAACAGATTGCGTCAGGTGGGAGGCTCATGTTAGATTTCTGCTCATAAACTCCAGAGGGTGTTCTATGGGTTGCTGTTCCCATGGGAGCAGCATACGGACTGGAAACATGGAGGAAGAAATGGGTTCAGCCCATTAAACAGAGGACCCCAGAATTACATTATCTTCAAAGAAGATCCCTGTTAGCCAGGGGGTTTTCATTTCCCTTGGGGCATCAATTTGAATAGGCAGATATATGCCGGGGGCAAGAAAATTCGATCTCTAATTTCCACCAACCCAAAACATATCCTTGCTAGCATAGGGATAACATGTGTGGATGTGGGAGTTCAGGACCTGGCCAGTAGTCGGGCGTTCACTTTCTAGCAGCACCGCGCCAGTGCTGTGGAACCACCATGGAGAGGAGAACTGGGCACAATTGAGATGCCTATGGGCCAAATCGGCACCGGTTGGCCGGTGGTGATCTGTGTATCGCTTTATGATGTCTAACACTGTACAACTATTTTCAGCAACATATGTTAAAATTTAAATTACTTTCACTAACGTATACTATTATTTTCTCATTTCATATATATTGTTGCTATTAATTTTATAATCTTACTTTAAAACATTGAACTCTCAAAGCTTACTTCTATTGAATAGGACCTGAAACGCTGTTTTTTTTAGAACTGCTTTGTGCTTTTCTTGATGGTTCCTTGTCTCTTCCTGAGTCCTTCCTTTGTTTCCCTTTGTTTCTCACCCCGCTGTAGGGATAAACTGATGCAAGATGGAAGACGTGCCTGGTGGCGTGTTGCTCACCATGACAGGCAGACGTAACCCTCCACTCTTTCTTTCCCCTACTGGGAAATCAGACATGGCATCAGTCTTTGGTCATCAGGGGCAGAGAAGGTTGAAGTCAGGCAAAGGCTGTGCTTAGTGGGGCAAAGCAGCAGAACGCTATAAGCAGTCAGATGATATCAGATATCGGGAAAATGTTTCTGTGCAGAGAGATAGTCTGCTCAGAGCGATAGACATGAGGCATGAAACAGGAGTGCTGTGGGTGACAGGAAGGCTGGTTTAGAATCAGACAGGATCCACCCTTTTTGCGCATTATTTTCAACTGCTCATTGGCACACTGTCAGGGGTGGACTGGGAGCTAAAAGTGGCCTTGGTAATGTTTTCAAAAGGGCATCATATTAAATCATCTGAGCAGGCCCAAGACCTCAAGCCCTCCGATGAGGTGGGGTTCTCCACAGGACAATTTGGAACAAGCTTTGGAAATGCCACCAGTTTGGCCTTTTGCGTAGGCATGAGAACATCACTTGCCTACTACTTGTACAAAAGCCAACAGTGTTGGCTTTGCCAATGCTTGTTTTTAACAGGACTCCAGTAAAGGACATGTATGGTGATTATAAGTCGAGTGGCAGAAGGCTGACCTGGTTAAGACATTTTTATAACACCCCTAGTGGGCTTGCAACTCCAATTAAGCCATTAACTTAGAAACCTGCTTTGAAAAAACACTGGCAGGCCCTTTGAATACAAACACTTGAAAAATGTCACCTCTAAATGATTGCTCAGCCCTAAGCGAATGGTAAATGTCCTATTCAAATTGAATGTGTAACGTATGTTATTCAAACTGAGTTGGAAAACCCAAGCCCTCCTTAGGGGCAGATATATGAGCCAATTCTAAAGTAGTATATTCTCCTCAAGAATATTAACGGCAAATAACTGAAGCAGTCTCTGTTACTGATACATTGTGGTACATTCCCAGAACATGGGAGTTTGTTCAAACGTTGTCAATGTAAGTTCAGGGGCTGGTTCCCCACTGTGGCCGGCAACCTGGCACTCCACCTAAATCAATGCCTAGCGTGTGATGCACAGTTGGAACCCTTGATTATAAATGTTTGTCCATAAGTTCTTTTATTTCTGAATGATGTACCCTTATATCACGCCCCTCTCTTTGAATCCCCCCGGTGTCACTGAACCAGGAAGCAGGCTGTTTTGCAAAGTTAAAAAAATACTTTTATGAATTGAACAAGATATATATCACACTATTAATATGTATACAATGATCACCATCACATGTATGAGTATGGATACGAAGCATAATGCAGCATAGAATAATACTTGGTATGGATAGGAAAACAATTCAGTACAGAATAATACTTGGTATGGGTTCAATCAAATGCAATGTTACTCTTTCCCCCTGATACTACTCAATTCCCCCCCAATATGCAGTATAAGAGATGGAAGGAGAGAAAACAGGTTTCAGGAATAAACAATCTCAACAAATACAGTTTCAATCCCAGTTCCCCCCAGCAAGCAGAGAGAAATAGGAGTGATTTCAAACAGGTCAAATGCTTTTGAATGTGGTTTGTAATGAATGAGAAAAACACCAAAAATGGATTTAATCACTAAATTGGATTCAAAACTAGTGGGAGCTGCTTTGGATAGTTCCAGGAAAACACTAGCAATGAGGATTGAATAACTAGCAGATTGAAAACTGAATTCTGAGGTCGGATGCAAAGAACACGTGTTGAAATTGATCCAAATGCAAATCCGCTGCAATCTTTTCAGCGCGCGAGAAACGCGATTACAGAAAAACAACAAAGAGTTGGAATGCGGTTTTAGGTTTGGTTGAAAGGTGAGGATGTTAGCTTCAGTTGGACACTTACATTCCTAGCATGTACGGTATGGAAGTTACAGAGGTTTTAGTAGAGGTCATTTTTTCTCAGAAAGAGTTAAGATTTTCAAATGAAAGATGCGCTTTTGAATATTACCAACAAGAATTTTCTGTATACTAGTTTTAGGCTATGAAGATGCAAGATACCCAACGGGACAGCCACCAGATCAGGGCACCTCTGTTCTGACTTTTGCCCACTGAGACACTTGTCTTTCTGCAGAAAATATATTAGCGCAAAGATTATATTATCACTACAATTAACAAAGGACTATATGGATGAGGGAAAGATTCAGGAAAAACAAAAGAGATTCTAAAATGCAGCTCTGGATAGGATGGAATGATTTGGATAAGATTACTTAAGGATAAGAGATTGGCTATGGACAATTCTATGCTATAGATACTCACAACTATGGTTTGGAATAGGCCCGTCAAAGATCTGGTCAAAGGTTTTGGACTGGAATTCTGCTAGCCCACAGGACAGGATTCAGGCACCCAGTTCTGCACTCAGCACAGCACTTGGTCTCTGCACGGCCTCTGAACTGGATCTGACGTGTTGGTTCTGGGTTACAGCTATCTGGTTTCAGCTCTGCTCTACTGGTTTGGATCTCTGGGTTCTGGCAAGAGTTCTTGGCAAGAGCAGAAACAGCACAGCCAGGCTGTTCAATTGTTGGTGTGCCCCTTGGAAGTCTAGCGTTAAAATCAGGTTTCCAGATTTTAAAGGCCAAGCTGAGAAGGGTTCAGCTTTGGAATTGGGCCTTCTGATTTCAGAGTTCTGGAGTCTTGGATCTGGGTTCTCCTGCAGAGTGCTTCGCCGACAATCAGTTGATGGGTGAATGTGTGTGTCTCTATGTCCTAAACTGTCCCTATTTATGTATTTCATAAAGGGGTGGGTAGGCTGAATCATCTAAGCACACCCTCTCTAGGATTCCTATTGGTTAAACTATTTCCCCTCTCCTGATTTGAGAAGGAATTCTAGTGTCATACTGATGCTGCATTTCACAATCCAGGGAGTACCTCCCCTTTGTTTCAGTAAAGTGAATCTATTTTTCACATAAATCATAGTTACAATATCACCAACTTGCTAATAATACATATCCGTCTGAGTTCCATCTCGGTGAGAGCTTTAGTTCCAATTTTACAGTTTTTTGCGCTTTTGGTTGGGTACCCAGTATCAGATTTGTCCACATTTTTCTCCATACATGTGCATGACATCTGGGCATAATCCTGTGTTTCATATTTCTAGCATTATCACAATTGCTACAACGCCAACATTTTGGTAGTCCTGTCTCTGAACATCACACAGATTTCAGAGTAGTTTCAAACTGTGAGCAGACATTTCATTTTAACAACACTATATTTACAGATTTTTACCAATTTTGTTCAGTTCTCTGTGAGTCTTTTTTAAAAAGATATCTTCTTGTGTGTCAAGATACACATATGTGTCTGGTCCCGCCCCCAAGGTTTGGCTGGACCAGAGCACTCCCAGGCTCCCTTCCTGCTGGCAGTTGTTTTCTGTTGACAGTTGAAGCTGCATATCTTTTCAATCAAGGGAGCCTTTTATCTCTCCTCAGAGCAACAGGCCAAAATCTCCTCCAACCTCCATTAACAACTCAATGACAGTTCCTGAGCAGAGAGCAGGGTGAAGATGCCTTTGAAGTACTGTGGCTAAAATTAGTTCACTTTTAAAACACTGTTTTAAAATTGTCTTTTCCAAAATAAACTTTACATTTTCAACAAATATACCCATAGATCTCTTCATTCCAGTCTTTTTAAAACATAGAAATTTAATTGTAGCAACCTATATTGCTTTTGATGGCAAGTCTCTTCTTTTGCACAATTTGATCTTAATGTACAAGTTTAACTAACAGTATAAGTAAATGACAGCTCTGACACAGGCGAGCGGCGGTACTGCGGCCAAATCTGACAGATTTTTCCAAGCAAGCACCTTTTTGAATGTGGATTTTCTTGTGATGAAATGTGCTTCTCCTGACATTGTGCTTCGGTGGATTCTTTAAATAAAGTGACGTTTAACACCCAACAAGGATGTTGGATCTTTTCTGATGTTTGGGGAACCATGATTTTGCACTTTCAACAGCCATGGAAAAATGGATTTTAAAGCACTTCTGGGTTTTCCTTGGCAATGCAGCCCTGCCTTTTCGGTAATTCAATTTCACTCTGTGGGCAGCCCAATGACAGGTTTTGGTAGTGTGGTCTCCGGTTCCACCACTGACACAGGCAAAATGGATTGGTGGCCTATTTTCAGGTTTCAGTCAAATAAATCTGGCAATGCAGAATAAGTGTGGCTATGCAATCACTCTTTTAGATTTATAGAATACATCAGGCTATTTAAAATAAATATGGAAAGGCACGTAGGGTATGGCTATGCAACAGTTTTTTTTAATTAACTTGTATAATACATCTATGCACAATTTAATTAAAGAGAGAGAAATACTATAAATCAACCTATGTAGAATACATCTTGCTGTGCAATAATTAATATCAGTAGACACTTACCGGGAATCAGGCTGTGCAGATTTAGTCTGGTGATGCACCAGTTAGTTTGATAAAATAACACTAATTCTGGCGATACAACAAATCAGATAAAGTAAAAGATTACATCAGCCAATGAAATACTTCAGCCCTTGCAACAACAGGTCTGATTTAGTATTACAATATTATCTTTCTCTGAAAATATGGCTGGCTATGCAAACGGATTTGAGTACACACTAACAAACTAATAGTAAATAAATAAAACAATGCAATTTATGTCTGACCATGCAACAATAAATCTGAGGAAACAATACAAACATTCTAGCTGTGCAAGATAACACTGGTCCTGCGCCAATGAATCAAAACATGTCAAAGAAATATTCGGCTGTGTAACAGTTAACCTGAGTAAACAATAGAATAAAACCGCTTAGGCAGGATACTTTTGGCTAGACGAGCAATTAATCAGGGTGAACACTAAGACATATCAGGGTGTGCCAACTGAGTGTGTCTATGTTGTACAAAGTAAGTCTGGCTATGCAACAATTAATTTGAGTAAACATGAAGGTAACCATTTGTCAGATGAAGTGAGAATAAATGTGCCTTGATTAAGTAACAGGCAAAGTCTGGCTCTGCAAAATAAGTCTCGGTATACTCTCGGGAGGATAGCTTAGGGGCAACATGCTCGCCTTCCGAACTAGCCGACGTGTAGCAACACAGGTTCAATCCCCGGGTCTGATAATTATGCTACAATTGATCTGAGTGAACAATAAAATAAATCTGTTTATGCAGTGATGAGTAACAGCATAAAGAGGTTATGCAAGATAGGTTTGGATGTTCTAGCACAGGTGGAGCAGAGTGATTGAAACAGTATCTTTAATATTATTAGGTTATTTATTGAGCACCAACCTAGCTTCAGGAAGCAACGGATCACTTTACAATCATAGGGGGAAGAACACAGAGAGGGAATCCGAGAAAAAGGGAGCGTGAAGCTAACAGGGGAGGGAGTGTGCGAGCAATTGGTAGCAAGGGATTTTCAAGCAACCATGGGGGAGACAGTGTGAGGCAGATCTCTGAGTCTCAGGTAGGGTGGGGTTTCAGCTGTTTCCTATAACAACGATGGGTCATGTTGACAGGAAGGAGGTTCCAGAGTCTTGGAGTGTTGACCGAGAAGGACTGTCTTCTTGTTCTTTCCATCCGCATACACAGGGAAAGCACAAATCAGACATTGTTAACAGGTTACACGTAGGAAAACAGTAGTTTTTCTATGCTGAAGAGGGGTTTTTAGCTCAATTAGCAGCTTCACAAATAGAGTTCTGTAAGTGTAATCCTGTAGAGGTACCTCTCCGGGGAATGCTTGCCCTATCCCCCAAGTCGAGGCCTCGTTAGTGTGCATTGATGCCACTTCACTCAGGGATCCCCTTGAGGAACAAGATAGCCTTGAGAAGCATAACTAGGTACGGATTCGGGGTCTGCAGAAGACAAATCCCACTAAAGCGTTGCGAAACACATGGAAACACATGGAATCGTTGATGTCAGCAGTAGTATCAATGTTAAGGGAATCAGGCGCTGAAGTAATACTCTGAGAAAACTATGCTAACACTTACGTTCAATCTGAAGGCAAAAGAGCATGGGCTAGTTGCTTCAACTGGCTGCATTAATCTGGCAAGAAATATCATTTGTGGCATGGTGTGTGAAGCCAGCTTCGTGCTTAATAGTATTTCATATTGTTGAAACATGGCTGTAGCAACCAGTTCTATGTTGATTGAAAATAATCGCAAGATGATAACTAAGTACAATTCCTAAAAGAGGGCTTATGAGGGAGTTTCCCATTCAAAACGAATGTAATGTAATGGGTTATTTATAACGCGCTTAATACCCAGAGGTTTCTAAGCGCGGATCCGGGGATCGAACCTATGTTGCTCCACCTCGTCTTGCATTCAAGACGAGCATGTTGCCCATGAGCTATCCTCCCAAGACAAAACAATTATTTCTTCCTTTTCAGGGTTATGCATTGCAATCTAAAACACAAATTGCTTGCCCCAAGAAGTACTTTGGAGCAGCACATTACAGACCGGTTCAGAAGGGAAGTGGTTAGAAGTAGAAACAAACACCAGAACATCCATCACCTCAGCAACTTCTACTTTAACCTCAACTCAATCACTACTCCCACGCATCACACCCTCAGCATCCCACTCATTAGCACACAGCCCAGACATCAACGCGGCATCGCTCCTGCAGACTCCATCCATGACATTCGCGCTACATAACAACGTATGTCTCCTTTCAAGGGAACAACTAGTAACACCTACAAAATAGACCTTGTTTGTGAAATGTATTTGAAGGCCTTGCGGGTGATATCTTTTATTATTTATCATGACATATTTCAGTGGGATTAGGAGGATCTGGGGTACAAGAATGCTCCATTTCTGTTCCTCTTCCCTTTCAACTGTATCAATGTTTCTTATACGTGATTCACCTGTAATGATGTGTTATTTATATAGCACCTTTATCCAAAGCGCTTTGCAGAGCACATATTTATATACAATATCACTCAATCGATATTGGTACTCATTTATTGACCTTGGAAGGATGAAAGGCTGAGTTGGCCTTGCCCGGATTCGAAACTGCAACCTGCAGATCATGCTCAGATTGCAGCAGCGAGCGCTCAACTCGCTGAACTATGTTACCGGCACGTGGTATATATGTCCTATGAATGGCATTACAATTTGACTGTTTCTAGAGCTGCTTTAAGATTGGTGATTAATTCAGGCTTTTGAGGTCATATACTTGAGAGGACATTTTCACATATCACTCATTTTTATCAGCCTAATCAGACATCTCACCCATATAGGCCATCACTATTGTGGTCCCAAGTTATCTATGATGCACGACATACACAGGGCCTCATCACGACCCAGGCGGTAAGTTACCGCCTGGGCCGTGACTTTACCACCATGGCGTAAACTACGTTTACGCCATGGTGGTTGGCGGACTTACCGCCCCATTCGGACCTTGGCGGGGCGGTAAGTCCCCAATCCCCATTTACCCTTCCCCATTCCCATTTTTGCCCCATAGGGCATAATGGGAGTGGGGAAGGCGTTAATTATGCCACCGTAAATTACGGTGGCGTAATTAACTCCATGGTCCCTTAGCGCCATGGATTTTAACACCTGCTAAAAGCAGGTGTTAAATTCGCCATGGCGCTAAGGGACCTCGTACTCAGGCGGTAAGGGTCGGCGCTGTTTACGGCGCCGTAAACCCCTTACCGCCTGGGTCGTAATGAGGCCCACAGTCTTCCAAGACGCTTTTCATCATTTTGCCACATGATGGCTATTCAACTGGGGTTAAAGCAACTTCCCCAGCAACAAAACTCATAAGGGCTCACTGCGAGGAAGAGATGAGTGTGACATACACGTCCTTTCATGCACCTAAGCGTGCAGGCCCCTGTCGCTCTCTGTCCTTTCATGCACCTAAGCATTCAGGCCCCTGTCGCTCCCTGTCCTTTCATGCACCTAAGCGTGCAGGCCCCCGTCGCTCCCTGTAACACCGGTGGAGCCAATGTGGAGCCTTTACCGAATGTACCCGCAACCGATTGGGAGCCATTGTTCAAGCCTGGTGACCCTTCATCAACTATCTGAGTCTCTTGTTGTCGCTGTGCAGACACTACTGAATCTTCTGTAATTTATCTTTATTTAGTGGTTTTATTTGTCCCCTTCTTTTTCGTGGGCCATTTTACCAGTCCTACAAATATTAAATCATGTTACACAGCATTTTCACTATGTGTTTTATTTTATAATGTAATTTTTTAGTGCACTCAACTCTTGCAAACACACAGGCTATAAGTACGAGACTCCAGCAAATGTACTCAGTTAGCAATACGTTGAACACCTTACAGGTGCCTTCTCTTCCTATATCATGTCGTCCTAAACCATATAAATGCCATATAAATGCAAATAATGCTTTGTCCATGCCATGCACATGTCACTGTTGTATGTACATATTCACATCACAGATCATAACTGACAAGCCTAGACCCTAACAACACACAACATTACTGCACTCTGCATATAAAATACTACCTCAGTGTACAGCTCTACTACAGCCTCACTCCTGTTATTATTGTACTGTGGTAGTGTGGTGGTAATTCTGTTACCGCCACACTATCCCACTACCGTACTATAGGGCTGGTGGTGAGGTGGATGATTTTCCTCCAGCAAAATTCTGGAGGAAAATCCGCTACCTTACCACAGAATAATCAGCAAAATGATCGGAATTACAGCCAGTGGTAATTACGCTGAAATCCACATGGAGTCCTATGGATTTCAAAAAAATGCGGACATGCACTGCCTACAACCACTGTAGTCTGGCGATAAATCCACCGACCAATTGGCAGTAATGGTAATTCCGTTTGGTGGTATTCCGGTGGGTTTACCACCATAATTCCACAGTCAATGCTACTTCCAGGCAGACTATTACTGGCATCCTGTTTTTCTGTCCACGCTCCTGATCTATGGACCCCCATCTAGTCTACACTCTCCCCCATTTCTCCTCCACATCCATTAATGGTGGCACTAGGTGGGAAGTACTCCTTGTATACCTCTCATCCTCTAGGTGCCACATGAATGTCGATCATAATGGTAACATCATGGCCCAAGGTTCTCAACCTACTCTTCTTCTCAATCAGCGCCTGCCCTCTCTCCTTTCTCCTGCCACTCCTCCTTCCTCCTCTTCTCTCACCCCTCCACCACCACTGACGGGAGTACCACAACCCTGTACCCCTCTTCGTAAAACTTTCACAGGTGGCAATCAGCTTCACTTAGCTATGCTGAACGCTTGTTTGAACTGCTGTCAAACACTTCTCTAGAAGACTTTGACCTGGAAGTCCTTGCCCTTTCTGAGACGTGGTTCAATGCCAGCTCTGTCACTGCTCTTGTCACTCTCCTCCCTGGGGGCTAGCAAATCCTTTCCAAATCCAGGCCCAACCGGCCTGGAGGAGGAGTGTCCCTGATATTCCTTGGGTGGGTCCCTGCCTCTATCATAACTACTCAATCTTACTCCTCCTTCAAATGCTTCATCTGTAGGCTCTGGGACTCTCCTACTCTCTCACTCATCTTCACCACCATCTATGGCACCCTTGGACCTATCGCTCCGAAGGGACTGACTTCACCTCCTCCCTCCTGACCCCTTCTTGCAAATGTCTCCTCTTCGGGGGTCTTCAATTTCCACCTTGACTCCCCAGAATCAGCCACCTCACACATGACCTCTGTGACTCCCCCTCTCTCACTATTCTTCCTTCCGGTCTGACCCACTCAACCAGATACACTCTATATGCCTTCATCTCTGGAAACTTCCCTATCTCTAGCCCTGTCATCACCCCCCTCTCCTGGTCCGACCACTCTCTACTCTCCTCCCACTTGGAGCCCCTTGACCCTCTGTCTGAGCCTCCCCCTCCTCTGCCAGCCTCCTTTGCCGTCATTCAACTGATAAAGCAAGTGGCAGTCACTGCCTTGGCTTCAACCTTCTTCCTCCCTCCGTCCCCTGCTTCTGACTCCCCCTCTGAGTCTGTCCATGATTACTTTCACCACTCCATCTCCATCACCCTTGACATCCTTGCCACTGTTATGAGGAAACCTGCTTCCAAGTGCAACAGCTGTTATGACTCTGATCTAGTATCCCTAAAAACGCAAGGGCAGAGTTGGTGAATGGCAGTGGCAAACCTCAGACTCACACTGTGACAAACCGGCCTGTTGCCTTCTCCAAAGCACATATCGTTTCTCTGTCCACTCCAAGAAGCAGGCCCACACCCAAGCCTGCATCTCTGGAGCTACTAACAACACGGCTGAACTTTTCGAAATCTGCAAGGAACTCACCAATCCATCTGCCATCTCCATCCCTTTCCTTCCTTCCCAGGCTCTCTGCACTGCTCTGGCCACTCACTTCTCATCTAAAACTCTGGACACCCTGTTCTCAGTCTCCTCCACCCCCTCCTCCAATCCTGCTCTAGCGCTTCAGCCTCCCTCAGCTCTCCTCCCACCCCCTCACTTCACTCCCTCCTACCTGAAACACCAAATGAGATCTATAAAGTTATACACTCTATGAAGGTCTCCTCCAAACAGATGCACCCCTGCCCTTCTAGAACCATTAAGGACAACATTTACTCTCTCGCACCGGCTCTCGCTGATTTATGCAACCACTCTCTCACCACTGACTCTTTCCCGCTTTCCCTCAAGCATTCCCCTGTGCACCGCTTCTAAAAAAGCTGTCTGCTGACACCTCCTACCCGGCTAACTATCACTCTAGCTCCATTACCCCCTTCTTGGGTAAACTCTTGGAGAAGTTGGTCTTCGCCCAACTCAACCTTCACACTGAACTTGTTGGTTGACCACCAACCTGGATTCTGAGCACACAGATACACAAAAACTGCTCTTCTGAACACCTGTGAAGACTTGCTTACAAACATTGCCTCTAACTGTCCCACTGCTCTCATTCTCCTCGATCTCTCCTTTGCCTTTTTCATGGTCAACCACTCTATCCTCATAAAACGACTCTGTGACACCCTCAGCATCATGGATTGGGCACTAGATTGGCTGACCTCCTTTCTCACTAGCTGTCCTTCCCAGCTGCAACTGGGCCCTTTCTCATCCACCCCCACACTGTCTACCTGCAGTGTGCCATAGGGCTCTATCCTTTCACTGTGGCTCTTAAACATCTATCTCGCCCTTCTTGCTCACCTAATCTCCTCCTCTCCTATTTCCAGTATTATGCCCATGACACACAGCTTTTCTTCAAACTTACCTCCTCCCCCTCCTCCTAATTCTCTCTCATCTCTGATTATCTTACTGCCATCCAGATATGGTGTGTGGCTAATTATATCTGTCTTAATGCCCGTTAGACAGAGATCTTTCTCATTGAGACACCTGCACCCTGTTTCCCCTCTGACCACCCCCCCTTTGGGACCTCCCCATCCGGTGAGGCCAAAAAACATGGGGTTATCTTTGACTTCGCTCTCTCCATCACCGCTCACATCTTGGACCTTGCTAAGAAGGCCCACTTCCATCTTTACCTCGTTAGATGTATTCTCCCTTTCCTCACCTTTCCCCAGAAGCTCAACGTCTCCAGAGCCCTCTTCCTCTATAGGCTGGACTATTGCTACAACCTCTTCCTCAATCCCCCCCTTTCCTCTCTATGCCCCCTTCAGATAATCTGCAAGACTTATCTCAGGGCTCAAGCCCAGGGGCCGTATCTCACCAGCCCTAAAAGCCCTCCACTGGCACCTGGTGGCAGCAAGGATCAAATTCAAGACCCTCTGCATCATCCACAAGGCTTTTTGCACCCTGGGACCATGCTATCTCCAACTGTCCATCCCTAAATACCTCCCTTCTCGGGCCCTCTGCTCCTCTAACTCCAACTCTCTGCTTGTCAAACGCTTCTCCAAGCAGAGAGCGGGGTTCAGGTCTCTCTACTCGACGGCTGCCTCTCTTTGGATCAGCCTCCCTGACCCTATCAGATTTGAGCTGGACCTTCTTAAATTCTGGAAACTTCTCAAAACTCTGCTTTTCTCTACCTCTTTCCCTCTTTCCCTTCCCTACTAATCACCCCACTGCTGCTGAGACTGGCGGCATGGTCCTTCGTGAATCTCAGAGGTTACCAGGCCTTCTACCCAGTAGACTCCATAACCCCTGACGCCCATCAGCAATGTCCTCACGGACTCCTTGCCTGGTGGCTGTGCATCCCACCCATGGGATTCCTCCCCCCTAGCACTTTACCAGTGGCCGCCACCATGGCTCCCCCTGGCACTTCCCTCCCGGGCTCCCACCAGCACTTGCCCATACCCTACTCCTTCCTGTACTTGCCCTTACCCTGCCCGTTCAACCCCCTCCAAACCCCCATCCCTTCCCTATCTCCCGCACTTCTCTTCACTGCACTTGCATGTCCAAATGTCCCAAGGCCTACTAGGACCACAACTGTATATATTGTGGGATGTATTTACCCATGCATCCGAGCCCTACCTCAAAACTGTGCAGTACTGACATGAAAACATCATGATGGCCAGAGCTTCCCAGAAAATGCACAGGGAAATGAAGGAAGAATAGGCTGCCACCCATTTTTGCCGATGTTATGGGCACAGAAGGACACTGCCTAAAACCACCATTGGACTACCCGCACAGTAGTCTGAAACCATTGGGAATGGCAATGCTGATTGCCAAATGCAACCTAGAATTGTGGGGAATTCATTCTTCAATCCCAAAAATGGGTGCAGTACCAGTACTCACCACTATCCAAAAGCCGGCGTTTTAAAACCACCCTGTGTTCCTCTGAAGGCAAGCCAAAGTGTCTATTTTAAACATTGCAACATGTGCAAAATATTCACTGAACACCAGCAGACATTTGGCAGAATGAGGTTTTGTGTGCTTACAAAATCTGGGAAATGAAGAGCCCAAAACAATGCTTATAACAAAACTGCTATGGAGTCAGCAGTTTAAGTTGCACTGGATTTAAAGACACTAAAATCGAAAATGTTTAGATTAAATGAGTGACCTATGTTTGGTGTCACATGCCTTTGCAATTGTTTAAATGTTATAGTTTAAACTTAGAATCAGCATTCTAGCTGCATGTGTAAAATTGCAAGTTAATTTAAAAAGCAACAAAAAAAACATGACAGTTAGCTGAAAGTCTGGCTTAAGGAACTGAATTCTGCCTGGCAACTACCCCCATCAGGAGTGAAACTTGAGTCACAGCTGTGTTCCCAGGCCTAGCTGCCCTTTTGCTGCTCACACTAAGGATATGCCATCTATCTGATAATTGAATTACCTGTGCTCTGCAGGAAAGTGAACAAAGCCCTGTCCTGGCTCAGGCAAAGGTTTTATTGGCAGGAGTCGTAAATGGTCGTAAAAAGTGGCTTCCTCCTGAGGAAAGGGGAGGAGCACTGCCTGTGAGAGCAAGCTGGCTTGGCAGAACTGGATAAACCAGTATTTCTACCTTGTGCTGAGAGGAAACCACACCCCTTTGGAGCCAGAACATAACTTTAAAAAGATGGATCATTCATAGAGCGGACATGTGAACATTTTATAAATGATACCATAATTCTTGTGCTTTTTCTGCCCACAGTTTAAGAGGTTTTTAGAACCGGTGGTATGTTCAGGGGGGTGTCAGCGGAAAAGTGGATATAACTCTAAATGTATGCATGTTAAAAATCTGAAACTTCATCAGTTAATGTCCATACTCCCTGCGCACATGTATGTAAAGTTGGGTCAATGTCAGAAATTGAAAAATCAATTAAAAAGTGAAATATGTGCCATTTCTGAATGCAAGCTCCCAGGAAGAGCAGAGTTTGAACAGGGGATACCTCCTGTAATGCATGATGGGTGCATATGATTTTAAAACAATATGTACCTCTGCAAATATGTATTTGTTTCAAATCTAGATTTGTGTGTAAGTTGACAGGAGGAGTGGACTTTCTGCAGGCTGTAAAATGACATTACTCTGACCCAACCTAGCTCCCCCAATCAAATGATAAATGGAAGTTTGACCAATTAGAAGCTGAGAGAGAGGTAGGGTCAGTGATGCTAGAACACACCCACATTCTAAACACATAAAAGCAGACAGACAGGACAGATAGGGACCTTCAATTCCATCTGCCGCTGGAAGCTCTGCCGGAAAAATCCATACTTACCTCCATCAACCTCCAGAAAGCCAAACTAGAGACTTCAATCTATCCAGAACTAAGAGACCAGACCAGAGAGAAAGCAGTGCTGTACCCAGAGAGACCCAGACCAGCAGAGAGAGCTGACCCAGATCACTGTGAAGTGCAGAGGCCAGACCAGACCAGACCAGAGTCCAGTTTAAAACCCTGACCAGATCCGTGACGAGGCCCATTTAATTCAAGAATATAGTGTGAGTACCCAGCAGAACTGTGTAGAACCAATCTCTTAGTTTAAATTCATCTAATTCAATCTATTTAACCTAAGTAGAACTGCCTGATAGATCCAAATCTGTCACCTGTCATTCTAGCTGCAAAATTTGTCACTTGTCATTTTGAGCTTTTAAAATTTGCAAAACCAAAAACGACCTCTATTAAATCGGTCATAACTCTGTAACCGTTTGGGCTAGAGACTTGCAGTAACTTTTATCTGAAAGCTTAGAATCGTGGCTTTCCTATGAACATCCTAGAACCGCATTCCTACCCCTTATAGTTTTACCGCAATCGCGGAACACGCACCCGCGAATTTTACCGCGATTTGCAAATTTCTTCACATGTAAAAACTGCTGCTGCTTGCCTTCCATTTGCCAGAAATTCGTTTAACCTGCTAACTATCCCTGCATCATTGCTAGTGTGAGCCTGGACTAATATTAACTAGATACCACTCACCCTGAACCTCTGAAAGGGAATTAAAAGCATTTCCAGCATATTTCTCATCCATTGCTAGCACATATCAAAGCATTTTGCCTGTGTTTTCAAAACTCCTATCTGTTTTCTGTAGTGTAAGCTTGCTGGGGTGAACTAATTTACATTGATTGCATTTCTGAGAACTGTGTGTTTTCCTTCCATTTCCTTGCCTTGCATCAAGGGGGGGAGGGGATTGCCAGAGAAAAGTGATTACATTGTTTGGTTGAAATCATATTGAGTATTTTCTGTACTGCATTCATTGAATATTGCATCCACCTGAGCTTTCATAAAGCATCCTCTACCACATTATACTTTTGTTCCTATTTACCAGTGTGCTACCTTATCCATTTCATGTCAACTCATTAGTGATTATAAGAAGTGTGCTAGTGCCAGATTCTCCGTTGTTGATCTTTATCATATCAGATTAAGTGTGCTATTCAATTATTAATTTATTATAAAGTGTGATATATATATATTTCAAATTATCAAATAAACCTTTTAAACTTGCAAAACAGAACTACTTCTTGGCTCAGTGGGGTCAGGGGGATTCCAAGAGAGGGGTGTTATATAGGGGTAGTCATCCAGAACGCATGAACTGGACATAAAGATATATCAATAAGAGTTTTCATTCAGTATTATAGACTAGGCGTTGACTTAGCTGTAGTGTTGAATTGAATCCTCTTGCAATTGGGGGCTCGAGCCGGACGTTTGGGTTAGAATACCACTTGTGCAGCTTAATACAGTGTGCTAACTGACGGGATACATACATCCGGTCGGATCACCACGCTGCATTACGCTGTGAAGCATTCCTCAAAAGGGACACTCCAAGAAAAGTTCTGTTCTGCAAAAATAAAATACTAACTTCCGTAAGTCAGGACAGAGACCAATCTCTAGAATGACGACCTTAGTAGACATGAAAATAGCCAGAGAGCACCTCTTGCATAAGCTATTTGTGAGAGGTGAATGGACTGAACAGGGCCAGGATGCCTGGTTGCAGGCCATCACGCGACAGGTCACTGAAACAGGGTCAGATATATATAGAGATCAGGGTCCCTTACATGTGGCCCTGAGTGAACTATATATGGCTCCTAAAGCCAAAGAGGAACACAATAAGATTGCCAGGATAGCAGCATACCTGTACCTATATATGGGAGACATGCAGGATAGATGTGCTGAAAGCCAAAATCTGGCAAATAGGCAACAGATGGTGTTAGAGAAGGCCCAATCTGACCTGGTCTCTTCTGAGCAGAGGCTGCAGAGGAGCCAGGAGTCAGAAGATGATAGTAGGCAGCACATCATTAAAATAAAGAAGGATTTGGATGTGCTGCAACAGGAAAAGGTAGAACAGGATACTAGATTTCTGGCCCTGCAGAAGGAGCACCAAGACAGTTTGGACTCCTTACTGCAGAGCCAGAAAAAGCTGGAGCAACAATTAGACTTTAACAGGGCATGCACGGAGCAGGTAGCCACCCTGCAAAGTCATCTAGATAGAGTGAAGGTAGAGAGCAACAAGCTGATCTTGAAAGACCTGGATACCCAGGCAGAGTTTGATGAAGAACGCCAGAAAGCTGATGCCTTTCAAAGGCAGAGGGACGACCTGGCGGCACAAATGCAGGCTCTTAGTCAGGAAAGAGACGCCTTAGGCCAGGAAGTCTGCCATTTAAAAAGGAAAATGGAAGAAAATCACCTGGCCCACCAGGGACTGGGTGACCTCCAAAAAGAACACCAGAACTTTTTAGAGCACACCAGGAGGGTGGAGGATGCTCTAGCAAGAAAGGAGCAGGCCAATAGGGACACAGCTCAGGAGGTAACCCTCCTGCAGCAAAGACTGGCCCAGTTCTCCAGGACCAACCAGGAAGCACAGAGGGAAAATGAGGCTCTCTGCCAGCACAATGAGAGGCTCCAGCAACAGGTAGCGATGCAGGAGAAACTGATAGAGTCGAGTAAGGCCTTAACAGAGGAACTGAAAGCACAAATGCAGGCTCTTGCATTGCAACAGGGAGCAGGGGCGGATAGAGATGAGGTCCGCTGGGAAAGAGAGACTCCTGACCATAACCGCAGGAGCCCTAACACCAGGGGCCTTCATCTCCCCCAGTCCCTGGACTCTACCACCCCCATGTCCCCTGGCGCACATGAGCACAGGGCTGCAGGGATGGCAGATTACTATCCAGCTAAGAGTATGGGGCTCATAGGCCAGTACCACTCAGGAATGGAGGGGTGGGCATCCGAGTATGGGCACCCAAGTACAGTACAGTTCGATGGGGAACCCCAGGAGAGTAGGCCCATTAAGGGTATCGTGAAAACCTCTGCCCAGTTAGGTCAGTGGAGGGGGTACCCATCAAATCCTGGCAGCAAGGAGGAATCTGAAGACTCCTCTGAACTGCGCAGGACACAGGAGACCAGGTCCTCACATTCTGCCAGCCATTCCCAGGCTCGCAGAATCTGGGAAAACCTGGAAGAACAGACGGGAACCTCTGGGAGCAGTGCCTCTGAGTCCGAGGATGAATGGACAAGGGTTACCCGAACCAAAAAGGCCAATAAGGCAAAAAGGGCCTTGCTTAAGGACCCCTTAAAGCAGATTAAGGCGATCAGGAGCGTCATCACGCCTTACCATAAGAACGCTAAGTATTCTGTTTGGGAGCACCTAGAGTTGTTTGAACAAATGATGGAGACTTTCCATTTGAAGGACAGCCAAAGCTGTATTCAATATGTAAAGTGGACCTTCTCCCCGGAATACTCCAGTTTCTTTGCGGGGCTGGAGGACCAAAATCATTTAAGATGGTCCACCTATAAGGCGGCCATCTTGAAACATTTTTCTGTTCACAGAAATCCTCAAGAGGCTCGCAAGGCAGCCTACAATTTGCAATGTGGGGAGGATCAGGCCCCACAAGAATTTGTGCAGGAGTTAAAGCGTGCTTTTGCACAGACCACAAGAAGGGTGCGCACGGATAGCAGGGAATTTATTAATACGTTTTTCCATGCCTTGCCCAAATATATCATGACCCAGCTCGTGAGGGATTTTCACGAGAAAAGATCTTTAGACTGGGTCATTGAACAGGCTACCCGGATCTATGAGGTGCAGAAACCGTTAGATAGCAAAAGTAATGCCCAGAAAAACCCCAAAGCCAACAGCACCCCTGCTGCTGCCAAGGTGGCAGAGGTAAAGGTCACCCCCGTTTTGGATTTGGAGATGGGGGGGCCTAAAAACCTACCTGCACCTAATAATGCTAGGCCCAGAAGGTCCTCGGGTCAGTCACAGACAGGGAGCCAAGGAGGCAGCCCCACAAATGGGGTCCCTCGCTCTCCTGATTATGTAAGTCCCCGTTACAAGGGAAATCGACCCATCCTGGGTTATGTGTGGACTCCTCCAGCCCAAGGGGGGGGATCCAGCCGAGCACCTAACCCAGGGAACTTCCCTCCAAACTTCCCACAGGAGGGCAGAAATTTACCAAACCCTGGGCAGAACTTTTTCCCCAGATATCCACCCGACTTTCAGCCCCAAAACCATCCATCCTTCTTTCCCCAATTCCCTGAGCCCAGACCACTGAATCCGGGAGAGGGGAGGCCAAGGGTGGAGGGGTACCCAAATCTTCCCAACCCGGGGTATTACCAGAGGAGGGACAGCTACCCTTCCCGGGATCAGCCCAGGGGAGAAAACAGGGCCCCGTATCAGCCTGAGCGGGTTTCCCAGTTAGAGCGCCAGGTTCAAAACATGGCGCGGGATCTGGGTCACATACTGAGGGCTCAGCAGAACCCTCAGATGGGCGTGCCGGCGCAGAACGCACCCAACTCTGGACCTGGTGCTCCAGAACAATGACGGGGGCAGCACCCCGATAACTCACCGGTTCCCAGGGAGGAGGCACAAAGGGAAGGGGGGTGTAAAGCCTTGGAGGAAGCTTCCTTCCTCGCTTGTAAACAGCCCCTGGAAACCCAGGAACCGGAAACGAAATCTCTTGCCCCTGAAAGTCTGCCTCCTAAGGAGCAGAGGGGGGGTAGGAGAAACAAAAGACCCAAACAGACTCAGTTTGAGGAGACTGTACAGATCTTCCAATTTGAGGGAGAGGGATCCTCAGAGGATCCTGGGAAAAGGATCTTCTCCTTCAGAGAGGGGGGAACTCCCCCCAAAGAAAAATGGGTCCCTAGGGATGCAAATCCAGACTGGGGAGATGTGGAGACTGAGCTACCGCCGCCCACCATCTCATCCCAGAACCAACAGCAAGAAAATCCCCTGGTGCAAACCCATCCTGGGGACTGCCTCCAAAAAGGGGGGGGGCAGCCCAGAACCGGAACCAGGGGAACCCACAATGGCTCTGATCTCCAGTTGCCAACTTTTTCTTTCAGATTCCCAAGACTCTCCACAGAATTCTGCACAAATCTCTTCGCTATCGATGTCCAAAACCAGAAAGTTAGCCCACCAGTTGTCCAAAAATGTGCATTATCTGTGCCCCCTTGAGGAGAAGGAGGGAAGATATTATGCCCCGGTACAAGTACAGGGGCAGGGTACAATCTCGGCACTGGTGGACACTGGATCTCAAGCTACCCTTCTGTCCAGAAGGGCCTTTGATGAACTGAATGCAGGAAGGGGAGAGGATTACCAAATTCCTCTCACCTCTCTTCCTGGACAACTGCAGAACTTTGACGGGAAGGAAATTCCCGTTGAGGGGACTGCAGATTTGGACATTAAAATTGGGCGACATAAGTTGAAACACCCGGTCATAGTTGTGACCCCAGAGGGCACCCCTTGTTTACTAGGGAATGACCTCCTGAGAAGGTTGTCACCCCTAATAGATTGCGTAAACAAGGTCCTCTGGACCCAGACTAGCCGACCGATAAAATTAAAACAGAGTGTCAACCATGTTAGTTTAAACGGCACCTGCCACATGGTTGAACAAAAATCTGACCAAGTAGAATTTCACTTCCAGAACAACCAAATTCCAGACATGACAGTCATAGCAGTAGGACAACAGACTGGTGATGGGGGGTCCTCTCTATTTCTGAAAATCAACCTTCCTTCCAGTCTAAAGTGGTATTCCACGCTGGAAGGAAACACTTTGAAATTCTATACCAATCCACAATCTGAAACTCCCACTCCTATAGTCCAGAAAGATGTGAAATCAGCTCAAAGCCTGGCTGATATTCAGCAAATTGGAGAGCAGTTGTTCATCCCTGTTCAGTTAAATGATGGGAAGGACTCTGTTCTCGCTCGAGTGTGTGTGAACAACGGTAAGAGCTTCATCAGCGAAGCCATGTTTCGCCAACTTCCAAAAGATCCAGCCATTCCCACCTTCAAACTGATAGACAAATGGGAAATGGACCTGGAAGCACCCAATTCAAAACATCTCCTGCCAAGCAGGTGTATGCTCAAAATCTCCATTGGCAACAAGAGCATAGTCCATAATTGTTGGGTCGTGCGAGACGTCACTGCCGCCTTTTACTTAGGCAGTGACATTCTCAATCGCTTTGCCATTAGTTTGGACCTAATAAACTTCAAAGCTTGGTCCCGATTAGCGGATAATCCCATGGGCTTTGATGATCCAGAAAAAGCATTTAGGTCAGCTCAATTGCTACCTTATGCAGTTGAAATTCAGGTTAAAGAGGAAGTCACCATCCCAGAAAGGACCCGACATTTCTCCCTGGAAGTGAAAGTTAAAAGGGGACAAGAGTTGAAAAACCCTGATGCTTACATACATCTAAATGCTTCTTTCCAACAGCAAGGGTTGGGGGTAAACCCAACACCATTAGTCAACATAGAACATGACACCATTCTAATAGAGGTGGATAACAGCGACTTAAAGAGTATTACTCTAGCCGCAGGCACCATTATTGGAATGGCGGTTGATGACCGACATTTCTCCATTGATCTTGTAAATGAACTGTTAGGACCAATCCCCAAGGACTGTTTTGACAGTGACAGTGAGGACAATACAACACCAGACAGGATCTTTACCCGGCATGGGGGGAACTTCCTGGTGTACACTTCTTGCCCCTATGGTAAGGAAGATGTGACTTGTGACTTCAGGAGGGATGAGGTGATTTTCCAGGTTCATGAAGGCTGCCTTTCCCACCTGAAGCCTCCGGTCCAAATAAGCACTCTGACCAGGGACTTCTCCACCCAGCTGGAGGAGGCCGCGGAGATAGCCAGACCAGAAGTCTTTCCAGGCTTCAGGCAGATGGTGGAAGAGAGAGTCAACCTAGCGGATGCCTGTGTGACTCTGGAACAAAAGCAAAAGTTGAAACAAGTTTTCTTGGATTTCCAAGATCTCTTTGCGGTAGACTCATATGACTGTGGTCGCACTGACATCCACACAACAACAATCCCCACGGACCCTGGCATGACTCCTGTGTTTGTGAAGCAATATCGCTTGCCTCTCGCATCAATGGAGTCCCTTACTGAAATAATTAAGAACCTTGAGTCCCGGGGAATAATCCGTCCAGTCCACAGCACCTTCAATAATCCGGTGCTGGGAATATTGAAGCCAAACGGCCAGTGGAGACTCTGCGCCGACCTTAGGGAGCTCAACAAACGGGTCCATACTTCCCGATGGCCTCTGCTCTACATTGACCAAGGGCTGGCCCAGATTCAGGGGTCACAGGTATTCACTGCAATAGACCTGACCAATGGATACTGGACTGTGCCTGTCAGTAGGGAGGACCAATACAAGCTGGCTTTTACCTTTGGGGGCCAGCAGTACACCTGGACCCGGACTCCCTTCGGATACCTCAACTCCGGCAATGAATTCAACATTTTTCTACACAAGGCCATGCCTGACTTGGGTGCAAGGGGTAACCTGGCTTATGTAGATGATGTCCTCATCAAAAGTTCATCTGTGGAGGAACACATAGCGGAGATCCGTTATGTTCTGACACAGTTGAGGGCTGCCGGAGCAAAACTTTCCTTTCAGAAAGCACAGTGGTGTAGAACCCGTGTTAATTTCTTGGGGCATGAGATTACTCCTCAGGGTCTCTGTCCCCAGGAAAAGAAAGTGGAAGCACTTCAGAAACTGAAAGACCCCACAACTCTGCGAGAACTAAGGAGCCTCCTTGGACTGACTAATTACAGCAGAAAGTTCATTGAGGGCTACGCAGAGATCACCAGACCCCTGATTCATCTCCTGAAGGGGGGGGTCAAGTGGGAATGGGGTCCAGAACAAGCCGAGGCGGTAAAACAACTCAAAAGAAGCCTCTCACAAGCGCCTTGCCTAGCTTACCCTGTCAGAAACAAGGAGTTCTTCCTGGAGACGGGGTTCTCTGATACGTGCTTGACGGCAGTATTATACCAAAAGCATGACAAGGTCAATAAAGTAATCTCCTATGCGAGCAAACCTTTATCCTCTGTGGAGGAAAAATTCAACGATTGTGAGAAGGCACTCCTGGCAACGGTGTGGGCATTGAAGAATTACCGCCCGTTTATCCAGGGGGAACACATCATAGTGGAGACTCCACACCAGCCTCTGCAATATCTCCAAAGTGACAGAATCCGGGCCGGAAATGTGAGTAATTCCCGAATTACTTCCTGGATTCTGTCAATGCAAGGCTTTCCTGTGGAGGTCAGATATGGCCAAAACAAGAAGAGTCCCCTCGCGCAAGGTCTGGCTGACTTGCATGATTGTGCCAGAGAAAACTGTCTCGAGGACGAAAGTCTGAAAATCAAGGACAACATGGAGGCATACCTTAATTCCCCACACAAAGTCTTTGAAGAAGACAAGTGTGAGGGAATGCCCACTGTGTATGTGGATGGATGCTCTTACCATGTTGACAACAACGGGGAGAAAGAACTGGTGGCCGGCGTAGGGAATGCATGGGTGAATGAGTCCCCAGAACCCTCCGCTGGATACAAAATTGGTCCCCGAAGTAGTCAGGTGGCGGAATTGATGGCTGTGCATCATGCCATCCTCACTGCTGTCCATCATCAACTCCGCAAACTGGTCATAATCACAGATTCGGATTATGTACGGAACGGGTTTGTGGAGCACCTGGTTAATTGGAAAACCAGAGGCATGTTGTGTGCTAACAACAAACCCTTGAAACATGGGAAGTTGATCCAAAACATTGATGATCTTGTCACCTCGAATGAGATGACCATCTATTGGAAAAAGATCAAGGGTCATTCCAAAGTAGAGGGACCAGACAAAACTGGAAATGACTTAGCTGATCAGCTGGCCAAAACCGGGGCCATCCAAGGGGATCTAATTGAGATTGAGTCCCTTTTGGGGGAAATCCAGGTCACTGCTATCACTAGGTCCCAGACAAATGCTCACAACAACCTTTCAATTGCACAATGGAGTAAGGAGACCCCTGATGCTGATTTTATTACTGCTCAGAAGAGGGATCCAATAATTGGTAAATTTTACCAGCACCTTGAGGACCCTGAGAACTTTCCCCTGACGGATACCGATTACATCGGGAAAGAGGACCTAAGAGTGTTGATGAAATGTCCAAAAATGTTCCAAATCCAAGACGGTTTGCTGGTAAGGAAATCCAAAGCTGGCCACGATCAGTGGGTGGTTCCTACCTCATTCCGAAGCCTGATGTTAAGTCACGCCCATGATGCGGCCACTGCCGGTCATAGGGGGTTTCACACAACATTGGAAATCTTAAGAGAGGTTGCATACTGGCCACACATGGGGCAGGACCTCGACCAATACTTGAAGGGGTGTCTTGTGTGTGCACAATTTCAGCCATCATCCCTCACGCACCGCGCGCCTCTCCAAAAGAGGGGAATGACACTGCCATGGTCAGATTTACAAATCGACTTTGTAGGCCCTGTGATTCGCTCGGCTAGGGGGAATAAGTACATGTTGACCGTGACATGCTTGTTTACCAAGTGGGTGGAATGTCTCCCAGCCCCAAACTGCAAGGCAGAAACGGCAGCTGCCTTGATGATTAACCACATCTTTTCCCGTTTTGGTCTACCTCAAAGGATTGAGTCAGACAGGGGTAGCCACTTCACCAGTGAAGTAATGACAAAGATGTGGGAGATACTGGGGGTCAAGAGAAAGCTGCATATTGCTTATAGACCAGCTTCTTCTGGGGCAGTAGAGAGATATAACCGGACAATTGTGAGCATATTAAAGAAGTTTGTGGCAGATTCTGGGCCAAGTTGGGATATCCGATTACCTCTGGTCCTAATGGCTATCAGATCTACGCCTTCATCTGCAACCAAAATGTCACCATTTGAGCTGATGACTGGGCGCAAGATGGTGCTTCCCCAGCATTTGCTCTACAGGACCCAAGAGCAGACACTGATAAATGCCTCCACAACTCATGAGTATGTGGAGAATTTAAGGAAACACCTTCAACATGCTTTTGCTTATGCTCAGCGGAATCTAGAAAGATCAGCTAATAGCATGAAGACCCACTATGACCTGAAAACTTCCAGGAAGGAATATCAGGTGGGAGACCGGGTCTATCTATACAACTTCCAAAGGAACCAGGCCAAGCAGCGCAAATTGTTGCCTACATGGAAGGGACCCTTTGAGGTCATCGACAAGATCTCCCCTGTGGCCTACAAAATCCACATCCCCAAAGGTCCTTTGGCAGCGGGGGAAGACAAGTGGGTCCACATAAACCAGTTGAAATGTTGCCATCCCAGGCACACTCTGCAACAACTGGAGAAATCCTCTGGAATCCTAGCGGGTACTGTCTCAGACTAATTCTGTTCCAATCATAAAACATACCACATCTAGTCTCTAAAATATTGTGATTTGCATGAAACTGTCTCTTAGTTATACTGTTTTTTTTTTCAAAATAAGAATGTAATGTTTCGTGATGATGAAATGCATATGCTGCCCCACTATCTCAACGGTGGTGGAAAAACGTCTATGAATAGGTATTGCCGCTCTTCCTTTGTCGTCCTAGGAGAAAGAAAACCTTGAGACGGGCCAAGGAGGACGATCCGGAGACCGGGAGCTGAGACGCAACGGGCTCGGGGTACCGCCCAATATTCCCATCAGGACCGGCGAGGAGAACCGATCGATCCGACCGGATGGAGGAAAAGATGCTGAACTGTGCCATCTATTGGAAGAAGATGAGGAAACATCCCAGATCTTGCGAGTCCCATCAGTGAAACCGAATGGCCATCGCAAGAGGGGGGCTTGTGGGATGTATTTACCCATGCATCCGAGCCCTACCTCAAAACTGTGCAGTACTGACATGAAAACATCATGATGGCCAGAGCTTCCCAGAAAATGCACAGGGAAATGCAGGAAGAATAGGCTGCCACCCATTTTTGCCGATGTTATGGGCACAGAAGGACACTGCCTAAAACCACCATTGGACTACCCGCACAGTAGTCTGAAACCATTGGGAATGGCAATGCTGATTGCCAAATGCAACCTAGAATTGTGGGGAATTCATTCTTCAATCCCAAAAATGGGTGCAGTACCAGTACTCACCACTATCCAAAAGCCGGCGTTTTAAAACCACCCTGTGTTCCTCTGAAGGCAAGCCAAAGTGTCTATTTTAAACATTGCAACATGTGCAAAATATTCACTGAACACCAGCAGACATTTGGCAGAATGAGTTTTTGTGTGCTTACAAAATCTGGGAAATGAAGAGCCCAAAACAATGCTTATAACAAAACTGCTATGGAGTCAGCAGTTTAAGTTGCACTGGATTTAAAGACACTAAAATCGAAAATGTTTAGATTAAATGAGTGACCTATGTTTGGTGTCACATGCCTTTGCAATTGTTTAAATGTTATAGTTTAAACTTAGAATCAGCATTCTAGCTGCATGTGTAAAATTGCAAGTTAATTTAAAAAGCAACAAAAAAAACATGACAGTTAGCTGAAAGTCTGGCTTAAGGAACTGAATTCTGCCTGGCAACTACCCCCATCAGGAGTGAAACTTGAGTCACAGCTGTGTTCCCAGGCCTAGCTGCCCTTTTGCTGCTCACACTAAGGATATGCCATCTATCTGATAATTGAATTACCTGTGCTCTGCAGGAAAGTGAACAAAGCCCTGTCCTGGCTCAGGCAAAGGTTTTATTGACAGGAGTCGTAAATGGTCGTAAAAAGTGGCTTCCTCCTGAGGAAAGGGGAGGAGCACTGCCTGTGAGAGCAAGCTGGCTTGGCAGAACTGGATAAACCAGTATTTCTACCGTGTGCTGAGAGGAAACCACACCCCTTTGGAGCCAGAACATAACTTTAAAAAGATGGATCATTCATAGAGCGGACATGTGAAAATGTTATAAATGATACCATAATTCTTGTGATTTTTCTGCCCACAGTTTAAGAGGTTTTTAGAACCGGTGGTATGTTCAGGGGGGTGTCAGCGGAAAAGTGGATATAACTCTAAATGTATGCATGTTAAAAATCTGAAACTTCATCAGTTAATGTCCATACTCCCTGCGCACATGTATGTAAAGTTGGGTCAATGTCAGAAATTGAAAAATCAATTAAAAAGTGAAATATGTGCCATTTCTGAATGCAAGCTCCCAGGAAGAGCAGAGTTTGAACAGGGGATACCTCCTGTAATGCATGATGGGTGCATATGATTTTAAAACAATATGTACCTCTGCAAATATGTATTTGTTTCAAATCCAGATTTGTGTGTAAGTTGACAGGAGGAGTGGACTTTCTGCAGGCTGTAAAATGACATCACTCTGACCCAACCTAGCTCCCCCAATCAAATGATAAATGGAAGTTTGACCAATTAGAAGCTGAGAGAGAGGTAGGGTCAGTGATGCTAGAACACACCCACATTCTAAACACATAAAAGCAGACAGACAGGACAGATAGGGACCTTCAATTCCATCTGCCGCTGGAAGCTCTGCCGGAAAAATCCATACTTACCTCCATCAACCTCCAGAAAGCCAAACTAGAGACTTCAATCTATCCAGAACTAAGAGACCAGAGAGAAAGCAGTGCTGTACCCAGAGAGACCCAGGCCAGCAGAGAGAGCTGACCCAGATCACTGTGAAGTGCAGAGGCCAGACCAGACCAGACCAGAGTCCAGTTTAAAACCCTGACCAGATCCGTGATGAGGCCCATTTAATTCAAGAATATAGTGTGAGTACCCAGCAGAACTGTGTAGAACCAATCTCTTAGTTTAAATTCATCTAATTCAATCTATTTAACCTAAGTAGAACTGCCTGATAGATCCAAATCTGTCACCTGTCATTCTAGCTGCAAAATTTGTCACTTGTCATTTTGAGCTTTTAAAATTTGCAAAACCAAAAACGACCTCTATTAAATCGGTCATAACTCTGTAACCGTTTGGGCTAGAGACTTGCAGTAACTTTTATCTGAAAGCTTAGAATCGTGGCTTTCCTATGAACCTCCTAGAACCGCATTCCTACCCCTTATAGTTTTACCGCAATCGCGGAACACGCACCCGCGAATTTTACCGCGATTTGCAAATTTCTTCACATGTAAAAACTGCTGCTGCTTGCCTTCCATTTGCCAGAAATTCGTTTAACCTGCTAACTATCCCTGCATCATTGCTAGTGTGAGCCTGGACTAATATTAACTAGATACCACTCACCCTGAACCTCTGAAAGGGAATTAAAAGCATTTCCAGCATATTTCTCATCCATTGCTAGCACATATCAAAGCATTTTGCCTGTGTTTTCAAAACTCCTATCTGTTTTCTGTAGTGTGAGCTTGCTGGGGTGAACTAATTTACATTGATTGCATTTCTGAGAACTGTGTGTTTTCCTTCCATTTCCTTGCCTTGCATCAAGGGGGGGGAGGGGATTGCCAGAGAAAAGTGATTACATTGTTTGGTTGAAATCATATTGAGTATTTTCTGTACTGCATTCATTGAATATTGCATCCACCTGAGCTTTCATAAAGCATCCTCTACCACATTATACTTTTGTTCCTATTTACCAGTGTGCTACCTTATCCATTTCATGTCAACTCATTAGTGATTATAAGAAGTGTGCTAGTGCCAGATTCTCCGTTGTTGATCTTTATCATATCAGATTAAGTGTGCTATTCAATTATTAATTTATTATAAAGTGTGATATATATATATTTCAAATTATCAAATAAACCTTTTAAACTTGCAAAACAGAACTACTTCTTGGCTCAGTGGGGTCAGGGGGATTCCAAGAGAGGGGTGTTATATAGGGGTAGTCATCCAGAACGCATGAACTGGACATAAAGATATATCAATAAGGGTTTTCATTCAGTATTATAGACTAGGCGTTGACTTAGCTGTAGTGTTGAATTGAATCCTCTTACAATATTTAGTGCTCTTGCTACTGTTATTTTACTCCCCTGTTCCCTCCCCACTTAGTCTTGTGTTTCCTCGATATACAATTATATTGTATAGGCACCTAACAAATGCTCAATAATTAAATAAATATAGTATCCTTTGAAATACGCATATGTGAAATGAGGGGAAGTAAATAAATAGCACCAGTGTGGGTTTCAGCCTGCTTTCCATAAAATTGGAGCACATTTTGAGACCATAACAATTTCCACTGAATAACACATTTGATAAATATGTATGTGATAAAAGGGTTGTTTGCTTCAATCACTAAGTCCAGAATGCAGACTGGGGTTTGTGTTTATTTCCTTTTCCACAACACTCACCCGAACATTTACATATTTGTAACTTTGAAGCATATATACTGATATGTACATCCTCAGGTTTTGCTGTGAGGATAAAAATGGCTGCAAAATCAGTCACGACATTGGGTTCCAGAGGCTATCCGTGCTGGGTAAAAAATAATTATATATGTAGGATTGCTGTATTTCTGATATGGAAGAACCAGTGCCAAAATGCTCCTGCAGTTTTCTGCTCATCTCTGCAGAGTAAGTAAAGGGCAGAGTACAGATGGAGATGTAGCTCGTGAGATGCAAGGCACGAACAATAACTGCACTGTCAAAATGGGGCCCTGTAAATAGTATGGGAAAGGAGGAAGAGGAGTCTAAAAGTCTGGATATTTTTTGTTTTATTGGGTCCAGCTATAAACAGTGGGTGCATTAATTATTAATTTGGGTCTACTGACATTTATCTTTGCAGGTAGTCTGACATTATCGGATGATGTGGTGTCAGAGCCCATGGGAAAAGGTGATGTCACACCGCGCGCTCGCGGGCGCCACTTACTTGTCCTGGGGTCCCTGGTCCACGGCCGCAACGGTCTCCTTCATGGAGACTTTACCCGCGGTAGCGTCTCTCCTCACGCCGACCCGCGGTTCGGATGGGCGCCGTGGACGCCGCCATCTTGCGAGGATCTGCGCATGCGCGGATCGTCAGTGTTTCGTCGTCCCGCGCATGCGCAGTGTCGGAACATGCGTTCCAAGCCTCGCCTTCACCCTGAGCATAAAAAAAGGGCACCGCATACACAGGGACGACGCGTCTCAACGCGGTTGTTACTGTGTATGCGCTGCTGGAGTCCTGGTACTTGTTGTCCAGTTCCCCAGTTTCCTGTTCTATCCTTTTCTGCCCAATCCTGCCTCTTTGCCTTATTCTGGTCTTGCTTCCTAGTCCTCCTACTCCTTCTGCTCCTTCATTCTGATACCTTGTCCTTCCCGGGTTTATGGTAGAGTAGGTTATCTCCGGGTTCCTAGTTATAGTGGGGTAACTCCTGTCAGCCCTGCCTCCCTTTGCCTGCCTTGTGTCCTGCCGGTACCTGTGCCTTGCTACCTGCTGGGAGTTCCTGAGTTCCATCCTGTTTTCATCGGTGATTTCATCAAGCCTTCTCAGCCAGTGGAAACACTGTCCCGACGTCACGCAAATTCTGAGAAGTGCCACCCGTGGCGTTGGGAGTTGGTTCAGTGCCGTCCTGTGTTTACTCACCAGGAGGGGATTGGACTAATTTCTCACGTTACCCATTCATCGGCCATCACACATCGACATACTGGCAACCTCAACTCCACGGTCTACAAGAAACAGAGGTAACTCACGATCCCGTGAAGATTCGTTTAACAGGTGAGAGCACTTTGCAAGAGGCCAGAGACTCATGGAACGCTATACAGGAGATAACCATCTCACTAGTATATGGGCCGCTCTCACGTAGGGCCGTCACAGAGGTGCAGGGGGGGATCAACTGCCCCAAGTTTCCCTCTGCGCCGAGGTCTCACAGGGGGCGCTATTGTTTCTGGAGTACTGCTGCACTGAGCTGCAGCACAGTTTGAGCAACATCAGTGGGTTGCAGATTTAGCAAGATAGTGCAAAGGCAGCTCCTGTGACCAATAACGCTACAGGAGACAGTGCTGAGAAATTCAGCTGCTGCCACTTCAAAACTATTAACAAGTGTCAACAAGTGTCACCTACGTTCATCTCATGTCTGGCCCACGCTTGCCGAGCAGTGTTTATTTTTCTTTTGATCCGGTGGTATTTGTCCAGCCATTTCTCATCCAAATTACCTATGCACTTTTGTCTTTTCTCAAGAACAAGCAGGACAACTACCGATTAGGAAAACTTGAAAGGGAGCTTTGTGACCCTCTCCACACACCTAACCCGAGGTCAGGAAAAAGTATTTTCAATGTGTAGTACAGCTTGCAGAGGGGTAGCAACACTGGCCAAACAATGGTAGGATGCAAAGTTAACGGGATGTAATGTCACTATGTACCGCTCTAGGATCTGCAAGAAAACATTAGGTTGCACAGGAGCCCCTGCTGAAGATATGGTCAGCAAACATTAGTTCCTTGAGGCAGTCAGAGAATTCTTAATTGAATCGGCACACATTTTTAAAGGCTACAGCATAACATATACAAACTCCACCAAATCAATTAGTTCGCTCAAATGCAAGGGGCCAGCTACTATCCCTACGGGGATCAGTTACCTTCTTAAAGTGAAAGTCAAACAGCAAGAGACGCCCCACTGTGAAGTAAGGGACCGAGGTTGTTCCTGAATACCTACCTCTGAATGTATCCATAATTCAGCTTGAATACATTCACAGATCTACTGTCCACTCCCCCTGCTGTAACGCCCCCAGGATCACAGCAGTGTGTAGGCTGGCTTCAAAAGCACTGCTGCTGCAGCCACCGTTGTGCTCTTGTATCCACTGTGCTCTGTGAATGCAGAGCACCTCCCGACTTCTTGAGTATCTGCAGCTTCATTGAACGACCTGGAGGGCAAGCTTCCTGCTTGACCTCTGGCCTTATTCCCGCTTTATGCTCTCCTCCCTAACCCCAACTGCCTTTTAAAAGTTTCAGGAGGCAGCACATCCAGGGGAGTTATGTTGTAGGTATTTCTAATGTGTTTCATGACCAGCAGATGGGTTGGGGGGAGAACAGTGGAGTTGTATATCAAGGAGAGTGGTACTTCCAGTTGGTGCTACGCCTGATATATATATATATATAACATTTCATATAAATAAATAAACAAACAAATAAATAAATACATACATAACATATTATCCTGTTTGTTCACAGCAAGCTGTGTGAAGTCACCATGATCTCACTAGCAATGCATTCATAATCAGGTCTCATTCAGCTTGCAATATGCCAAATTTTTAAGAAGCAAAGACACACATGGATATGGTTTTTATACAAGCATACATGAGGTTGAATAAGAGTCACAGATGTCACAAATAAAGCAACATTTATTCAAGATTCTGACAATATTCTGAGCTTATGCTTGGATTGATTGATGCTAACGTTTAGGCATTCATTACTTACAAAGCGCTTGTGCCACAGAACATTGCAAAGATCACTCATATACAATTATTATTACCCAGCAACCAAAATGAATACTATTTTTGTTTTACCTCAGAAGGATAAAAGGTTGAGTAGCCCTTACTAGGGCTCACACTTGTGACTTGCAAATCATACATAGATACCAGCAGTGAGCACATAACCTGCTGGACTATTTTAGATATTCTCCTTCAATGTATATAGCACAGTGTAGGGAAATGGTTTATAGTCATAATGTCGACAACAAAAATGTCGACAGTCAAAATTTCGAAAAAAAAATGTCGAAAAAAAAAATGTCGACTTTTTTTTTCAATGCATTTTTTTTTTTAAATGGGGGGTTCCCCCCAACCACCCTTTTTTAATTTTCTTTTTAATTTTTCCCTTTTTTTTAACTCCCGAACCCCTAAAATAAATATATACTTAAAAAAAATGAAAGTCGACATTTTTTTTTTTTGACATTTTTTTGTCGACATTTTTGTCTGTCGACATTTTTTTTTCAAAATTATGACTGCCCACCTAGGGAAATCTATGCGAAAGAAATGGATGAAAAGCAAAAATGTACATTTAAAAATCAACACGTGAGCTGCAGCCTGTGCACAGCATCTGTAAAAAACACGTGTGGAAAATGTACAATGTTAGCAGCCCATCTGTAATCATTGTCAAAAATAACTGTAAAAGACTGAAATAAATATTTCCAGTTACCATAATGTATCCATCAACCTTTTGCTAACAGGAAAAACAGATCTGGGATGAAAAGCAGAGTGAACATCAAATTGAGGCCTGCTGGTGTGCATTTTTATTTCCTTACAGGATTAAGAATTAGTATTATAAAATCTACACATATTTCAAAATATAAGTCTATCACTGGACTTCAATTGTTATAATCTGCCCTGTTCGAAATGACAATTGCAATGTGGAATTCAATTTCTTTTAAAAGTTACATTTATGAATAAAACCAGCAACATGGCCTGGAGAGCCAAATGGAATTCCTTCTCCTCAGCTACAGATTTAAGAAAGAAAAGGGGAGTGGTTTGCTTTCTCATTGGAAGAGTGTGAACACTGGCATTGAAGCTGACCATAAAATCTTGCTCCCATTTTATAACTTCTATCTCTGAGCCTAGGATACAAAAGAAATACAACTAATTTACTCTGGGAAGTGGCCTGCAGTAGTCTGCTCTCCAAATAATATGATCTTTTATTCAGCTGCGCCTTGCAGAAGGATACACACAACACCTTCAAAGACACGGGGTCTGACCAAAGTGATAGAAAGTGGAATTACCCAAAATGACTGAAAAAATGACAGAATGCATGATTTGGCAGTTCAAAAATTCCAAACGGCCAAAAGTTTGACCAGATCATGCATTCGGTGCTGGGGGTTCCGGGGTGTCTCCTGCAGCTGTCCTGAAAAACAAATGAAACGACTGTGCGGCGCTGGTTCCTGATCACGGATGTGAAAGGGAAGAGGTGTCGCAGGGACCATCGAGTGGGAAGCAAGGTAAGTAGGAGGATGTGGGTGTGGGTAGGGGTGTGCTGATGGTGTGGGTGGGGTGTGAGTATGGGTGTCGGCCAAGTCGGAAATGTTCAGGGGAGCAAAAATAATCTTCAGTCTTTTCTCCGTCGAACATTTCTACCTCAGTCTTTCAACCCCGATTCATCGAAAGTGACTGTAATCACTCAAGAAGACAGAGCTATAGAGACATATGACCATGAGAAGCAAAACCTCAAAGAATTTGCACCATGGAAACCAACATTCCCACCAGTCATAAATGTTTAGGCGGTGTTTAAGTGCTTGAATAATCTAGCACTAGACTATCTGAAGGATAAGATCAAGCAATATCAGCCTTCCAGATGTCTACGTTCAAGGGACCAAGCTTTGTTGGTTATGCCTCCATCTAAATTTGTATTAAGAGGGGACAGAAGATTTGCAGTGTTTGGCCGCAGACTCTGGAATAGTATACCTAGGGAAAGGCCCTTGACTCACTCTTCAAGTTCTGTAAGGCCCTAAAAACGTTTTTATTTAAATAAAGTTTTAACCAGCTTCTGGCCTGTTGGGAACTACCTGGTCCCTAGGATGGGATACAGAGTATCTATATAACTCTAGTAACTAATTTCTCTGGATGTCACCTGTGCCATTATATGGTTTAGTCCGTTTCGAGCGCGTTACAAATTCTTCAAAATCAAAAATCTAAATCATAAATGACCTGCCCGCAATTGCAAAGAAACTAACTTCATATGATGCCAGATATTCCGTTACTAGGCAGTGGAGTTTCAGATGTCATTTAGTCTTTTGTTAAAGTAGATAAAATCTGCCTTTTGAATTTGACATTTGGAATCATATTTCTGTTTATAGCTTTTGATGTATTGGCATACAGTTATTTAAAAAAAATGTACATGGTGAAAAGCTCTATCAGCTAAATGTAACATATTAGATATTTTTCCAAATTATGTTAATTCTGAAATTTGGTGAATGTGGTTATTTTGTGCAGAAATGGTGCATGCCAGTGGGTCATATATCCTAGCGTCTGTGCCGGCAAGCCTGTTATTCTAAGATGAAAACATTATTTTTGTATAAACGTATCAGTGTGTAAAAATCCCAAAATTGCGACAAATGCATCACATGCCAAGATCAAGCTAGGATGATTTCATTCAACTGAGTGAGAACAATCTGATGAACTGATCACTAGCATGATCATGTGTGAGGAATATGAGGTTTTAGAAAGTTGCAATTGTTTAATGTAGAAATCTCTAAGATGACATCACATCAAGTGGGATGGAAACTGGGTTTAGAATGTACTCCCATTAGACTGCCCTCTTCATCAATATTCCCAATGAGTATGGAGGGCATGTTAAAGTGTGATGTCACTTTTGGAACACTATCCAACTACATACTGTGACCAATTAGATTGTATTCTTTTCATTTTACTGTTGCTCAACAGATATTTTCTTCTCACTGTCCTCCACAATTTCAATGTTTCTGTCAATGGTTGTATTGTGGGTAACTCATGGTGGCAACAAGTAAGACTGACAAAAGTGATCACAGTTCAACAGTGTTTATTGAACAATAAATGATGTGTGCAGGTTGGAAAAACCCCTACTCTAAACTTAAATCTAATATGGGAGCAATCATCAACCATCAAATGAAAAGTAAGGCAATCTGAGTGGTGTTGTGTCAAATAAAAAGGGCCTATACTAAGTTGTCAAACCGTACTACTAATAAAAAAGGTGTGGGATCATTCTCAAGAAAATAAAGAAGTGTACTCAAATAATATGTCAGGATACAGTAGCCTGGGTCTCCCTTGCCCATGTTTTGGGCATGGGGTAAAATGGGAGCTTGGAGCACAGCACAATCTCTGGCTTCTCCAGCACGGGAGGAGAGTTCCAATGGCAGTTCTCAGGACTGTTTTTGGCCAGGTCTTGTTTCCTTAGAAAGTCTCTTGCCTTCGGGGCCTGATATGTTCAAATAACAAAAAAACAAAAATTCCTTTAACCAAATGAAAAGTTTGTTTCAGTGTTCGCTGTGTGATAAGATTCACCCATGGGTCCCCTTCTTCTGGGCACTGACCCTTCTCTGTTGTTTATCACAGTTTACGTAGGGAACTAACTTTAACCCTGGGTCCACCTCTTCTGGGCGCTGTCCCTTCTTGACTTTAATCTTTCAGCCACTGTTTCAGGTAGGGTGGTGGCTTCACCCTTGGCTCCCCCTCTTCTTGGTGCTGAACCTTCTCAATTGTTTACAACAATTCTTTTACTGTTCTTTTCTTAATGAACCTTGTATGATTTCCTCACCCCTGGATCTCCCTCAGTCAGGCTTGGACCTGTCTTGACTGTCCGTGCTTGGGTGATGGCTTCATCACTGGATCTCCTTCGGTCGGGCTCGGACCCCTCTTGATTTCACCTTCCCTTTACCTTCCCTTTACTTTCAAAGATTTACTGTAGCTCTTGATAAAAGTGACATTGGATGACACCTGGGTCCCCTTCTTCTGGACGCTGACCCCTTTTTTACTTCTAATGTTCTCTTTTACACAGCTCACTGTTTGCAGGAATCACTTTCCTTTCTGTCACAATGCTCGTAAATCAAAGTCTTTTGATTGTACAGGGATTTTGCTCGACCCACTGTAGGACCACTTTGGCCTATTTCGCTGGCCCTTCTATGGCCTTCCGGTAATTGTAGTTCCATTCAAATGGGGATCGACCAAAGTCTCTTGAGTTAGCACCCACGTGGTGCCAGTTTCCCTCTGCAGCTGGTCTCCCCGTAAAACATTTCCAGTTCATTCAAAGAACTTGGTTCAAATCTGCCTCTTTGCGATACTCTCACTCAACACCGCCCGGTTCTTATCGATTCTCGCCTCGACTCACTGGCTGTGATGAACCGCTTGGCCTTTTGGCATTTCTGGAGTCAATTCCGGTACCATGCATGCGGGAGCTTTCCTCACTCCTCCTTAACGGCATAGGCTTGCCCTGTGTACAGTTGACATCTTCTGCAAGACACTTGTGCTATTGTTGATGGTCTTATGTTCTCTTCCACGAAGGTTCCGCTGGTCTGGTACGAAAAGGGCAAAGTCACTGCTCTGCTTGCCACCCTCTCAATTCCTACTGCCTTTCTCCTTCCCTTGAACTGTTGCGCCTGCTTGGCTGTCTCATCATGCTGTCTGCCGTGCTTGCCTTTCTCGTACTGTGCTCTCCTGCTCGACCTTTTATCCCTGTGGGGAAAAGGAAGGGCCATCAGGTGAGTGTGATTCTGATCAATTGACTGACTTTGCCTGACCCTTCTGTTGGGACATGTCAGGTAAACTGCTCTGGTGTTAATCCATTCTCTGGTGTGTCACATGAAAGTGTTCATATCTGAAAAGGGGGGGGGGGGGCTGTGGTTTTGAATGTTCTACATGGTAGGATGGGGAAAAGGTATTGAAAGAAGAGGGACACCACATCTCATCCATCAGTGTCCCACTCCCACTTCCCGAGGACCCCCAATCCAGGCGATCCTCCATCACTGGTCCACCTCCAGGAACTGGATCCAATGGCGATGGTCGTGTCATGGTCATCTGGATGATAGATCCCCGGGGACTAGTTAGGGAGACAACCCCAGGTTTCTCACAGTATGCAGTGCATGAACATATGCGAATGGCTGGACTGTGGAGATGGGTAGTGCCTCTACATTGGCCCACAGAGATCACCATCTTGGTGAAGTAATTCTGTCATAGATATTTGAGAGTATCAAGGATATATTTGGGAAACACTTGCACCAGCATTAACTCATGTGAATCTGATTGACTGCAATATCCTTCTTCAAAAGAGCAAAAGACAAAAACCACACTAAATGGGGGCATCATTCGCTTTACCATGATACAAAACAGTCAGAGCAATGCCATTTACACAATAATTCGCTTTACCATGATGCAAAACAGTCAGAGCAATTCCATTTACAGAATCATGAATACACATTGTCACATCATTCAAAGTGACCTGGGCAAAACTGTCATGCCATTAAAACAGATTGTACCTGTAAATTGATGTATGCTTGGAAAGGTATTTGCTTGAATTTTTTTTTTTGCTCATATTTTTTTTACGTCAACATGCATGGGAAGACACCACACCAAATAAATGTGTGCAGTTTTTGGTCAAGCAATAGACCAACTACCCTATTAATAAATGGGCATTGCTTCTAGAGTATTAAACGTTGTCCTAGTGTTTTACAAGTGACAACTGGAGAAACATGATTGCCAGAAAGGCCAGAGGGGTTTTATAAATATGGAAGTTGCCACCCTTTGCTGTGCCCCCTCCTGCCCGAAACTTAGTAAGACCTTGACTTAGTAGTATGCAAGCATTTGATACTTAGTCATCACCGATTGCAACTCCAGTTTATTGCCTACCTCATAAACTGTACAGGTAGGAAACTCAACATTGGAAATGCCCTTCACCAACTGAAGAAGAGACACTCTGGAACACTTATGGACCACAAGCAACCATGGCACATCATATCCCGTTGCCAGATATTGCACCGGTATGGTTCACATTCCACAGTAGTTATAACTGAATTACAGACCTATTGAATTAAACATATCATGCATTTGTGACAATGCTCTAGCCCCATGAATGAGACAACATAAAGCCATTCAAATTCACCAACTTCAACCAAATGAAAGAAGATGGCAAGCTGCAGGCCTTTCTTGCATCCTAAATTAGATCCTTTGCAACATTCAATTACACAAACTACTCTTGGTCAAACCAGATTCCACTCATGTTTCCAATCATACAATGCACATGTTACAGGTTACAGCACTCTGGTACGATGTCATGCAAAATGCGATAATGCTAGTTATCCCCATCCCTTTCTTCACAGATTCCTACTTTGCAGCTATGCTGTCCACTAATGCTGATACATTGAAATGGCAGACACTAGCTTACATTGCTTAGAAACAATTGCACAACATAGGTCAGCACAGTGATTCTCAACTGCAGTACACACTTTGCGAAAGTCCCTTTTCTATGCGTTTTACCCTAGATCACAAAAACTACACAACACGGATGACATCTCAAGAGCCGCTCACATGGACATGGTTTGCTGACCAGGGAGTGTTGACCCAGAAACAACTTTTTTCCGTACAGGTTACTTCTTTGTCAGATCCCAGTGTATGCATTAACTTTAATGCAGTGACCATATGCTTTTATGTGGTTTTTTTTTTAGTCAGTCTTTTGAAACATACTATACATGCAGTCGCAGCACCACTTCCACCCAGGTATATGGAACATATGTTTTTTCCTCTAACGCAGATTATTAAAAAAATGTTGTCCCACCTATCTCTTACATATGGCCCGCGAGGGGACCAGCATGCTAACAACGTGCCCGTCACTAACGCCCCCGTTATTAGCATGCTCCCCATTCCCATTGAGCCCTATGGGGGCTCGAATGGGAATGGGGATATACCGGGTCCGGGTTCCCTGAATGGGGAAATACCGGGCCCTCCAAGGTGAGAATGGCCCGGTATTTCCCCATTCAGGGAACCCGGACCTGGTACTCGGAACGAGGGTAGCCATGCCGCTAATTGCAGCATGGCTACCTCCTTCCTCGTAATGAGGCCCATTATGTCTTATGATTTTACAGTGCCGCACAATCCGTGAGGTACTGATTGGATTCACGACATGCCTTCTCGCTCATTTGTAGAATTAGCTCCAATGCCATGACTGTATCTTTGTCAATCATGACCAATCGGATTGATCTCAACACAACTTCATTCATACATGCATTACTGCCACAACCCTGATTATTAAAAGAATACAGGACAATATATAATCCATTCCCCCTGGAAACGCTTGCTAATATCATGTTCTATTAATTGATTCACATAAAATGACTTGCATATTTATTTATGTATTTATTTATTTATTTATATTGACATTTGTAAAGCGCACCCAACCCTGAGGCATCTGGGCGCTGAATGCCCAATGCTACATATCTTTTAAATACAAATGTTACCTATTTATTTTGAGGGTGGGGCCATAAAAATGATTGCCTTTAAGATATTTCTTGATAACACTCCAGAGGACAAAGAATACGATTTGCTGTGATAACTCACATCACCTAGTGGCTGTATCGTGAAAAGCACAATTCATGCCATTTCCTAATTCTCTAATGCTAGTTATTTACGCTCTCCTGCCCATTTTGTGTCAATGCAATTAGATGTTTCGCAGGGAAATTATCAAAGGTCGGAAAGCAGGGGTGAATGCAGGTAAGGCGCGTTTACACGGCAGACATTTTCGGGGTGCAAGTGTCGGCTTTGTATTTGTTCCCCTAATTAAAATCAGGATGTTTTAGGCCCAGCCACGTTTTACCCACCTCTCCTTCCCAGATGTCTATGTTCTTGTGCCTGTTTTTCATTGTATTTATTTACATGGGTTTATTTTAGCCTATTTTACGTGCAGTAGAGATTGTAGAACAGATGTATGCCTTTCGCCCTCGCCCATGGGGTTTGAATACATTCAAGCCTTGCCTTTTGCATTTTCTATCATTTGTAAAAGTAATAACGTTTACGAAGAATCCAGTATGCTGTGAAACTATTTCCCGCCACGCCATATGCCATCACTTAACTGCCTGTATTTCTGATAGTTTTGATCAGAATCTCTTTGTGGATGTCAAGTGTGCGAGACTATTTGCTTGATCTATGAATTAGGAAATCTGAATATTTGGACTGAAATGTTAACTGGCGTGGAAACAGAAAACATTATTTTCTCAGTACTGGTAGCAGGTGGACTCCACCGACTTTCAAGCTTACCAGGGTGTGACTTTGCTTTACCTTAAATCTTAAATACTTGGGGGCGTGGCCTGGAGCACCAGCGATGAGGCAGCTCCTCTGATGGCCTCCACTCGGATCCGCGGCTCAGCATTAATTTTACCCGTTTCCAGCTAAGTTTGTTGGTCGTGATGGGGAGCTTTCACCTGCTGTGGTCCTGGGCATTGGATGGGCAGTGGATGGCAGCGCTTTGAGGGCATGACGCCTGCGCTAACGGCGAAAATGCGACGGGGAGCGCGAAGGCCTGCTCCTGTAACATGACCTAAAATGGCCGCTGCATCCTCGCGACCCGCTCCAGGCTGGCGGCTGGCTGCCATCGTCTGCCCATGAGATGCGTATGAGGCTCAACCCGCCCGACACCCTGCACCGGAGCGTCTCCCCCCCGTGCCTGGTCCTCGATGGTGCGAGGCCTGCTGCCGGGGCCCCTGTGATCACCCGACTCAGAGGTTTCTGCCACTGCTGCGTCGCTGGGATTGCTCTCTCGGCGGACCCTCCACCCTCGTCTTCCTGGGGCGCCCCAGCCCACCTTCTGCCTGCTGCCTCTCCCGGGTACCACCGGAGGCCCCCCCGTGATCCCGGCTCGAGTGAGAGCCACACACGTCGCCGGGCTGAGATTGGCAGCCCCTCAGCTCCACCTCAGCACCCTCTTCGATTCCTGGGGCGCCCCTGCCCATCTTCGGCCTGCTGCTCTCAGGGGTGGAGCCCTGCCTCCCCTGGCTACCATCGAAGGCCTACTTGTTGCAGCGTGGCCCCAGCTCGGGGGTCGGCCACGCACAGGTGACGTGGGCTGCACCTCAGCCCTGCCCCAACAACTCCCCCCGGCCAGCCTTCACTCCGGAGGCCCTGCATCTCCAGCTACAGCGTGGCCCTGATTTGAGCAACACACACCGCCCTGGGACGACTTTGTGTCTTCTGGCCCCTCTGCTACCTGCTCTCTGCCCCCCCCCGGGGTTACCCTGAGGCCTACCACAACACCCCCTCCAGGCGTCTAATATGCCGGCCGGGAGGGCCCTCGAGCTCCACCTACTCCGACCCCACACGGAGTGTGTCCCCCCTGCGACTTCCTGGGGCACCCCTGCCCACGTCTGCTCACCACCGGCCAGAGGTGCCGACCGCCACCTTCCTAGGCGGACGCCCAGCTCGCTGAACTGCCCAACTTTGAGGAACTGCTCTATTTCACGAGAAGCTGGAGTCTAAACCTGTCCGCTCCACCGCCTAGGATCCTCGGGCTTGCCCACCCTGCACATCTATTTGGCCGCCCCTCTGAACCCCTTGCAAAACATGAACTCGGGAGTCACCCTCGGGGGGCGTCCCCTCCCCACGGAACGATGGCCAAAGCACTAAAGCCTCCTAAATCAGCCGACATCTCTGCTATGCTGCAGGCCTCGGGGAAGGGTGGGAAGGCGGACCCCCTCAAGCTCACCTCCCAGAAAACGTATTAGGGCGGCAGAACGCTCGCAACTTAGGAGGATCTTCAGTCTTTCATGAGCGATATTAAATCTGAATTCAGAGCCTGCATGTCGGAACTCACCGCCAAACTGGAACAGACCGAACAAAGAGTCGCCGGCATCGAACTGAGGGTTGGCGAGGTCGAGGACCTGACCACGGACCACTCCACTTCACTGACGGAAATTCAACGCACCGTCCAATCGCTGGTGGCAAGAACTGAAATCCTCGAACATAAACAGGAGGACTTGGAGAACCGCTCCCGCCACAACAACCTACGTATTCGCGGGGTGCCCGCCTCGATCTCTGATCGGGAGCTCCCGGAATACGTTAGAACCTTCTTCCAGTCCCTCCTGCCAGACCTGAACGAGACTCAACTGCTGCTGGATCGGACCCACAGACTGGGCCCTCGCCGAGGGGTCGATGAGGACCCACCCCCGGACGTGATCAATAGGGTCCACTTCTACACCACCAAGGAGGCCATAGCAGCTATTGGCAGCTCTAAGGACGTGCTCTCATTTCAGGGAATCCCGATACAGATCTTCCAGGACCTTTCCCCGCTGACTCTTCAAAAGCCAGAATGCTCCGGCCTCTGTCACTCTTTCTTCGGGATCAGCAGATCCGTTATCGATGGCTCTTTCCTACGGCCCTACACTTTTCGTACAAGGGCACTCAGCGCACCATCATCCACCTCGACGATGCAACGTCAATCCTCCGCCCGGACTCCCCAGAGACCTTAGACCTCTCCGCTACGGGCCGATCAAGCCCAGCCTCAGAAGCAACCTCCCCAAAACCGAAATGGACCCCATGGTCCAGAGTGCAGAGAAATCGCAAACCCAAATGGCACGCCTTAACGCCTGCACTGGAACCATGACTCTGGAACGACCCTAAGCTTCATATCTTGCCGCGGATCCGACGTGGTCCATAACCCCCTCCAAGGCGGATGACACCACTTTACCCTTGGAGAGACTTTCAAACATGTTGGTGCTGTCGAATGACAGCCCTGTTGCCTAGGGGACATGTCGATAGTTCTAAATCGACCCCCCTGGCAACACTTTGGTCCTCCCGTTGGAGGTCGCTTTTGAATGTGTTTTCTCCCGTTGGAGACCAGTTTGACCAGTTTAAAAAACCCTCGACCACAGGAGACTCCAACTCAATCTTGCTCTCACGTCCATGGCTGACCTAACCCCCCACGATCCCCTTTCCCCCAGCAAGAGGATCGCCCGGACCAACCCCCTCACTTGAAACTCAAGTTCCCCTCCTTGAACGTTAGGGGCCTGAACTCCCCCCCCCCCGAAGAGGAAATTGATCCTACAGAGGCTCCAAGACAACGGGTCGTCGATCGCTTTTTTGCAAGAGACGCACCTGATCCCAGCGGACTTTTCACACCTGCGAAGCAAACTCTTCCCACTACAATTCCTCGCCTCTAACGGCACTAAGAAGGGGGGCACCGCTATTTTATTCGCAAAAGACCTGAAGCCTCAGATCCTTGACTCACTACAGTGCCAGGAGGGTCACTTTATTGCAGTCAAATGCTCCATCCATGGCCAGCTCTACACCCTCATCTCGGTGTACGCCCCGAACGAATATCAGGAGAGCTTCTACCAGGATCTGGAGGTCTCTCTCCTCCCATTCATCGAGGGACATGTCGTCATGGGAGGAGACTTTAACGGGGCTCCGGACCCTCTCAAGGACAGATCTCACCCCCCGTCTTCTAGAGATTTGAAGTTGGCCGCTGGCTTGCTCCACCTGTTTTGCACACTAAACATTGTGGACTCTTGGAGGGTTCTGTCCCCAGATGAACGGGACTTTACCTTCTATTCATATGTGCATCGTACCTTCTCCAGAATTGACCTAATCCTGACCTCCCCACAGATCCTGTCCTTCACTGATGATGTGATAATTGGCCCCCGGATCCTTTCGGACCATGCTCCAGTTACTCTGACCCTGCGGTCTCATGACCCAGACCCCCCTCCGCGCTGCCGGTGGTGCCTCTATGACCCTATCCTGGGAGACATGGCAGTGAGGGACTCAATCGCCAACTCCATTAGGAACTTTTTCGTTGAAAACCGGGACGAGGACACTTCCCCGGCTAACACCTGGGACGCCATGAAGGCGGTCCTCAGAGGCAAGCTGATTGCCTAGGGAGCCGCATAACACAAAAGTAAGAGGGAGTCGTGCAACGCTTTGGAAGCAGCAGTCCGAGAGGCTGAGGCTACACATAAAAGGAAGGGCTGGGCCCCTAAATCCTACAGGATCCTGCAAATGGCCAGGAAACGGCTGGAAGCCCACTATGCTGAGGCTACGGCGAATCTGCTAACCAAGTCTAAGCAATGGTACTACGCTCACAACAACAAGGCCAACAAGCTCCTGGTTAGCAGACTGGCAAAGACGAAGAGCAGAAATACTATTTTAGGCCTCTGTGATCCGCAGGGGGTGATCCACTATGCTGACCATGAGAAAATACGCTTGGCAACAGCCCACCACCTGGAAATAATGACGGCAGCCCTAAGAGATCCAATTAAGCAACACTCATACATCCAAGAGGCGACCCTACCACACCTGACCCAGACGTCCAGGGAAGACCTGGAAGCCCCGATTACAATCGAGGAGGTGGAGGCGGCCATTAAGAGCTTAAAACCCAGAGCCCCGGGCCCGGATGGATTTTCCACTAGCTTCTACAAAATCTTCCGGCCCCAACTAGCGGCCTCTTCAACTCATTCGTGGCCACTGGCACCGTCACCCCAACGATGCAAGAATCTATTACAGTCCTTATCCCCAAGCCCGGGAAAGACCCTCACGATATTGGCTCACATAGACCTGTTGCGTTGCTAAATTTGGACGCCAACATATACTCTATAGTCGTGGCCAACCGTCTGGCACCTATCCTCCCTAATATCATAGACCCGGAACAAACAGGCTTTATAAATCACAGGTCGACGAAAGACAACATCCGCAGGGCCCTGGATCTCATTAAAATCGCCACTCGGGATTCCCAACAGCTAGCCCTATTGGCATTGGACGCAACTAAAGCGTTCGACAAGGTGGACTGGTCTTATCTGCGCCTCACTCTGGGGGCCTTTGGCTTCGGTCCGACCTTTCAGAAGATGATCCTGGCAAACTACCAGTCCCCCAGGACCAGGCTGAGAGTCAACGGCCGCTTGTCGGACCCAATCTCCCTCACGTGCGGAACGAGGCATTGATGCCCTCTATCCCCTCTGTTTTTCGCTTTGGCCATGGAGCCGCTGGCTCAACGAGTCCGGAAGAACCCCCAAATCAGTAGCCTGTGCACCGGCTCTGCGCAACTTAAAGTGGCCCTCTCCGCGGATGATGTTTTGCTTACCATCACAAACATTGAGTGATCCATGAGCGAGGCCTTAACTGAAATCCACAACTTTGGGATGGTCTCAGGATTCGCGATTAACTATCAAAAGTCGGCGGCGCTGGGAGTGGGCATGACGCCAGCTGAACGGGAGGCCCTGGTGAAGAGAGGTCAGTTTCAATGGAGCATCAAATCGATCCCCTACTTGGGGGTTCATATCCCCGCACGCCCAACGGAAGTTTACCGAGCTTACTTCCCGCCACTCTTCGAGGAACTAGAAAAGGATCTGACCCGCTGGCAACCCCAAAAGATCTCCCTCCTAGGCCGGATCACGGCGTGCAAAATGAACTTACTCCCGCGCTTCCTCTATGCCTGTGCCGCCCTCCCGATCACCATTCCGCTTCCCCCCTTGCAGCGGCTCCAAAGGAAGATGGTGGACTTTATCTGGAAGGGGAAGAAACCGCGCATCCCGCGGAGAACAATGATGGCCAGCACGAGATTGGAAGGCCTGGGGGTCCCCGACCTCCGCAAATACCATATGGCGGCACAGCTGGCCCACCTCCAGGCATGGGGACTTGCTACGGGTCGACCGAAATGGGTGGAGATCGAACAATCCTGCCTCTCTCTTCCCCTTCGCTTCCTCCCGTTCTTACCCACAGCTTTACGCCGCAGCTGGACGGGCACTCTCACAGCTACAAAACAAACAATTAGGGCCTGGGAGTGGGCTCGCAGACACCGGGGCGTCCCAGGAGACTTGAGTGCGCTCTCCCCAATCTTCCTCAACCCAGCTTTCTACCCCGGGGCCCGTCCCCAAAACTTCAGAAACTTGGTCGCAGGGGGCCTCGCCACTTTAGGACAACTTTTTGAAGGGGACTCCCCCCTAACCTTTGAACGCTGCAAGATGACTTTTCAGTTAGCGGAAACAGATAGGTACTCCTACGCTCAGCTCAGACACAGGTGCTCTCACCCACAGACCCGAGTGGCGACCACAAGACCCCTTACCTCACTGGAACTGACGGTGAGCGACCTACCGGCCCGGGGGAAAATATCGACCCTGTATAGGCTGCTACAGGAGGACCCCTTCCGGTCCAGGCCTTCCTACATGTCCCAATAGGAAATGGACCTCGGACACGCCACTGAGGACCATACATGGGTAGACATTTGGACAAGAACGCGGACGTCTTCCCGCTGTATAACCAACAGGGAGTGGGCCCATAAACTACTCCTGCGCTGGTATTACCCCCCTCTACGCCTTCATCACTTCCAACCAGCACTAAACCCTCGCTGTTGGTGACTTTGCGGCCTCCCAGGATCCTACTTCCACATGTGGTGGACCTGCCCCCGGATGCAGGAGTTTTGGTCTCTCTGTCTAGCCACCATTAAAGACGTCACCCAGGTGATCATTCCACTCACGCTCCGCAGGGCCCTGGTTCTCATTAAAATCGCCACTCGGGATTCCCAACAGCTAGCCCTATTGGCATTGGACGCAACTAAAGCGTTCGACAAGGTGGACTGGTCTTATCTGCGCCTCACTCTGGGGGCCTTTGGCTTCGGTCCGACCTTTCAGAAGATGATCCTGGCAAACTACCAGTCCCCCAGGACGAGGCAGGGATTGCATTGTCAGACTCATACCCGCGGTCGGGGAGAAGAGCGGCCCTGATATCCCGGTTCCTATTAGCGGCTAAGATCACGGTGGCCCGCACCTGGAAGTCTGCGGACGGACCCTCGATGGTCCTTTGCTTGGTCAAACTTTGGGATATTTTAATAGCTGAGAAAGTCACGGCAGCCAGGGACTGCTTCATCGTTTTCGGGATATCTGGGAACCAGTGCTAGACTATGACCGGAATTATCCGGCCCTGACCCACAAACCGCCCCTGATCGCAAGGGCCCTTCAAGCTATGGAGGACCCACCAGTGCCGCCGAGCCAGTCTGACTAAGGCCGAGAACTATGCTTGCCGGGGAACGTGCAGGGTGGGTGACGGGGACTCTGGGTTACATGACCTGAGATACTATATGTAATGTCCTTGTATAATCTCTCCTGTGTGTCGATTGATAAATAAACACATTTTTTTAAAAAAAATCTTAAATACTTACGATACTGACACCATTTAAAACAAAGTCGTAACCGTACCACTAAGCGGCATATCTTTGGGCCATTGTCATGTGGCAAAGTTCTCCTGAATCTAGAGGAATGTGACAAAAGTCATCAGCGGGGTCTAGCATGGATTGTGTTTAATGATATCTTTCCCGATCTGGATCGGTGTTGGTATCCTGACAACCACTATGTTCTTCATCCCAGAAGCTCTTTCACACTGTTTACTTTCCTTGCTTAATTGATTTTGAAAATGAATACTTTTTTGGGGCAGAAGATCCTTCACGGTGCCTCAGGAGGAGTTTCAGGAGGTGAGAAATTAACAAAGAAGTTGGGAGGAAGCTTGGGGTATTAGAAATATGTTTGGAGAGGTTTTGAGCAACAAAAACATTCAAGGGTACGTAAGTGCAAGTTCAACAAGACAGGACTATGGAGGTCATTACAACCCCGGCGTTAAGGGTTAACGACGGCGTTAACCCTTAACTCCGGATTCCCACTTTAACGCCTGCTTTTGGCAGGCGTTAAAGTCCATGGCGCTAACCCGCCATGGTGCTAATTACGCTGCCGTAATTTACGGCGGCGTAATTAGCGCCTTCCCCACTCCCATTATGCCCTATGGGGCAAAAATGGGAATGGGGAAGGGAAAATGGGAAATGGGGATTTACCACCCCACTCACCTTGGAATGGGGCGGTAAATCCGCCATCCACCATGGTGTAAACATAGTTTACACCATGGTGGTAAAGTTGGTGCACTTAGCACCAAGGTTGTAATGACCTCCTATGACTTTATAATAGATATTACAGAAAATAATAAATAGTATTTTTTTAATATATCGCTTTAATCTGAAGTGTTTTACATAGGACATATTTCAATAGGTTTACGTCTACTTGATTGAAAATATTTGACCCTTTCCAATTTGACGTAATTTTTTTGGGTCGGTTTATGAGTTGAAAATGCGGGAGGCGACCCCTGCACCACACACAACTTCCTCCTACCTTAACCTATTCCCTTACACCTCCACATATATTAATTTAATTTAATTTGACCGAAAAAAATGATAAAAAAAGTGGTCAAATATTATTCGATCAAGTATGCTAATACCATTTAAATGCATTACTATTATCACCCAATCGAAATTGGTACACATTTATCGACCTCAGAAGGATGAAATTGCTGAGTTGGCCTTGCCAGGATTCCAACCTGCAACCTGCAAATCAAACACAGATAACAACAACGAGCATTTAATGCAATGAGCCATCTTACCAGCGCCTACAGATGATGGGTGTTTACTGTGTGTGAGCACGCCCAAAGGTGCCAGCAGCTGCAGTTGGAAGCCAGAAATTGACAGTTTGTAGAGAAAGGCCCAGCAGTGGCAGGCAACTGAGACGTTTGGCGAAGCATTTGTAGCACCTTTTGTTCCTCGAGTCTAGCACAGATTTGAACCTTGTGCTGCTCTCAATTTTCTTTTGTAGTATCTTGCTTGATCATCTCAAGAATATACTGTTGCAATAGTCAAGTAAAGCCTTGTGAGAGTCGAAGCACTTACCAGTTCTACTTTACGCAACTTGTACAACACAGAGAGTATTCTTTAAGGAGATATAATACTATGTGTGACTTTTGTATGACTGCGTCACTTGTAGAATAAAGGAAAGGTCAGAAAAATGTTTTTGGCTTTATTTAAAAGCAAGGTTAGGAGTTTGTTGGGTAGTTTGCCAAAGCAAAGAGAAGGCTCATGCCTCTCACCAACTCTTTATAATGCATATACGAATCTTCTCTTTTCCGCATTAGCTGATATAGTTGTCATCTACACCAACTTCGCAGATGACACCCAAATCCTCACACCAATCTCAGGGAACTATGATCAGGATATGGTGACCATCATCAAAGTCTATGCTATTATACAAAACTGGATGGCATTGAACAGCCTCTGCCTCAAAGATGAGAAGACAGAGTTTCTCAACGTGGGCTCTCAAACCAAATTAGATGCCCTCCATACTGAGTTCTCCTCAATTAACATTTATGGAACGCTGATTCCAGTATTCAAACAAGTCAAAACTCTAGGAGTGTACTTAGATGCCAACCTTACTATGAGGAAACACCTCTCAGCACTCTCTTCCACTACTACCTACACTTCTAAATGAATTGCTCTAAGCCGTCAGTTCTTCACTCCTGCAAATTGCATCACGCTGGCCAGAGCATTAATTCTGTCAAAGCTAGATTACTGCAATGCCCTACTACTAGAAACGTCCAATACCAACCTTAACAAGCTACAACTAATACAGAACAAAGCACTATGGGCTGCCCTAGTTAACAAAAATCTGATCACATTTCTATTATTAAGAGGGAAAACCACTGGCTTCCTATCAAGGCCAGACTCTTATTCAAAACACTATGTGTCACACACAAATGCCTAGCCAATAAAACTCCTATTTACTTGAAAGGAACCATCATGAAAAAGAAAAGCCAGTAGGACACTCAGATCCAACAACAACTTGCTTCTTGTTGTCCCTCGGTACAAAAGTTCTAGAGCAGGAGGTAGCAGCTTCCAAGTCTTGGCCCCCAAACATTGGCACTTCCTCCTGTTAAATATCAAAAATGAGGAATCCTTCCCGAGCTTTGAAAAATCCCTAAAAACCTTGTTATTTAGCCAGTACTAGCAAACCAAAGTCAACCGCTACAGGTTCCAACAGCCCATCTACAGCCATAATGAAGTAAACCTACAGGCAGGATGAGCCCGACTGAGTAAATCAACTCATCTCTTGCATTACCAGCATGCTACAATAAAACAAATACCTATGTCTTAATGTATATATTGAATATGTGTCAATGTCTAATACTGTAAATTAATGTATTATGTCTAAGTTTTCTGCAACTATGCCGTGATACCCCAGGGTCTGGGCGTGTAACAAATCAAATAAATAAATAAATAAATAAATAAATAAATAAATAAATAAAGTACATTGCATTTGTAATTCCAAAGAATAGGATCTCTGACTTGGTGGAGTTTAGCAAGATATTGTTTTCTGCCATTCATTCTAGAATCAGGGCCATGTATTCGAGATACTTGTGCTGGCCGTTTGGTTTAAATGAGTTTGGAAGATCTCTTGTGCTTTATGTTTTCTAACAGGTTGCCAACGTTTTCATAGAAGCATTAAAGGCCTGTGGAATAAAAAAACTGCATCCCATTATCACAGCACATACAGATGTTTGGCCCCAATCTTCCCAATCTGAACTGAATGGATCTGTACAAGAGTAAAGATTGTATGACATCTAGGATGGGTTTTTTTATAACCATGGAGTGCTTGAGGCATTTGCAAAGGATTGTGAGATCAACAATATCAAACGCTGCTAAGGGGTCAACAAGTAAAAGAACTAAGTACATTGTTTCTTTTATCCAGAGCTTCCAGAAGGTGCTCTCCGATGGAAAGGAGGGAGAATGCATGGTTTCTTACTTGTCTGAAGCCAGATTGGAGGGAGCAGGTCTTTATCTTCTGACTTGGACTCGATTTGTTTAGTGACAGCTTTTCCCAGTATCTTTCCCTTGTATTGGATGTTAGCTATGGGGCGTTAGTTAGTGCCATCATTGGGATCAGAGTTCAGTTACCTAAGAAAGAGGATGATGGTTCATCACTTTAGTTGAGCAAATGCTGGGCCTGTGCATTTTGAGACATGGTTGTGAGGAATTTCTATCTGCCGAGAGTGTGAAATACCTGGCTTTTGTTTTTTTTAAATAAATTAATAAAAATGATTTGGGTAATTCCATCTGCTGATCAGGTTCCCCTTTCATAAGCTCCATGCCAAAGCATAGTGTGAATCTGTGCCCTGCTGCATCAGCCTCCTGAGCTACAGCCCCTACTATACCTGTGACACAGAGCAGGTTCTGAGGTCACAGTTGCCCATCTGACAGCTGCAGCATCAGCCAGGTATCTGCAGCACAGGGACTGCATTTAAAATATGCAGTCCTGTACCAAACCGATGTTGATCATAAGTAGCTCATGATAGCGGCAAGGGAAAGTCTGAAAATATGCTATACCTGAGTTGAGTCATGGTGCATGGCACTGCTCAAGATCATTGCAACCACATACAATTTGATCTCACACATCTGTCTGATGCTGCGAGCAATGGGATGTGTATTCTGTGGGCTGAGCCTGCCAAAAGACAAGACAGGAACCTCAATGACCAGGACTCTTCTTTGATCTCTTTGTGAGGGGAGGTAACACCCTCCACCAGAAACAGCCACTCTACAGGAATCTGGCCTGGGCCCATGCATCAAAGGAGCACAGTCATTCAAAGGGAGTAGCTTTACACACACAAGGGTGCTGCATTTCTAAAGTGCTTTGATCCTAGTGAGAAGGAAGGGGTAGGGTTAGTGTAGATAGGGGAGCTCTGTACAGTGGAGAAAGACTTCCTCCATTTTGTTTCTCTCTGCCTCTCTCCTTCCTGTCCCCTCCAAATCCTCTAAAGCAGAGCACTGTTGGTGTGATATCGGAAGGGCAAAGTCCACTTCTCTGGAAGCACAGGAATTGAACCCCTAAATCAGAGTAGCTTTAGTCCAATCACCCACAGGCTTTTGCCTTTAAAAGAAGGGAACTCAAACCACTTCTTCAGATCACTTTTGGACTGCGAGCCTGAAAGAAGACTTAATTGGACCTCTGTTGGAAAAGTTGACTTTCCAGGGGACTCCACCAGTGAGGTGAAGACTGAGCAACCGAGGCAGAGGTGAGCTCTGTTCCCTACCTGTGATGAACTGTCATCTGGCAAGAGTGTGAAAGCCCTGCCTTGTTTTATTTTTTTAAAGTAATACAATTATGTGGTTAATTCCAACTCTGAAAGGGACATCTGCTAATTGGATCCCCCTGACATAAGCTCCATGCCAAAAGCATAGCATTGTCTCGGGAGGATAACACAGGGTCAACGTGCTTGCCTTGGAAGCATGACAACACGGAGCAAAAGAGGTTTGATTCCCGGGTCCGTGCTTATATACCTCTGGGTATTAAGCGTGTTATAAATAACCAATCATATCATATCATATCATAGCGTGTACTTGTGCAATGCTGCATCAGTATCCTGATTCACAGCACCTTTGGCACAAAGCAGGTTCAGAGGTCACAGGCACCCTCTTGAATGCTGCTGTGACATGCAAGTCTATGCTGCGCAGGGGCTCTGAATTTAAAATATGCACATTGTTTCCAAAAACCCTATAATTATGGGTCTACCTCCTGGTGGCATACTGATCTTTAAAAATAAGCCATACCTGAATTAATGTGTGGTGGACGGTATTCTCATAATTATTACAGCCACCTCCAATTTGATTTTGCACATATGTCAGCTATGTGGGCCCAGTTCAGCTGTGGAAGGATTATGTGTATTCCTCCCAGACAAGGCCCACACTTTTCCACTAGCAGGACAGTAGCCTTTTGGAATTGCTTCACTTTGTTCCTTTGTAATGGCAGGTAACACCTTTTCCCCCAGGGCAGCCACTCCGCAGGATGCTGCCCCTGGAACAGTAATCAAATGGTATACCCATTCACAAAGATCTAGGCGTCATACCAGGGGACTACCTTTTTAAAGGGCTATGCTTCTATTCTGAATGGAAGGGGGTGGAGTTAACAGTAGTGAGGGGAACTTTTTTCAAGTGAAGGAAACTTCTACAATTCTGAATCTCTCTACCACTCTTTCTCTTTCCTGTCCCCTCCACTTCCTGTAGCACAAAGCACTTTGCCTGTGATATCAAACGGGCAAAGTCCACTCATTTCAAGAGCAGAGACTGGACCCCTAATGCAAGCTAGCTTTATTTTATTTATTTATTTTATTGTTTACATTTGTAAAGCACCTAAGCCTGGGCGGGATCAATGCGCTGTTGGGAACCAGTTACATATTGCATATACTTGCAGAAACAGTACTTTGTGTCAGGGGTGGAGCGGGAGACATGGGCAAGCCTCTCAGAGTCTGAGAGCTCAAGCAGGTCAGTGTATTAGGCAAAGAGACATGTTTTAAGGCTTTTCTGAAAACCCCATGGGATTCTTCTGCTCTTAGTGATGGAGGAAGAGTGTTCCAATGAGGAGTAGCGACTGATGAGAAGCTGGCACCCCCTCCTCTGGCTCTTTTGATCTTCAGTGGTACGATGCGATGAGTGTTGATTGACCTTACAGGTCTAAGGGTGTTGAAACCAATGAGATTTTGTGCCAGATACTCTGGGGCTTTATTAAAGAGGCATTTGTGTGTGATGGTAAGGACTTTAAAGATGATCCTTTCCTGGATAGGGAGCCATTGCGCCTCCTTGCTTGCTGCTGAGATGTGGTCCCTTTTTGGGATGTTGAGTGCTGAACGTAGCATATTGTTTTGGATTAACTGCATTTTACTCATGTTCTTCTTAGATGTGCCTGCAAAGAGGACATTGCAGTAATGAAGTCTTGCTCCCATTACTGGTCATGTGATACTGAGGCAGCTAGCCGGTGTGAGGAATTGTCTGGCTGCGTTGAGGAGCTTGGCGGTGTAGGCCGCTGAAGAGGCATTTGCATTGGTTTGTTTCGTGAGGCAGAGTGTGGCATCTAGGTGCACTCCAAGGGTTTTAACCGATGCAGGGACCGGGATATTTATGATGTCAATTGTGTATGAAGAGTAGTTGGGGGAAAGCTTCTTTAGTATTGCTGGTGATCCTACAATGAGGATCTCAGTCTTCTCATCGTTCAAGCAAAGATGATAAGAGGCCATCCAAGCCTGAATTGTCAAGTAGATTCTGTTGATCAAGCTTATGTCCACTTCATAGTTCCCTGACAGAGGGAGGAGGATTTGAGTGTCATCGGCATAGTAGGATCCAGGAGGTCGGAGAGGGGTTTGGTAAATATATTATAGAGAGTAGGGGAGATGCAAGAGCCTTAAGGTACACCACAAGGAATAGGCGCAGGAGGGGTGCTGGCCACTTCTGAGAAGACTCTTATGGATCTTCCTTCTAGGAATGAGGCTACCCAAGTCACGGCTATCTGGGAGAAATTGGCGGTGCAGCTGATAGGTCAAGGAGGAGAAGGAGGGATGTCTTTCCTTCATCTCTGAACATGTCCAGCTGATTTTTGACTCAGTGTCATGAACTGGCCGGAAGCCAAAGTGGCACCGTCCTAGGACTTGGTAAGCTTCTAGAAATGGCTGAATTTGGTTTTATGCTGCCCTGTCCAGAATCTGTAGGAAGATTGTGTGGTAGTTATTTGGAGCTGTTGGGTCTAGGGAGTTTATTTTTAAAAGCGGGAGGGTCCATGATTCTTTCAGACTGGCAGATAAAAGGTTAGCTGCGAAGGAGGAGCAGCTAACCCTTAGTCCAGTCGCCTTGAAACATTTGCTTATAAAAATAAGGGGTCTCCCACCACTTCTTTGAATCACTTTTGGAAACACCTTGGGAAACATCTTTAATCATATTTGGATGATCATTCCAGAAGATTTAACTGGATCGTGCTGAGAGAGCAGTCATTTTTAAAGTCCTCCAGTTGTGAGGTGACGGTAGGGTTCCAAGGTAGAGAATGCTCTGTCTCCTAACCATCCACAGAGACCATTTGGGGTGATCTGCTGCTGCACAGGGCCTGCCTCTCTGCCAGCCACAGCGGTACCCAAGACCCCTGCAGTTGTGTGCCAGTCTCGGTGTCTGAGAGTCCGAGAGCAAGGACCCATCTTGTGCCTGAGAGCCTGGGGTGGGACACACAGTGACCAAAGAAGTGACATCCGGCTGGAGCAAGACCACCTCTCTGCCAGCCACGGTGGTACCCATGACCATACCAAGTTGGAGGACCTCTTCAGTTGTGTGCCAGCCTCCCCTATGTTTGAAAGCATGTAAAACAATCTCATCTTGTGCCTAAGCCCATGGATTGGGGCACAAAGCACCCGGCGAGCCAAGACAACTGGGATCCTAGTGTGTTTTACCATTAAACTGCATGGAACATGTTTCATGAACCTTTCAACAGATTTAAACCAGCAGCACCCACCATTGCTGCCTATTGCTCTCTCCCAATCTTCGCACAGTGCTAAGAAGTCTGGTTCATGACTGCCAAACCACCAGGAATTGCAAAGAAGGTCCTCTTGACTGCTAACTGCCCGCATGGTCCATTTTTGGGCCCAAGAGACATCTTACGTCACGTTGAACCCTTTTGCTCACAAGGCGATGGAGGTACATATCTTGACTGTGCCTATTTTGTCTTTATGATTGTGTTGGCTCTTTGTTTGTACCCTCTACACGCCCTACATCAGCAAAGACTGGAACAAAGGACGGGGACCAACACATTTCACCACTCTGAAACAAACTAAAACCAACCAACCCATCAACCTTATCAGTCTGCTCGATGTAGAGACTGACCACCAAAGAACTCTACCTCCCAACAGGCACAACCAGCAGAGAACCACCAGCAATGGAAACACATCCAACAACACACCGAATCAAACCTACAATAGAAACAAGGAAACCAAAGGAAACTCAAACAAACTACACTGCAGACTTCACAACATCAGCTCGATGGCCAAACACTCAATAAAAATCCATGACCTTCTAAGCGAATGAGGCAAAGAAATGCTATTCGTTACAGAAAACTGGCTATCAGACAAAGACAAAGCCATCGCGAATGAAGCCATCCTGGACAACTTTAAATGAATACACACCAACAGAGAACACTGATGTAGAAGACTGTGAATCCCTCGTTATCAAGATCAAACTCAACCACCAAAACAACATAGTGTTCCTCCTGATCTACAGCCCACTACCTTACAACCCCAACTTTACAACCAAATCAGCGGATGTGCCCACCATTTTATCAACCTACCACGACAACCTAGCCTCGCTCTGTACACTCCTATAAACTCCTATAAACTTTGCATTTCAAACCAATAGTAAATGGATCCACCCCACAATGTCGGAGAAACGATGGATGCAATTTTCTGCACAGAAGGACTATGCACATCAACACCACCTACATCGATGGTATGGTAAAACCACTACTTCATATCATTCTACATCACATCCCAAATGCACCTACCGGCTGGAAATCAAATACACCATAGCAGCAAGAAAAGAAACTGGAGGAAACTAGACCTAGAGGCCCTACCAAACCTTCTAGACTCGACCCTTCCAAGCAGCGCAGAACCCACCAAAACAACAGTAGACACAACAGAAAACAGACTCAACAGTTGGATCACCAAGACCCTAGACCAGCTGGCACCAGCAAAAACATTCAAAGCGACACCAAACAAAAATGGCAGCAAAATAGTTTGCAAAAGACAAGACAAAATAAAATCTCAAATGTAGCTAGAGCTATAAAAATCAACAGTCCTCAAAGATAAAAAAGAAAACGATCATACCACAAGAATAGAATCTGCAAACAATCCTCAGAAATATTCAAAGAGATAAAAAATAAAAAAATAAATCTCATCCTGCTAGAAATTCCATTGTCACGACACAAGCACTTTATGACAACATCACCAACTACCTAAGATCAAAAATAGAAACAATCCAGGATATAATCAACGCAGCCCAGGAAAATACAACCATATCTGCTGGGACAGAGACACTGGGCAAAATTCAGACCTTAAAAAAACTCAACTGCCTAGAACCAATAACCAAGAAAACTTTGCTGCACTGATCAAGGACACCATACTAGGTTACCCAATGGACCCCTGACATCTACAAAAGAATCCTCAACCACTGAACCCAAGCGACACACTTCCGGACCCTTATGAAAGAGCAATAGCACTGTGCACCTTCAGATCAGCATCCATCAAACCACTGATAAAAAAGGAATCAGAAAGCGCAGGAGACCTGAGCAACTACAGACTGATATCCAAACCCAGCAAAGATCCCGAAGAACCATGTGCATAAAATCCTACTTAAATACGTTGAAACAAATGGAATACTCAACCGGTCACAAGTTGGCTTCAGACCAACGAGAGAAACAGAATCAGCACTCCTATCGATATGGGACGACCTGAAAATAAAAACAGATGCCGATGCCCAAATGGCCCTCATACTACTTGACATATCAGCAACATTTGACACAATCAGCCACATAACACTAATAAAAACATTTATGGAATGTGGCATACAGGAATCCGCTTGCCTCATTCCTAACAAACCAAACCGAAAGAACCTACCTACCAGCGTTCACCTCAAACACCAAAAATATATCCTACGGAGTCCCACAGGCATCCAGCTCTTCCCTATGCTTTTCAACACCTACATGTGCTGATGAAAATCATTCGAACCCACAGACTTACTGCCTACAACTATGTAGGCGCCACACAACTGATTGTAAAAACAAACAGAACCCACGAACAAAATATCTGCCTCAACAAGTTCCTCACAGACATCTACAATTGGATGACAATTAACATCCTTAAACTGAACGTGGAAAACATTGAAATAAAGCTCTCACCTGCAGGATTCAACGGAGGGAACCCACAACTGGACTGGCCAGCCAGCATGGGATTGCATCCGGAGGCTACCGATGTATTAAATAACCTAGCAATGCTAATGGACAGCCAACTATCCCTGGAACTGCAAGTCAACGCAATCATATCCCTGATACTCACAAGAATTGACTATGCAATTGACTCAGCAAACTGTCTCTACCTAGGAATCCTATTAAGAGTAAACAGATGAGACCACATTACTCCAGCACTAAAAAGCCTACAATGGTTACCAGTAAAAAAATGCATTAAATTCAAAGCAGTCTGCATCGCCCACAAAGACTTGCACAGACAAGAAGCTGAATTCCTCCAAGATAAGATTTGCCGTTACCGCCCAAGAAGGGGCCTAAATTCCAGCAACAACCTACAAATAGAGGCAAAACATTATGAAAAAAAGGAAAGTCAGCTGAACAGCATTCACACTGCAGCCCTCGGCCACCTCCTCTCCCTCTCTCATCTCTGATTGCCTAACTGCCATTCAAGATTGGTGTGCCGCCAACGATCTTTGTCTAAATGCCAGCAAGACGGAGCTCCACGTTGGCACACCCTCACCATCCTTTCCCCTCACTCTCTGGCTGGCCTCCCTTGGCCCTCCTCCTACCCCCACCTGTGAGGCTAAGAACCTCAGGGTCATCTTTGACTCCACACTTTCCTTCTCCGTCCACATCTCTAATGTCTCTAAAAAGTCAAACTTCCTACTGCACCTCCTCAGAGGTACTCTGCCTTTCCTCTCCTTCCCACAGAAGCTCACTGTCTCCCAAACTCTGGTTCTCTCTAGGTTGGACTACAGCAACAGCCTCTTTCTAAATCTACCTGCCTCTACTCTCCGCCCTCTGCAACTAATCCAGAACAAGACTGCAAGACCTGTCCTTGGCCTCAAGCCCTGGGATTGTATCTCTCCAGCTCTGAAATCTCTCCATTGGTTCCCAGTGGATGCAAGGATTACATTCAAAACCCCCGGCATTGTCCACAAGGCTTTCTGGGGCCTGGGTCCAAAATACTTTCAGTTATCCCTCTGCAAATACCTCCCCTGTCAAGCTCTTCGTTCCTCTACCTCTAACTCCCTCAGGGTCAGTCTCTGTTTTCGGCCTCTGGAACAGCCTCCCTGCCACTCTAAAACTTGAGTAGAACCATCTCCGGTTCCGGAAGCACCTCAAGACCTTCCTCTTTGCTTCTGCCTTTGCACCCCCCTCTCCCCTGCTGATCTGTTCTCTCTCTGCTCCGTGCACCTGACCACCCCCTGTCCTCTGGGCCCAGGCACCTGCTCATCCTGCCACCCTCCGGCACTGCCTGCAGGCCACACCTTGCACTGGGATCTGTATCTGTACCCATACATCCCCCAACCCCTTTTTTCGTCCTGCACTTATTAAACTTACACTGACTGCTGCCTTAAACCCAACACTTGCCACTTGCTGGCTGCACTACCACTGATTGTTGCCTTTATTATTTATTTATTTACAATCATTTATCTGTTTCTCCTTTGCTCTGCACTTTCCACTTCTCCCCCCTTCGATGGACTTTTCCCCTCTCCCTCTCCCATAAACTTGCACATTCTCAATCTCACTGGGCCTAGTAAGATCGTTGTATTGTTTTCCACTGATATACTCCCTTGCCTTGTCGCACTCTGAACCACTTGTGTACGAGCGCAATAGAAATAAAATATCAATTCATTTCAATTCAATAACCTCTGGAACACCATTCCCAAAGAAATTCGAACCACAGAAGAGCACATTACATTCAGGAAACAACTCAAAACCTGGTTATTCAAAAGACATTGACAACCACAAACGGACACTGGCAGCAATAACATCAGAGACAAACAACTAGAGAGTAAGTGAGATGGGCCAATGACCCACAGCCAAGAAACGAGGTATGTATCATCAAGCGACAGTCAAAGAGTCACATAAGAGGCTCCAACAATCTGTCAGACTTACGAACCCACTCCCCCTTCCTGCTTGTCCAACATAACCAATGCCACTACACCAGACCTTGGGCTAGCTACACTACACATAAACAGAACAAAAATCAGTTCTATGGTCACACCCACCATCTCTGAGATGCTGGAAGCACACCTTGAGGGAAGCACTCCACATAGTCCATTAAACTGCCAACAACGCAAGTACACACCTAGATACCAGATAGTCTTACAGCTACGGCCGCCCGTGACTCTGGATACCATATGGACACTATCTAACCAGTGCACTCAACCACAATCCCATCTCAACACCACACAACACACTAACATCAACACCAACACTATTACACACTCGAGGCACTAGGTCTTACTCATACGTTTACAATGCACAGGGCCTCCTGCCCCAACTCTCACATGCAAAACAACACACACGTACTCCAGTTCCTCCTAGTTCTGAACCTATCCTCTAATTGTATGCTCAGTAACCTCCCCGGCACCCTCTCTTGCAGAGTCATTCGAAAACCTGGAGATCATCATCACCAGTTGAACCGAACTCGATGGATCTTCAAGCCCAGATCATCCATTAAACCACTTAAAATGGACCTGCACATTGAGTCACCAGCGTCATTGCTGTCTACTTCACCCTCGTACCAACCCTGGTGGCTTTCACAGTCTGTATCACCTCAAGCACATCCGTGGCCAGCATAGCCAGTCGAAAACTTCTTCAAACTGACTGTCGAACAGACTCTGGTGGCCCTAATGATCCACCTGTCTTGATGCATCACCTTTGTACCGCAAATAGCTCTGTTCAACTTCTGCTCAAGATCACTAACAGTCTAGGATACCACAACTGCTGGACTTGACCAGCCTAGAACGCCACTGAATAGCCTGGTCCATCGTAGTCAACCTGCCAAGAAGGTACTATTGACCCATAACTGCCTGCTTGGTCTATTTTGGGCTCTAGAGACTGGTTAGGACACCTCTGCATCTTTTTCCCGAGGCATATCCTTTAAGAAAGAACATGGTGCTTGCTGAAATTGTCTTCTCACCAAGAGTGTTGAATTATCTCTATTCCTGCATCTTCTCTGACCTTTCCACAGGGGTGGGTTTTTGTACTGTTTAATTATCTAGTTTTGTTGTAGATGGTGTGTTGGGTCACTACTGTATCACATTCACATACCCCTTCAGAGTTTAGCCTTCCGTCGGCCCATGTTCTCACAAAAGGCAAAGGAGGTATACCTCTTGACTCTGTCAGTTTTTCTTTATAACTGTTTTGGCTCTTGCTTTGTAGAAGTGTGAGGGCTGAGTGGGTGCTTTAGCCTCTAGCCATTCTTGTACTCACAATGGGTGAATGGAGGAAGGAGAAGATCTGTGGCAACCCTCTTTTGATCACATTTAAGACAATTGATTATTAGTGACCTTCAATAGCCTCAGTTTGCTACAGTTCAATATAAGATCATTGATGTCTTGTTTTTCTCCGGCTATCCTTGTTCCAAAACTTGTCTTGCCTCTCGAATGTTCAACACGCTGTTGGGATTCATGGTTATCATAGCTTGTAGTTTCATTATCATTATTATTCATATTGGAAATATATATATATTGTCAAACACAGGTACAAAACCCGGACCGCACTTGAAAAAGAAAACAAGTGTGTTATAAACAACCTGCCCTTCCACAATGAAACTAGCGCCTAGATACCTACTGGTTATATGCGCTGTAAATGCATGCAAAAAAAAAATATATATATATTACTTCATGCCAGACTCCTCCATGCATCTAAGCATTCAACCAAGAGTGAAGCAATGATTGTCCTGTTCCCAAGGTGAGTACATTGCCCCTGAGCTATCTTCCCGGGATGACCTAGTGATCCCGTTTCCCAAGACAGCCCTTCGTTCAGCACCTTAAATTTAGGTAACCCTCTCGATTTGCTAGCACACCATGGTTTCTTTGTTTCCTTTTCTTAAGCAAGAATTGGTTTGCAGTGCGTCTTTATTTTCCAGGCTAAAACTGTTCAGCAGAGAACCTTTGTTTCTTCAATGTGCTTCACTTTCAGAGGATTACAAGCCTCCACTGCCTAGTTCTGTTTCTCATTCTCTTTACTTTCCAATCCTAGATGAGAGGTTGGAGTGCTGAGAGGCACAGCAATTTGTTATTATTTGGTACCCCTCCATTGCTTCCGTGGTTGCCTGCTATATATTTAAGCTTTATAGACCTAGCCCGGGGCTGCCCCAGGAGTTATGGGCGCTGAAGGCACAAGCGCAGCTTCCTTTTAAAACATTGTCCAAATTGTCAGCCTAATTTCCCTGAAACCGAGGACGTTCAGACAGTACCAATAACATTCATTTACGGTCAGGCACGTTGTAAAGTTCATTGTGGCTGTAATGAGATCCAGAGTGTTTGCCCCACTCTAATTTGGCATTCCTGTAATTGCTTGCTTGTCCTCCAGAACATCTTGACAAGCACTGACATTCTTTGAGATCTCGTTTAGCAATGTTCTCTGTCTGGCATTCCAGCTGATAGATGCTCCATAAGCAAAGTCACATACCCCGCTAGGCAAGGCCAATACCACCATAAGTGACTGTGCCTGACCCAATGCATTAGTCCAATGCACAGGCATTAAAGTCCCATCAGAAAGACCGGGTGCATTGTTATTATAACCAAGATGGACAACATGAACACATGTTCAGCCGCTGGTTTACTACTCAACTGACAATCTGCACCAGGAAGAATACTCTCATCAAGAATAATGTGTGCCATATGGAAATAATGACCATGAATAACATTGTGTCATGTAATCATGGTTCTCAAATCTTCAGAACAGAATAAAAACACACATTACACCTCAGAATGTTGGGCCTCATTCTAAGTGTGCCTGCCAGTCTGGAAACAATGGTACTGGTAAGCTTATTGTGTCCAGACCGGCACACTACAACGCTGCGTTCCGGTCAGACCTGACGGGTGGGAACCGCACCCACCCGCAGAGTTTTCACAGAAGCATCGGCACTGTTATTAACTTATGTGGTCCTCACTCCCATAGAGTCCTGTGAGACTCTATGGGAATGGGGACTTACAAATTACCGGTGCCTGAGTTTTCAGGATGCTGGGGTTGTAATCCCCTGGTGGCACAGGGAAGTCAGGCGCTGGTAAATCATTACGGTCTGGCGGCACCTTTAATGAGGCCCATTGTCTATCATACTAAAAGTGCATCCATCGTTTGTTCTTGTTTGGCACTAATTAAGTTAAGTATTTTTAAAGTTTAAAAACAGATCTTTAAATTTGAATGTAATGTTATTTTAATTTTTCATTTATTTTAAAAAAATCTATTTGTTCTTGCAATAATGAACAGCAATCCAAAAGAATGTACATGTTTGCCCATGTCCACATGAAAAACGGGCTTGCATTATATTTTATAATGTCCACAAAATACTTTATTTATTTCAGGTGTGGCAGTTTTCTCATAAAGCTCTATAATTTCCTAAAGCACCTACCATTCCTAAGCACTCTGATCCACTGGTGTCGAAACATGTTTCAATCCTTCAATATCTGGCTTTGCCAGAACCTTCCTCAGGGTGTGCTGGTATTCCTCGTTTTCTCTCTTCTTGGGTCACAAGCGTACTCTGTGATTTCCATGTATCTATTTCTCTTACCGCCCAGGTTTATCCAACTCCAGGCCTCAAGGGCCAGAAACCTGACAGGTTTTTAGGATGTCCCTCATTAATATTCATGAGACAAAATGTGCATACATTAAAAATCATTGTATGCAAATGCATCTCATGAATATTAATGATGGGATATCCTGAAAATCCAACATGGATCTGGCCCTCAGGGCCCGGAGATGGACAACCCTGAGTCATAGCTTGTTTGGATTAATGGTTCTTTTTCTTTCTAGAGGAATCTCAGCAACAAATGATCATACCAGGCTTTTTGTGTTCAAGAAACTGTTTGATATAATCTGGACAAATGTTACTTATTCATATTGCAACATTGAGGGTTGCATGCCAACCTGCAATCTCAGTTAATGCCATGCTTAAAAGAGATGTAAAAAGTAATGTAATGGTCAAGGAAGGCATGTATACCAGCGGCATTAGATTTTATGCTGGTAGGTGTTTTTCTGTGCCATAGTTATGGGTATACTTGCTTTTAGCAACAGATGCTCTAGACAGATCCTGGTCTGAAAAGTCGGCAATATTTAAAAATGTCTCTGACTGGACTAATTGACGGTGTCACACATGTTATGGGTCAATTTAGCAACTTGAGTAGTGAAGGATGAGGGTGTGAACTAGTGAACAGGACAGCTTTCTGTGTCCTGGCAACCAGAGGCAGAGGACGGTGGTGGGAGAATAGTAGTCCACCAGCCCAAAGGGCATCCATAGTGTTGTGTTCTGAGGGTACGCAGTACTCCGGATGATGTGTTCCTGAAGACTCTGCGATCACGCAGCAAAGAATGCACACACACAGCATCTGTTGATATTGGTGGTGATTCAAGGACTGCCTGAGGCACGCCTTCCACTCCCTTCTATTCCATGAGCGTGGTAACTCCTCCGGCGGCCTAATGCTTTTAGGTTAATGATATTAAAACGTCCCTCTTTTATTAGCACACAATCAACTTGGCCTTAAAGCACGAACCTTGATGCTGGTTCTGCAGAATTATCACATCTCTGTCAGTCAAATATATACTATGTATTGATCTAAGTGGATGGGTTGATTGCGGGTTACTTGGTTTGAGTAGCGTGATTCGTGAATTGCATCTCCCTGGCATGTAGCCACATTTCCCATGTTTCCTTCTGCTTCTTCGGCTTACTCTTCTGTGTTTGGAAATGTGTTTTCTTGTGGCAGTATATCTTGTAAATCACCTTTTACACCCTCATCACAAATCTGTTCTCACTGTACTTGTCAGGACAGTCTGGTTTGTGTTGCGAGTTACTGTTTGCCATTTGATGGATCCTTTCTTCTAAATTGCCTTCCGGCATGGTGTGGTTCATAGGTGAGACACAATGTCCTATCATCTACTATATATTTAGTAAATATATAGTAATATAGACATCTGCACAGGGCAGCCAACGCTTCTCGTTCGATTTGCGAATACCTTTGTTCAGTTGTTGACAGAGCGCGGGTAACATTTGCCACGAGTCTCATTTGTTGGCTTAGATCTATTGGCAGCCTAACACCCCCTAGAGTCGAACAAATAGACTGGTGTCCTCCACTATTCATGAAGATCTCATCCGGTCATAGAATGGCAGTGTGACATCCAATATGTCGTTCAGCTTTATCTTTTGCAAAGAAAATTCCTTTTTGGTCATATATTGCCAGACATTCTCCTGTGTGTTGAACTGCCTCAATGGCTCTTACAATGTAGCCAAGTTCTTAATATACATCACACAGCTCCTCGTGTTTGATGGACTCTTTCATCTTTCACTGCTGAAGAGATATCAAACAGAGTCTTTTACGACAGTACAGGCCTCATTGTATGGTGAAAGTCATTATGTACCACAATGGAGCTTTTAGGATTTGAAAAGTAAGCAGCTCATTGTAAATCAGGTAACACATCATCAACGGTAGGCGTGATGTGTCTCTCTCATTGGATTGCCTTATTAAGCAACCGCATGTCCACACATATTCCGACCAACCCTGATTGTTTCAGCTTTTCCACTAGGACAATTGGGTGACACCTATGGGGTAGTTCCATCAACTATTTCGATAGTATCTTTTTACACCAGTTTGTTCAATTCCTTCTCTGCTTATCAGGTGGAATGGTACCGTCCTGTGGTTTAGGGCTATTGATTGAACTGTATTGTCATTGTAGCCATATGGGATTTCCCTTTAACCACCCTACTCCATGAAACAACTTTCCCTATCTGCCCACTAGGCTAATGTCATCCACGTATACCCAATATGCACATTCTTACTGACTTAAAGAGCTTCTGCTGCCTCACATCCAATGAGAGTGTCTTCAAACACAGTCCTAATATAATGCCATACCTTGGTTTTTTGGGAACAATGTTGTCCCTCCGCAAATAAAGATATTTTTAGAGGGATAGGAGTCCATCTGCCAAATGTGTATATCTGACCTTGATATTTCTCAATGGTCATGGTTTGCATACTTGATGAAAATGTGTGAGAGCCATAACTCTTATTGATGCCCTGTAACGATCAACACTGACTTGGCAAGCCTTGAATATTCACTGCGCAACGTGGCTGTCTTTTTCATTTTCTCCCAGCCACTAGAACACTTGGAATGAAAAATACATCATCTTCGTCTTTCGGTTCCTTACCTTCAGCAGTAGAATGTGGTTCTTCAACTTGATTTCTCTTTTCAAAAGAAGGCAATGGGTAGCTCGTTGTATGTGGAAACTGGGCATTGCATAGCTTGTCTAAGTTGTTCAATCTACCACAGTGCCCACATTGGTGACCTTTGACCAGGCCTTCCTGATAGGTGGGAGCATGTTTCCACAGTATGTACACGCTCCTTCAGACCCACAAGTTTGTTTAGATTTGATTGCACCCGTATTTGTTTTTTTTAAATTTTGGGCCAGCATAGGCCTCCTCTAGATATTAGGGCTGTGTCCTTCCTGGTGGCCCTTTCTTCAGCCAATCATGGGGTCTTCTCTGTTCTAGAGTCCTGGTCAATGCTCACGGCTAATATCTCTGCATTTTCAATGCATCGCGTAACTATAATCTCTAATAGTCTCAATTTAACATGGGGTTGACTGCTTGATATGAACCATCTATGAGTGTCAAAGTTTTGGATATGTTGCGTATCGATGGGCTTGCCATGTACAGGAGTGCAGTCCTCCTCGCTGTGTCAGTGTCCACTCTCGTGTCATTGGAACACATCTCAAGTCGCTCCCCACAGAGTGGCCATCTTGAACCCTGACTTGATGGAGTTTCTACAACATCAAACTGTGCAAAGGGGATTACAATACTGTGTTGACGGGTTGCTGCTGTAGGCCTCTGGGCCCCACGAGCACTGTCCACCATGTGGCACTTTATAATAGGAGTGTCGCTACTGTGTTTGCTGGGGGACTACGATTAATTTATATGCCCACATATGCCCAGCGCAATAATTCCCACGTGATTTCTGTGGTATTTTACTTCACGTTAGCCACTTTTGGTGGGACCGCGGGAGCAGGTCTGCAGGTAAGGCATGGGTAAGAAGCAGCACAGAAGCATTCCTCGCTGCAAGCAACCACCATGAAGTGACTGTGTTGTCGGTCTCATGGAGGTGGGAGCGTAAAAAGCCACTCCTCTGTCTCCCTTCAGGGCCATGCAACTTTAGATTCAATGCAGTGATCCCTGCTGCTTCCGTGTTCCTTTCATCATGCTCCGGTACAGCAAGATTATATGCGCCGCCTTTATTCAGGTGGCATTACAATTAAACATATATAAAATGCAGCACATAGGCTCAGCCAGGTGCCACTTTAGTGCACCCTAAACAGAAACAGCTGTGTACCTTCGACGAGCAGCGTGCCAATAAATGTGTGATACACATCAGCTTCCCAAGTAGTCCTTGTTGTGTTAATCTTTGAGCTTTGCTCTCCTCCAGGCTTGAACACAGAAGTCGCTGAGCTCCCCTTGAAAGAGTTCGTGAACCTTGGCTCTGCCCTCTGCTCGGGCTGTCCCCATACTGTATAGGAAGCGTAACAACAGCAAGAAACATATGCCCTCTTGAGCCATTCATCAGAAAGAAGCGAACAATAGGGGGCTATTGAGAAATTTGAAAGGTCCCTTCTTGTACCAGGGGCCAGATTACAGAAACTTTGCACCGGTGCAAGTGCAAAGTTTGCACGGTATTAGCACTAGGGCAAAGATTGCCCTATTTTTTAAAACAATGGGACACATTAGAAAACGATTGCACCGTGACACGTGCAGTTTGGCATGGTATAAGCACCAGGGCAAAAAATTGCCCTTGGGCAAAAAAGATACATGTTCACTGCATTATTGCAACAGGGCAAAATGTGCTCTAGTGCTAAAATGGAATGGTATTAGCACTAGGGCAAACTTTGCCCTGGTAAAAAAAAAACGCATTGAAAATGTATATTTTTTGCACTGGGGCAATTTTAGCCAATGTGCTTATACCATGCCAAACTGCACTTGTCATTGTGCAATAGTTTTCTAATGTGTCCCATTGTTTTAAAAAATAGGGCAAACTTTGCCCTAGTGCTAATACGGTGCAAACTTTGCACTTGCACCGGTGTTAAGCTTCTGAACTTTTGCTCCAGGTCTCTTAACAAGCATTGCACATAACATTCACGACCTTATAGTTGACAGAGACATTGACATAATGAGTATCACAGAGAACTGGATTACAGATTCTGGTGGTCCAATAATTGATCTAGCTGTTCCGGAGGGAGACTCCATCTTCTGCAAAAATGGGGAGCATGGCCATGGAGGAGGGTTTGCATTTATTGCCAAGGACAAGTACAGTCCTTTTCCCTCACCATGTCTGTGCCAAGGATGTGAAATTCTGCACATCAAAATGAACCCGACCAACCAGACCTGTATAAACGTCATCTGAATCTACCGACCACCCTCGGTGATGCCAGATTTCAATGACGAGATCTCTCGCCTACTGAGCAAGTTCAGCGGCCCAAATAGTGCCACCATTTTCTTAGGAGATTTGAATCGCTGGTGAGTAAACCCTGATTTATAAAAAAGCCATTGACTTGTAGCAGTCTTTGAATAACATCAATTATCAAGTGTTTAATGATGGGCCCACTACAGCAAATAAGAATGTACTGGGCTGGATAGTGTCTCCAAAACTTAAGACCCATATTGAATGTATCACAACCTGAATTTGGTCTGATCATGTTTCCATCGATTTCCACATTCAGCCACAGGGCCCCCCACCAAAAGCACCTAATATCCCAAAAAAGGTCACTACTCGGAATTTTAATAAAGTCCTTCCATGAGACATTTCTGCCGCTTTAACATCTCTTATGGCTCTGAAATCTGATACAGACACAGCGGGAGCCTTAATGAACTCCTTTTCCACTATCTGTATGGACATGCTGGACAGAGCAGCCCCGATTCGATTAAAGGTGGCCAAGCCAAACATCAGTCACCAAAGCTGATTCTCGCTCCAACTTAAAGCCCAGAAGAAGGAAAAGAGGAAATTAGAAAATCAGTGGCTAACGTGTCTTCAGCAGAAAACAAGAACTCCTGGAAAGCTGTGGAAAAACTCTACAAACTCAACATTGTTCAAACTAAGAAAAACGTTTTCAATTAGCAAATCGATCTGGCCTCCTACCGTACTGGCAAACTCGTTGAGATTTTAAAAACATTAGAGAAGCCCAAGACATTGTCCATTCCCATTCAGCCTTCAGCTGAGGACTGATCAAAGGTTCAGGAAGCCTTCGAGGATAAAATATGGAAGGCTAGGGACATAATCAAAGAAGCTTTACATTTCTGTCCCCTGGTCTTGGAACCTTTGGCGGGAAAGACCATTATCTTCGACCACTTCAATTTAACTTTCTCACCCATTACTAATACAGATATGAGGAATATTTTGCCTTCATGCTACCCACCTCCTGCACCCAAAACATCCTCCACCCCAGAATAATCATGGAACATCAAGAACATTTTTCCCCTTTTCTTACACGGTCGGTGAATTCCTCTTTTCGGTGGAATTTTGAGTCCCCGATTCCACAGTAACCCCCCTGCTGGAAAAGCCTGGTCTGAACCCTAAAGATCCTAGTGATCTCATGCTGATTACTAACTGTAACTTCCGCTTGAAGATCCTAGACAAATTGGCTGCATCGCAACTTCAAGGTTTTGTGGAAACTCCAGGTATCCTCCCCAAGCAACAATCAGGGTTTAAGCCAGCACACAGCACTTAAACGGCATTGGTCAACCTACAAATCCACAATTTGAACATCATGGACTATGGAAAAAGTGGAGTGCTGTTCTTACTCGATTTATCTGCAGCCTTTGATTTGCTTGACCATGACTGCCTTCTCCAGACCCTTGACAGTCTAGGAAATAGTTCGAATGGAGCCAACCAGATATCTAGAATCCACTGGGGCGACGATTTTTTCTTCTGGGCCCCAATCACGTGCAGCGTACCAGAGGGTGCTAGTCTATCCCCTCTACTTTTCAACTTATAGCTAAGACCACTCTGCTCGCTCCTTGGGGTTTTAGGCGTGTTCTTTATCAATTACGCCAATGATACTCAATCGGTCCTGGAGGTCAGTGGAGATTATGCACTTGATTCCATCAAACTCTTGGACACTTGCAATTTCATTGAGTCATGGATGACGCCGGATTGAACGTGCCTTAATGGCAACAAAACAGAGCTTCTAATCTTTGGCTCTTTGCAGGTCTGCTCCACACTGAGTCCTGATTACAAAAGCTTTAACAGCAAAAATTGCATGCCACCCATACAAGGCAAGGTAAAAACCCTAGGCATCCTGCTGGAATCTTCCATGAGTGCTGATGCATATGTCAATCAAATCACAGAAGTTGCCAGGACTATCTACATCTCCTTTACAACATATGACCTTTCATTAATGAAAACAACTGCACCACCACTGCTCGAGCAACAATTCTTTCTAGGCTAAACTATTGTAATGCTCTACTAGTTGGGGCTAAAAGCCTTTGTTTGAACATATGTGTGACCATACAAAATAACACATTTCGCATTGTCAAGAAAATCCCAAGAAGAGAACACACTTCATCCCATAAGAGAGAGCTCCATTGGCTACCGGTTAAGGAATGCATTCACTTTAAGACTGGAAGCTGTGTACATTGCTGCCTCTTTGGGACGGCACCATCCTACCTTAAAGTGCTAATCAACCACCACCTGCCAAATAGATCGCTGCGCTCCTCTAATCTTGGGTTGATCAGCTGTCTCAGCATCAAACGATCCAATGGACTAGGTAGATCATTTCCAGTCACTGCAGCAAAGTTGTGGAATGCACTCCCATTGTCTATCAGGTTGGAAGAAAGCACACTTGTTTTCTGTAGAGCACTGACATTTTTTTTCTTCATGTAGTTTTTTGGCCCCCTTTCCCAGTGCAGTAGGAACTTGACTGTCCTGTCCCGGTTGTTCGTCTGATTGTGTCTCTGTCACGCCCTGATGCCTGCTGGATATTCGGCCTGTTACAAACAAACAAACAAACAAACAAACAAACAAACAAACAAACAAACAAACAAATAAATAAATAAATAAATAAATAAATACATACATACATAAATAAATAAATAATGCATTCTCGCTTTGGAAAGAGCCCTCAGCTTTGACTTGCTTGAAGCGTGTAAAGCATGACAGGGCCATTTCTGATTGTCATGCATTTTTCTTTAAGTACGACAGGCAGTCGTTTCAACTAATGCTGTCACACTAGTGTTGAGAGAGTGATCAAAACAATAATGTTTGCTAGGGGAATGGCCCGTGCATATTTTATGCTGCTGAACAGCCCTCAAGAAATGTACATGAGAATAAGAAGATCTATGCATTTCTAAATCAACCACAAATGAAAAAAGCGCCTCCTCTGTGATTTTTTCTTTTTGTTCATTTTTGAGAACCAGCCCTCAATGTTCTATTTGACGTCAAGATCTATTCGTCCGGGTGCAACGGATCTTTCAAATGGCCAATGCTGAGCTGGAAGACCATAATATACAAAATCAATGACGCTTGTAGAACAGTTTTAGTATTTTAATCAGTGGACAACACCATTCAATTCTGCAACATTTCAATAGTTATTATACAATAAATCAATATAATTGGACAAAGGGCCTCATTACACGGATTGCGGTAAGGATTTACCGGTACCAGTAAAATACCGGTACCGGTAAATCCTTACCGCCTTACTACGAGGTCCCTTTGCGGGTTGGGGAATTTAACGCCTGCTTTTTGCAGGCGTTAAAAACCAACCCGCAAACGGACCTAGGGAGCTAATTACGGTACCGCAATTTGCAGTACCGTAATTAGCGCCTTCCCCATTGAGCCCTATGGGCCAAAAATGGGAATGGGGAAGGGCAATGGTGCAAGGGGGAATTACCGCCCCGCCAACCAAGTCGGTGCCATGGTTCTCCGCCATCCGTGTAATGAGGCCCTTACATCTATATAATACAAAAAAAAAATACCCACAATCTAGAAAGTCATTAATACATACATCTCAATGCAGATGTTTTGATTAAAAATATACTTTCTAACACCCAAAACGTGCACACGTCATCCTCTCTTCAATCACACCTGCACAAGCGCATTGAAACAGTTTGCTTCACATTATTCAATCAACAATGAGCACAGTTATAAATCCTGTGTGGCATTTTGTTTCTTGACCAATAGCTAAATTCTTCATAAATCACTATGCCTGGTGTCATTGCACCAACTGCCAAAGAGCTCTTCTAAAAAACAAGCTGAAAGCTTGGCCAACTCGAGTTTCGGCTATGCCAATGACTTCCCATCTCAGACCTACCCCTTCATCAGGGGCATCAAATACAATTCCCAACAAGAACTGGATCTGTGAGAAAGAAACAACGTTCAATTTCCAAATAGCCAAAAATGTCCATAAAAAATGTAAAAACACCAACAATTATTAAAATCAAAACTACAAACAAACACACATAGGACATACAGAAGGAAACAGGCCCTACCTCCTGCGGCATGCCATGAAGTTTAAAACTAACGTAAGAGCCCCACCCATCTTGGTTCATGCAAGTGCGATTTTCACATGCTGTGTCCTTGGTGAAACGTGCCTTCTCATTGCACACTTTTCCATTGTCTCTGTCCATTCCTCCCATCTCGCCAATGCACCCCACCAGTGTGAGCATGCCTTCAGCCGGGACCCCACAGATTCCCGTTTGCAATACATTTTTAAAGTGTGCTACGCCCACACCAATAACCAGATGCCAAGTAAGGGCATCCTTTGTGCATCCTGTATCGCACCTACAAGTGTTCTGTGACTCAATCTCCATCGAAAGCCACTGCTGCCACACCGACAGGTGTCTGCCCAATGGCTCTTCACCCACCTGTCAATATCTTGCAGGATAGCTAATCGCTTTAAAGTGCTGAGTTAACTGTGGTTGCGCTGTATCGCTGCTGTACTCTGACATCCTGTTCATCATTGGACCTGCCCTAAACCATACATTGGGCCTCATTACGAGTTTGCTGGTCCGGATACAACAGTACCGGTATGCTTACTGGTACCGTTGCATCCGGACCGGCAAACTCTGAGTTGTGCTCGCGGGTGCCTTTCATTCCGCCAGGTCTGACCAGGCGGAATGAAAGGCATCCGCGAGCACAGCATTTCGGATGCACAAGCACCGTTGGGGCTCAGAGGGAATGGGGAAGAATGTTTTCCGGCGCCCAGGAAGGGGAAAATACCGGATAAGGCAAGGCCGTAATAACCCGGTAATTGCCCATTTCTGGGTGCCAGAAACATGCAACTCCAGCGGCAGGCACGGCTACCGCCAGAGTTGTAATGAGGCTCACTGATTGTGACAGCTGACACTGCATTCTATCCACAAGTGTTCTGTAATATGGTGTGTATCTTGAAACAGCAACTCAGGTGAAGTCACTCAGATGCTGGCAGATGTGTTAAAGTTTTCATTTCTCAAAGTTGATGTCTGAAAAAGGAATATTCCCAGAGGAAGGTAATCAAACCGGCATATATCCTCCTTGCAAGAGTGTTTGCACCTAACTGCACATCTGACATAGCAGACATAGTTTCAGGACAGTTTTTAAAATCCTTTGCAAAGAACTTAGCCAGCTCTCTTCACAATTACGTCATCTGTGAAAGTACATTTGTTTTTTTGTGAAATAATTAGCAACTTGGAAGGATAACTCTGTTGCAGCATTTTCTTTCCTTTGCTGGCTGGGTGAAAAAAATATTGCTGCACCTGCAGTGCAGTGTTTAGTTTACCTACTTTGTGGGATCGCAGATAGTTTCCTTTGAGAACTTTATTTTCCAAATGTGTGTGCATTGTTGCAAAATACTTCTCAAAGTTACTACTCTTTTTTCACTGTAACTTGATCACTGTAAATTAGAGACAATGGGCCTCATTCCGAGTATGGCGGTAAGGGATAGCGGCCACCGCTAACTCCGAGTTCCCTTTGCGCCATGGAGGTTTTAACACCTGCTTTTAGCAGGTGTTAAAAACCATGGCGCTAAGGGACCTTGATGTTAATTACGCCACCGTAATTTACGGTGGCGTAATTAACGCCTTCCCCACTCCCATTATGCCCTATGGGGCAAAAATGGGAATGGGGAAGGGTAAATGGGGATTGGGGAATTACCGCCCCGCCACCCTTAGAATGGGGCGGTAATTCCGCCATCCACCAAGGCGCTGCCGGTCCGGGTACGGCGTCAACCAAGGCGTTAATAGCGCCATTGGTTAGCGCCGTACTCGGAATGAGGCCCAATGCTTTCCATTTACGCTTGAAATAAAAAAAAATCGCTCTCCTACTCCGGTTGGAAATCGTACGTATTTTCCCTTTTGTTGGATGGTGTGCCTGATTCTGCATCCATGATATCAAGGGTAGTGTGTACATTTCTTTATGGACTGCATATGCAAAAACAATCTTAGGAGGATTTCAATCAATGTGTTATTACGGTTTTAAAAACAATCATACTTTCCCAAAAAATGAAATCCATTGCCACTTTAGCAGATCCCCAATTCATGCAAATTGCTCACAGGCCAGGTCACAGAATTCAGTCAAGGAAAGGTATGACAAAGGGCCTCATTACAATCGTGCCAGTCTGGATACAACAGTGCTGGCAAACCTACCGGCACTGTTGTTTACAGACCAGCACACTTCAACTCTGCGGGCGGGTGCCATCCCGCTTGCCAGGGTCAGAATTACCGCCCGTGGCAATCCCACTGAACTCCCCATCGAGTCCTATGGACTCCGAAAATGGGGATGAACACTGCCCTACCACTACTTCGAATCCCGAGTCCCATTGCTAGAACATGACATTTTCAATTCCTATTTAGTTTTGTAACACACAAGCTCCAGAATGCACTTGCAGCCAGTATTTTGTTCATATTTACCTAAATGTAAAATTGACATCAGCACTTGAATTCCTTTTTTTGGACACACAGAGGTGGACTCCTGCATATCACTGTAAATTCCATGATCTCCTTCAATGCAATTGCGGTACTACTGCCGTAAAGTAAATAACCCAGCATATTCAAATAAATAAAATGGAGTTTTATTATAAATGGCAACACATACCACTAATTACATTTTTTATCTTGCAAACTGGAACTCACACGGTTTGTAATATTTTTCTACACACACACACACATGCATCATGGGCAAAAAACGATTACAGATGTAGCTATATTTTCCCCATTTTGAATGAAAGCATAGAATTACCAGCATGCAAAGTAAGGGTAAGCCTAAGAAATCTAAAGAAACAAAGTGAGAGAATGAAATGAGCACCATCCTCCAGCTTTGTTTAACAGGTCATGCAGTTATATGCATGCTCTGCGAGCACGGCAGGCATTGTTTACAATGGATTCCGATGGGGTCTGCGTGCTTTAAAGCAGGTGGACCTAATAGGGATCATCAGCATTTGCGACGGCATGAAAATCCATGCTGGCACAAATACTGCAGCCTTTGTATGGTGGAAAGGAAGGAGGTGGCAGAAACGCAAGTTGCATTCCACTCACTATACAAATGATTGGAAATGGGGGATGATGCAAGGAACATGCGTAAAATCATTTATGCAAGGTTTTTACGCATTTTCCTTACATCACGACCCCACGAAAATGTGCCTCTTAGTGCTTATTTTGGTGTCTGATTCCAGCGAGGTACTGGGAAACCAAAGGCGAGCTACGAGTCGCTTGCAATATAGGGGCTTGTGACGCTGGCTGTAGAATAAATAGTTCAACTTTACATCCTGTATTTTATACACAAGCCCACATCCCAGCCAGCACTACCTTACTTTTAGAGTAGATTTACCCATAGCATTAGATAGTTATATCCAAATACAATGTATATTTTCTCTAATGTCAACACTTGTTGATGGTGTTAGTAACAATCAACTGAATTGTATATTTTACAATTGATCTCTGATTCCAACACTCGTCGATGGTGTTAGGGAAATCTATGTGAGACGTATTTTGTAAATTTCTGATGAGAATATTGAAATTATTCATATATGGAACTGTAATGTTGATGAGCAGTAATAATTACACTGTTTAACCGGAAGAATAATATATTTCCTTTGTACAGAATAATTATTCAAATGTGTATATTATACAAATGGATGTTTGCGTGTAATGTGGATGTAATAACAAGGGAGAAAACAGAAGGCAGAGGGCCTCATTCCGAGTTGGGCACAAAGGGATTACCGGCACCAGTAAGGACACTGGTGCCGGTAAACCCTTTGCGCCCTATTCCAAGGTTCCTTAGCGGTTCCGTCCTTTAATGCCTGGTCTGACCAGGCGTTATGGACGGGACCCGTTAAGGGACTTCAGAGCTAATAACGGTACCACAAATTACCGTTATTAGCTACTTCTCCATTCCCATTGAGCCCTATGGTGGCTCAAATGGGGAATGGATTTTTCAATGGGGACTTACCGGTCCCGCAAAGGTCGGACTACACCGGTAAATCCCCATTGAACCAAGTCGGCGTCGGTACCGGTATGGGAGGTAGTCATGGCGCAAATAGCGCCATAACTACCTCCATACTCGGAATGAGGGCCAGAGTATTTTCTATTCTGTAGTAAAGCTGGCTGTACCTATATTGAATACTGTGCTTTTCCCCAACATAAAGGTAGGGGATCACTTTTTTATTTTAATTTTTATTATTTTAAAGAAGAAAACAATATTCAGATGAGAAACAACCTGTTGTTTGTCCTAGAATGTTGGGGTGGAATAGACATGGTAGAGGTGTTGAACCAGGAGACACCTGACTGCACATTTGAATATGTAAACTAGAGCAAATCACTTACTGCTATTTGCTGTGTGATGTATAGGTGCAGTAAATGGTGAAGCCTAGTGACGTGACTGGAATGGAGAGAGATATGTGTGTGTGTCATTTGTGGTGAGTTCTTTGCTCCAGAGTGTGATTTTGGTTTTCTTCCTGGTGGGCATATGAGGAGGTAGTCTCTGTTGGATTGGTGGTTCTTCAGGTAGTGGTGGTACAGTGGTTGTGAAAGTGGACATTGTCTTACGGTGTTGATTTCTCAGGGGGAAGTGATTTCGAAATACATTTGTGTATCATCTATGTATTGTTTTGTATTATTATTATTATTATTATTATTATTATTATTATTATTATTATTATTATTATTATTATTTAATTTTTGCAGTTCACCACATGCCCATGAGCCTCAGGGCGCACAACAAGACATAAAAAAACAATACAGGAGAAACAGGGCCGAAAGCCAGAGGAGGGCAATACTACCACAGCTGCCTATTTAGCCTGGGTTGAGTTTGAAACAATGGTGTTTCAGCTAAGATAACCTGCCGATATTATGGTTTTAGGTCAGGCATTCCATAACAACGGAGCTTGGACATCGAATATTGTGCCACCAAACCTGACTAACTTGTATCTGAGTTGGTGCAGAATAGGGTTATGCAGGGGCCGTAACTGGCGTCCTGGTATATAGACCTTTAACAGATCCTTGAGGTATTTTGGGCTTGCGTTAGTGTGGCATTTATAGAACAGAGTGAGGATCTTATGAGTGATTCTATTTTGAGAGACCATGAATAGCGTGTCCAACCTAGAGTCTACTAGTACCCTGGCTAGTAGAGAGCAGTTGCTAACTGAGATAAATGAGAGAATATGATTCAGTTGCTTGGTGGTATAGCCACATATGGATCGAATGTGTGAGACATGAGTCTTCATGGTTAGGTCGGGGTCTACAAATATGCCTAATGTCTTCACACTCTTAGAGATGTTGGTGTTGTTGCTAGCAATACAAAATAAACAATAGGCTGTATCTAATTTCTTAATTGATGGTCCTGATGCTACGATCACAAGCTCAGTCTTATCACTATTTAAAGCTAGTGAGTTGTCGGCCATCCACATCTGAACTGCATCATAGATTTTGTTAATAGCATCTGAGTCCTGTATGTGGATTACACTGAGCTCGAGGACGACCTGGGGGTTGTCTTCATAGTTGGTGTACTTCACACCCAGGTCATCCAGCAGACTAAGCAGGGGCCTTATCTAAACATTGAAAAGTGTCACCCGAGATGCATGATCCCTGAGGGACACTGCATGTTCTTATAACAGGGAACAAAAAACAACTGCCTCTCTGGCAGTGCGTGGTCCGAGAAACAATGAGATCCATTGAGCGGCAAGTTCTGATCACTGTGCACGGTCCCTGCGCCTGGAGACTAAGAGGGAATGACCCACCAGATCAAAGATTGCAGAGAGATCCAATAGCATCAGTTGGGCAGGTAATCTTTGGCCACTGCTCGGTCAAAATTGCTTTTGCTTTTGTTTAAAGTGTATACTACTAAGAGCCAGACTGTGGGATTCAACGTATAGGTTGAACGGGAGGGTAGTTAGAGCAGATCCTTGTGCTACTCTATAATTGACCAGGGTGGGATTTTATCGCTAGGGTGGCATAAAGAAGAAATGTATCCTGATAATGAGGAAGCCAGTCGAGAACCGTGCCTGAGAGTTTCATCTTCTGAGATGTGATGCTAAGGAGAATGGAATGGTTGATGGTGTCAAAAGCTGCAGAAAGGTCATGGAAGACTAGAAGGGCTGTGTCAGTAGAGTTGTGGAGGTCATCCCGGATGAGAAGTGTCACAGTCTCAGTGCTGCGGCAGAAAGCTGATTGGAAAAGGTTGAGGAGGTTTTTTTGTGGTAATGTGCTGTTGGGGCTGGCTTTTGACAAAGCATTTCATGATTCTGGTGATTTGACAGGATTGTGAAGGGATGGTAGTTTTCGATGAGCATGGAGTTGAGCGATGGCTTCATGGGGAGGAGGGAGATTTGTCATGCTTTGAGTTGGGAGGGGCTGATGCCATGTGGGGGACATGAGTTGAGGACAATGACCCAATGTGGAGCGTTGGTGATGATGCAGGTAGATTCGCTTTGAGATCGGCATGCAGTATACAGTAAATGTGGTGGTTTTGTTAAGGCTGTGAGCAGAATGAGGGTGTTTTTGTTAAAAGGGAGGAATGTGTCCCATGTGTTGGAGGGTTTGGGATTGGGCTTGGAAGAGGGACTGTGGAGAGCAGAGTCCATCAGATGTTGTGTATTTTGGAGTTGAATAAGTTAATGAGAGAGCTGCATACTGAGATTTGTGGTCAATGACGGCATGCTAGTGGTGGATGGTGCCTTGAAGAATGACTTGATGATATTTTATAAAAAAAACAGCTGTCTGTGTTTGGGATTTGAGTGGAGCTCTTTCGGACAGCAGGCAGCTTTGGCGCTGTATATGGTCATCTTGTATTTGGAGTGGCTCTCTTTGAGAGTTTACTGGTGAAGAAGCATGGATTCCTTGGCCAACCTATTTCTACATGTCTGGTTTCTTTTTTGATGGTGAGGAGGAAATTATTGTACCATGGGTAGTAATGGTGGTTTTTGGGTGTTCTGTGTTTTTAGGGGGCAATTTGGTTGAGTGCCTAGGTGATTGTGGTTTGCATTCATTGAGGAGTAAGGTGGGGTTGTTGTGACGGCAGTGGAGGGGTACTATGAGTGTTATGAGTTAGTGGTGTGCTAGCTGTGTGGCAGATGGCGATATATTGCATGAAACAGTAAGCAAGAAGGGGATAGCAACATTTCATGTCCATGGTATCTAGATTTGATTTTGCACAGAACTGACATTTTGCAGGAAATCAGAAGGTCAGGAGTGTTGCAAGCAATATTTGGGAGGAAAGTTAATGTGTTTGGCAAGGTTTTAGTGGGAGAGTGGAGGGGGATACTGCGTAGTATTGGGTGGGAACTTCATGGGGTGAAATCACCAAGGTAGATTGTGGTGCAGGTCGCCTGTGGTTGTTAGTTGGGAGCATGTGATCAAATGGGACGCCCACCAATTTACAAAAGAATACGTAGTCACAATTTCTGGGATAATTTAGTCAATCTATACTATCTTGGGGTGCAAGGGAATAAAATGCAGCTCTTGCACAATAAACTGCCACTGTAGATCAAAAGAAGAGTGACGTCCTTAAGAGACAGCCAACCCAATCCCTGCACACTACATATAGTGAAACAAGTCAGTCAACAATTGTGAATATTCATAGTTGTTTACAATCATTAGTCATGATACATGTAAACATTTAGAGCGCAAAAGTGTACGAGTATATCCTTTTTAAAATATTTTAATAAATATAATATTTTTAGACAAAATAACGAGCTCTACACATTTAGGTAGTTAAATCCCTTCGCCAGGAACATGAAATCTTTACCATATTCTGTGTATGTATTTCTTCATACTTCATGAGTCAATAACCATCTAGAAAAGTATGTGAACACGAAAATAAGTGATGTTCTAACTGTCCCAATAGTACCGTGTATGTAACATTGTATAAATGCCACTTTTAAGTAGTTTCCTGCTAAAGTTCACCTCAATAACTGCACGGTGACAGTAGGGCTGTGGAAGTCTTCTCTGTGTTCTAATTTTAATTGAATTGGAGACAGAGGGTCACTCCACCTTGTGCGATTATTGATAATAGTTGTCATCTTTCTAGTTCATAATATGAACGTTTGATAAAGTAGGGTCTATGGTCTACAAAACAACAAATGGTATACCTTTTCGTGAGAAGTAAAAATGGATGTGATCTAAGGTAGTCCGTGTAATACAGGGATGTTCAAATTCTTGAATCTGCTGTGAAATATAAGTGAATTCTTAGATAATTTCAAGTCGTTTGTGTGAAGGTCAATCATTCATAAAGTCAACAGGACTACAGGGGCGATAAGTGCTCACCTAGTCTAGGTTTACAGGGGTAAATGTAGTTGTCATGCAACAGGTTTAGGATGTTAGGATGTTAGCAAAGATGTTACTTCAAATCTACTTCAGTCGAAAAGCTCTATCTGGGAAAAAAGATGTCTACATTTAGTTGAGCAGGTGAGGTGCCTACTCCTTATAAATGAGGCTCAATATTGGGCAGTAATAGAATTCACTTTAAAAGGGAACTGTATAGTTTCACTCACCTAGCGTTCGCGGACCTCCCAGATCAAGGAGCAAAGACGCTTAAGATCTAGGATGGCCACTTAATAGCAGCTTGCAAACGTAAACATGGATGTGATGATGTCATCATTGTGATGCCTATTATTAGTTTTGGGGCAATCCGTGTGGGTGCCTGTAATGTCGGAAGACTCCAATAGGCAATGAATAGGTCTTTAGGGAGGATGCTGTTGAAGTGCCAAACTTGGGGAACCCACTATGTGGATGCACTAGTGTGGTGTTACATTGTATAACATTGTATATAAGTACGATATAAAGGAGGTGATAAAAGCGGATCTGGCCGTGTCTTAGTCACACCGTGCAGCCATAAGTTCAATTAGAGCATCCTAACAATTGAATACATTCATAAGTGGATGGAATGCACTATAGTGTCACATTTACAAATCATTTTTTACTATATCATTATGCATATTACAGTCATGGCTCCCAGGACTGCATGTCATTTGTAACAGCATATTTGCATAAACCACCTCAAAATTCAATACACCCCTAGGTCACATTTACAAATCCATGTTAACTTTATCATAATGCATGGGGGAGCCACGGCTCCCTGGACTGTATGTCATTTGCAACAGTGTATTTACTTAGTTGAAGGCTTAGTGAGTGTTACATTTCATTGGTAAGCATTTAGATTTAGAATGTACATTTTTGACACACTGTCACAGGCAGTTAATCTTTACATTGCTCCAATATTAGGACAAATTGACATTGATAAGTCAACTTCTACATGGCTCAATTATTTGACAGCAATATTATATTCAACAATGCAGAATGGGAGAATTATGTGTAAGTTTCGTCCACAATGTTAAGATATGACTACATATGAAGCCACAATTGTGTCATACAGTAGACAACGTCTAAATAAGTAAAATTCTTAAATGTTCTTTCTTGTGATTATTAAATCAGAGCAATTGCATCGCGCTACTCAGTGTGCCAAAATCTTAAATGAGGGTTGCTGGTGTGTATTCTTCGTTCATACCAATGGCTCAAAGGAATCGAGTTCATGAATTCAGACCATTTCCCTCCGTATCCGGAGATCACTCGGGTTTCCAACTCTTGCTGGTGTCTTGACCACTTCTAAGATCACATATTTTAGTTGAGCTATCGTGTGTCTCTTAATAAAATATCTGGCTACTGGGGATTTCTGATTATTACTGATGTTGGACTTATGTTCAGTGAGTCCTTCTTTGATTTTCCTGGTTGTTTGCCCTACATACAATTGGGCGCCGGGGTAAATAAGGCCATATACAACATGTTTTGAGTCACAGGTGACGTAATGTATAAAGGTGATCATCTGACCAGTGTGAGGGTGTCCCACATGGACCCCTATGTGTACATTAAAGAGTATTGGACCCTCCGTGGCAAAGCCCACGTAGGTTAAGGGCACTGTTTTGTGCGAGGGAGGACTGCAGGAGATGCTGGCCAATTGATATGTAGCACTTTGCGCTACACCCATGCAGCATATCCTTTAAGAACCGATGATCAGAACCCTCCATGGAAAAGCCTGTGTAGGCTAAGGGCACAGTGTTGTGTGACTCAGGACCGCAGGAGACGCTGGCCGATTGATACGTAGAACTTTGTGCCATGCCCACGCAGCGCATTCTTTAAGAACCAAGGATCGGCCCTCTGTGTTAAATCTGCATAGGCTAAGGGAGCAGTGTTGTGCGACGCAGGACCACAGGAGACGCTGGCCGATTGATAATGTAGCATGTTGTGCTACGACTATGCAGCATATCCTTTAAGAACTGAGGAGGGGACCCTCCGTGGGAAAGCCCTCGTAGGCTACGGGTGCAGTGTTGTGCGACGCAGGTGTTTTGACATGAAGAGGAGTGCGACCATGCAGCACAGCCATCAACCAGCAGAGACTGTGAGCTAGGAAAGGTCCAGGAGGGGTTCAATGTATGACACGTTCTACGCTGTTTCGTGCACCAATTAGGTGTTCCCCTCTCCCGGGTAGCCATACTTGTGTTTTTGTGTTTCGCTACTGTTTCTTTGTGTTTCTCATGCTTTTTTCTGCATTTTCCAACTAGGTGAGATGTTCCTGTGTGTGCCTGTCACTCTGCTTATTGTTGTGTCCTCTAGGCCTTTTCCTCTGTAGGTCGTAACTGAGCCTGGTTGGTTCCATTACCTACTGCTGTTCCACTCTCTGTTGACTTGTATCCATCTGCATTCTGCTGTTTATTGCTGTCTCCCTCTGATCCCTCCTACCCAGACCCCCCCCCCAGTGTTACCTCTGTGCTGTGCTTCAATTTCCCCCATCTTCTCCAAATGCTATTCTATCTCATATCCTACCACTCTCACTAAGTGTGGAAGGAAGAAGCTCAAGAAGGATAACCTGGCTTCCAACCCAGAACTTCCCATTGCTGACACCTATGTCAGTGCCTCAGCCAGACAGGCTCTCACCGACATCCTCTTTGTCGTTCCTTCTCCCAGCCTATGGATCCTTCATATGGTTGCACTTTGCTCCGGCCTTCTCCACTCCAATTAATGGTCACACTTGGTGAGGGTCCTCATCACCTCGTTCCTGTCCTCCAGAGACATCATTAATGCCTATCCAAACGGTCCCTCAGCCCAATCTCCTCCTATTCGATAGGCACCTCCCACACCTCATCAATTTCATTCCTTCTCCTGCTACTCCCTCTTTCTGCACACTGGCTCCTCTGCCACCTCCTTCTGCCACCTCGCTGGCTCATTTGCCATCTACTACCTCTACCTCCTCCCTAGCTCCTCTGCCACCTGCTCCTTCCACTGCTCTGGATCTTTTGCCATCTATTACCACTCTGGCCCTTTTGCCACCACCTGCTACCACCTCTCTGGCTCCTCTGCCACCTCCTCCCTCCACATCAGCTCCTCTGTCATTTGATATGGGTACCCTCTCTCCTGTACCCCTCCCCAGGAATTCTTTCAAAAGTGGCAACCTGCTCCATGTAGCTACTCTCAACTCTCGCTCTGCTGTCAAACATTCCTCCGACACCTGCCATCTCCTTGAACTACAGGACCTAGATGATCTCGCTCTTACTGAGACATGGTTCAAGACTCTGTCACGAGTTTTGACACTCTCTTTCCTGAGGACTAAAAGATCCTCTCCGAGCCCAGGTCCAACAGCCCACGGGCTGAGTGGCACTGATCGTTTATGAGTCGAATCCTGCCTCATTCAGCCACACTCAGATCTATTCCTCTTTTGAATGCCTGGTCTCTAGGCTCTCTATCTCTCCTGGCCTCTCTCTGACCTTGGTCACTATCTACAAGCCACCTGGCCAGGTCACCCTCTTCCTCTCTGAATGGACTGAGCTTACTTCCTTTCTCCTTTACTCTTCATCTCAACTTCTCCTTCTTGGGGATCTCAACATCCACCTGGACTCCCCAGATCCATCCATTGGGCTCTTCCGCAATCTCTGCGACTCTCTCTCCCTCACCATCCTACCCTCTGGACTGACACACTCAGCAGTATACACCCTGGATGTGCTCATCTCTTCAGACATCCCCCTCTACAATCATCTTACTACCCCTCTCTTCTGGACTGATCACTTTCTGTTCTCTTCTCACTTAAAACTTCCTGTCCCCTTGGCAAAGTCTCACCCAGCACTGCCACCTTCCTTTGCGGTCATTTGACCTATAAAACGAGTGTCAGTGGCTGCCTTTGCCTCCACCTTTTCTCCTCCTCAACTCATGCGGCTGACTCCCACTCTGACACAGCCCTTTCCAACCTTCACCTTTCTATCTCTAACACTCTTGATCTCTTTGCCCCTGCCATGAGGATCCACCCGAAGCCTGCGGCCAAGTGCAACTCTCTGAAACGCAAGTGCAGAGTAGCTCAGCATAAGTTGGGAGCTTCGACGCATCGTCTGACAAACTGGTCTGCCGCCTGCTCCAAAGGCAATATAGACTCTCCATCTTCTGTAAAAAGAAGGTCCATATTCAAGACTGTATGTCTGCAGCCTCTAATAACATGTACAAACTCAGGAGCTGGCCAATCCTACTGCAGTCTCCATCTCTTCTACTCCCACCCTCTGCACGAATCATGCTTCTCACTTCACCGCTAAAACCCAGGACATCCTGTCCACACTCACATCTCTCTCCCTCTACCGATATCAGGCCCCCTTCCCTGCCCCCTTCCTCTTCTTCTCTCCTGTCCATATCCTATAACACCTGATGTTTTTCTAGAAAAGTCCGGTCTATGAAAGTGTCATCCAACAGGTGACCCCCTGCTCCTCCTGAACCATTAAGGACATCATTGTTTCTCTTGCTCCAGCCTTGGCCGATTTATGTTATCACTCCTTCACTACTGGATCATTCCCCTCTTTTCTTAAACACTCCATTGTGCATCTGCTACTAAAGAATCCTTCTGCCGGCCCCTCCTGTCCAGCTATCGCCAGATCTCTATCACTCCTTTCCTAGCAAAACTCCTAGAGAATTTGACTATATCCCTGCTAACCCTCCACGCTGAATCTGTTGGTTGTCTACATGACCATCAGTCTGGCTTCATAGCAGCCAAAGGCACAAAAACTGCTCTCCTGACCACCCATAAAGATCTGCTCTCTTACCTCGACTCCAGCACTCCCTCTGTCCTCATCCTGCTTGACCTTTCCTCTGATTTTAACAAGGTCAACAAGACCATCCTGATTAACGGACTCCAAAAGAACATGGGCATCATTGATCAGGCCCTGGCATGGCTGACCTCCTTCCTCTCAATCGACCCTCGAAGGTCCAGCCTGGGTCCTTTCTCTCCACCACCTCTCTCTCCACATGTGGTGTTCCTCTCTATCCTCTCACCATGTCTCTTCAATGTCTATCTGGCCCTCCTGATCTCTATCTTCTCTAACTTTCAGTGTTATGCCAATGGCACTCAGCTCTCTTTCAGGCTACCCTGAGCCTCCTCCCCCACCTCGCTCATTCCTCACTGTCTAACCGCTAATCAGGCATGGTGCGCCTCCAACGATCTCTGCCTTAATGCCAGTAAGACAGAGATCCACCTCATTAGGACCCCTGCTCCCACTTTTCCTCTCATAGTCTGGCCGCCCTCCTTGGGCCCTCTCCCCTCACCCTCCTGTGAGGCTAAACACCTATCGTTGACTACACACTCTCCTTCTCCCCCACAGTATGGACCTTGCCAAGAAGGCCCACTTCCAACTGCTCCTCCTCAGAGGTATTCTCTCTTTTCTCACCTTCTCACCTTCTGCCAGAAGCTCACTGTCTCCAGAGCCCTGGACTACTGCAACAGCCTCTTTCTTAATCTGCCTAACTCTACTCTTTTGCCCTCTGCAACTTATCCAGAACAGGACTCTCTCCATCTTGAGCCAGATCTTGTTAAGTTCCAGAAGCTCCTCAAAACCTTCCTTTTCTCACCCTCTTTCTCTTTCCCTCTCCCATGCCAACCTACCTTTGCTCCTGCTCCTCCTACTCTGCTGACTGGCTACTTGGTGCCCCCCGAGTCTTACAGGGCACCATGGCCCCCACCCCGACCAGTCCTCCTGCACTTGCGGCATGGCCCACCTTACACTGCCATCTGGACTAACTTGCACTTCCTGGCTGGGATTTTCTCCCGTTGCCCCAGCCTCCATTGCACTTAACTCAGAGCCCGCTGCCCTAGTTGCACTTCCCACTACACCCTCTCCCTTAAACTTTTCCTTGCGCACTTGCACAATATGAATGTCATGAGGACTAGTAAGATCATTTTGTCTTGCCTTCCCTTGTTTCCCTTTCCTTGACTTGTTGTGTTTTGTCTTGTTTTCCCTTGTTTCCCCTTCCTTGACTTGTTGTGCCTTGAAACACTTGTGCATAGGCACATACTAAATAATAAATCAATCAATCAAGTATTGCAGTGACTGCAATGCAAACATGGGAAGGTGCCGTGTTTTGTTTTGGTTAACATTGGTTGTCTTGGTGAATCGACTCTCTCTGATTGACTAAATTGTCTCTCAGGTTCTGTCCTCTAGGGTATAGAGGACCATGTGAGACACCCTCACACTGATCAGAAGATCACCTTTAAACATTACGCCACCTGCGTCTCAAAACATGTTGTGTATAGCCTTATTTTCCCCTCCGCCAAGTTTTATGTAGAGCAAAAAAACAGGGAAATCAAAGAAAGACTCACTGAACATGAATCCAATATCAGGATCAACAATCAGAAATCCCTGGTAGCCAGACATTTTATTGACAACACACCATAGCTCAACTAAAATATGCATCTTACAAGTTGTCAAGAAACCAGCAAGAGGAGGAAACCCGAGTGATCTCCTAATGAGGAGGGATGTGTTCTGGATTCATAAAACTGATTGCCTTGAGCCCATTGGTATGAATGAAGATGTCTCACTAGCAGCCTTCTTTTATGGTTCTGGCACACTATGAAGAGAGATAAGATTGCTCTAATCACAAGCCAGAACATTTAAGAATTTGACTCATTTAGACTTTGTGTACTATATGATAGAATTGTGGCTTCATATGTAGTCAAATCTTAACATTGGGGACGAACGTACACATCAGTCACCTACTCTGCATTGTTGAATATAATATTGCAGTCAAAACATTGAGTCATGTAGAAGTTGACTTATCAATGTGAATGTGTCCTAATATTGGAGCAATGAAACTGCCTGTGGCAGTGTGTCACAAAAGTACTTCTAAATTGAAATGCTCCCCGATGAAATGTATCACTAATTAAGTCTCTAACTAAGTAAATACGCTGTTGCAAATGACATTCAGTCCAGGGAGACCTGGCTCCTACATGCATTATGATAAAGTTAAAAGGGATTTGTAAATGTGACACTGTATGTCATTCCATCCACCTATGGATGTATTGCATTGTGAGGTGGCTTATGTAAATACGCTGTTACAAATGACATGCAGTCCTGGGAGCCATGACTCCAATATGCGTAATGATATTGTAAAAATGGATTTGTAAATGTGACACTATATGATATGATATGATATGATAGTTTATTTATATAGCGCCTATACACAATACAACAACATTCTTACAGGCCATGAACAGTAAGGATGTGAAACTAACTGTCGTACTCGGCCTGATGACATTTCAGATAGTGCAAGAGCTAAGACATGGATAAGGAAGGGAGGGGGAGAGTGGGAAGGAAATGGAAACAGACAAGCGACTTCCGTACTAGGCCTGACAACATTTCTGGTAGAGCTGGAGAAAACAAAAGGTGTGGGAGAGACGAGATTGCTATCATACAGTCCAGGGACAATTCTGATAGAGTAAGTGCATAGAAGAAACTAAGGGGAGGCAGGGAGGAGAAAGGAAAAGGGAGAGGGGAGGAGAGAACAGAGAGTAAGCAGTCAAAAAGCGTGGAGAAGCAAGAGGGGAGAGTGATTACAATTGCAGAAGTCAGTAGTAACACACTAACACCTGCTCCCCTGCTGCAAAGGAAAAGAGGCTGGAGGGTTCCTTAAGTAGGGAAAAGAGCGGCAAGCAGGAATGGACCAGGTGGGCGGGGCTTAGGCCAGGTGACCTAGATCCACTTACACCTGCTCCCCAGCTGTGTATTTCTCCCAACTATGAATGTTTTGAATAGTTAGGATGCTCTAATTGAATTCATGACTGCACGGTGTGACCAAGACATGGCCTGATCCGCTTTTAACACCTCCTTTACATGGTTTATAGTGATTCCATCCAATGAAAAGCATTGAATCACTAAACCATCGAAAACAAAGTATCGAAAAAAGCATTGAAAACCTATATTTAACATGCAAAAATGCATTTCCATCGAAACCAATCCATCGACAATAGACATGGACTGGTTTCAATGGAAATGCACTTTTACATGTTAAGAGTAGCATTTCGATGCTTTTCTAAAACTTTAAAGCGTTACATGGAGCTGTCCACTGCTGAAATTTCAGCACTGGCCAGTCCCTTGTAACGTTTTTAAGTGTTTGTGTATATTTGGGGGTTCCCGCCAACCCGTTACAACCCCCACGCCACCCCCTTATCCCCTAACCCTAACCCAAGTCCCAACCCTAACCCTGGCCCCAACCCTAACCCTAACCCTAATGTAACCCTTAAACTAACCCAAACCCCAACCCTAACCCTAACCCTATTTTAACACTTAAACTAACCCTAGCCCCAACCCTAACGTCAACCCCAACCCCAACCCTGAACCATAACCCTAGCTCCAACCCTAACCCTAATTTAACCCCTAAACTAACCCAAGCCCCAACCCAAACCCTAACCCTGGCCCCAGCCCTGCCCTAATACTTACCATTACATGTCGATGGAACCATCAAATATTATTCAACGAAATGGCCATTCAATGGAATGGCATTTCGATGAAAAGAATTTGATGGTTTGCCATTCAATGGTTTTTCATTCGTTGGAATGACCGGATACCCTTTATATTGTACTTATATACAATGTTATACAATGTAACACCACACTAGTGCATCCACTTAGTGGTATCCCAAAGTTTGGCACTTCAACAGCTTTTCAGACATTACATGCACCCACACGGGTTGCCCTAAAACTAATAATAGATGTCACAACGATGACATCATCACGTCCATGTTTAGGTTTTGTATGCTATTCTTAAGTGGCCATCTTAGATCTTGAGTGTCTTTGCTCCTTGATCTGAAAGGTCCGTGAACGCTAGGTGATTGAAACTATACAGTTCCATTTTAAAGTGAATTCTATTAATGCATTGAGCCTCATTTATAAGTTTTAGGTACCTCACTTTCTCAAGTAAGTGGGGACATCTTTTTCTCAGATAGTGCTTTTTGACTGATAGAACTGAACTAGATGTTAAGTAACATATTTGCTAACATCCTAAACCAGTGGAAACATTGAATGACCACTACAAGAAGAACTCTGTCATTTACCCCTTTACACTTGGACTAGGTGAGTACTTATCACCCCTTTAGACCTGTTGACATTATGAATGATTGACCTTCCAAAAACGACTTGAAATGAACTAAGAATTCATTTATATTTCACTGCAGACTCAAGAATTTGGGCATCCATGTATTACACGGACTACCCTCCCCTGACTTAGGATTCTGAACTCAGATCCGTTTTTACTTCTCACGGTAAGTTATGCCATGTGTTGTTTTGTTGTCCATAAATCCTACTACGTCAATCCTACATATTATGAACCAGAAATATGACAACTATTGTCAATTATCGCAATAGGTGGACTGACCCTCTGTTTCCAATTAAGACATTTCTTGGGATTAGAACACCAAGAAGTCTTTGACAGTCCTACTTCCCCGGGCAGTTATTGAGGTGAATTTCTGCATGAAACTTAAAAGTCGTATTCACACGATGTTACCTACACAGTACTATTCTGACTGTTTGAACATCACATACTTTTTGCCGTTTTCACATACTTTTGTAGATGGTTAATGACTCATGAAGTATGAAGAAATACATACACGCACTGTGTTAAGGATTTGCTGCTCCTGGTGAAGGGATACAACTTGATGGTGCTCTTGATGAGGTTGCTCACTGGATTGTAAGTAGTGATGCAAATAGTCCTGTCGATGGAGTCCTTTTCCTTGGTGGTGAGACAGATTGAGCGGTCGGTGTTAGCCGCTCTTTTTTTGGCCATCCTGATGGATTTGTTGGGGTAACCCCTTTGTCCCAGACATTTTTGTAGTTGCTTGGCAAGTTGGTAAAACTTGTCTTTGTCGCTGCAGTTCCTGTGGATACAGAGAAATTGGGCGTAAGGAAAATTGTATATGCAAGTCGAGAAAGTTGATGGCTTGTAATCCCAGTCGAATGGCTCAACACACGGCCAATTTCTCCGTACCCACACCCTATTGGCCGAACCAGAGAGCCATAGGTGATTGGTTGAAGCGGTTGCCTCCCAATCCACCATGCACTCCCATTGGATGGCTCTCGTCCAATGTCAATGCTTATAACATTATATCGGCACACTACACATAGCACCCTTCTACCTGCTGAGGACCCCGTTAAGACGCCTATCCGGGACATGCCGTGGTAAGTGTCGATAGTGTCGAGTTTTACTTATGCTCTAGTGTAGTTAGTTTCACGCACCGAGAAATGCTGACCTCTCGCACACATCCTCCTTTCTGTAGTGCTCCCTGTATTTAATTTAGCGCAGTTCGGGACATGTTTTCTTCCACCTGCCCTGCCCCTGTCGCACTCATTTATCACGTAAGAGACTCCGAGGTTGTTGCCTCCACGTACGGTACACACAGACTTTTCCCGCAAGCCAGGGCTCACCAGACGCCACGATGCGCGGATGAACCACTCACTTGATCGTTATATTATAACCCCAAGAATATGATCTGAGCATGCAGCCATTACCCAACAATGCTCCTATGGAATCGGGGCACTTCATACCGTTCACACCGTCTTCCTGGATCAACCCATCTATTGATGAACTGCGTTTAGTCCTCGTGGCACATAGTAAGTCACTCCACCTCCCATATCCTGCAAGGGCACTGCATTGTTGGAAGAGACCACGAGCCATTTTTCGCTTGGATCCACATAAAACACACCGCACTTACCGTTCTGGACACCACCACTGCCATTCACGATAATAGTGTTCGACTCTATCCACAACAAGTCAGTTCCTTCCAATTCACCTCCGCCAGCGTCTTACCCTGATCACGAAGACCATCAAGTAAGGCCCTTCGACGTGGGATCCTTTCATTTTTCGACTATCATTTGTGCTTTGGGACCACCCCACCCATCATGGTCCATTTTATTTTTCTTGTGTTATTTCAGAAATTGGGAACCCATTTTAACCCACTCCACCTCACAGAGGGATCCCGACCTTCAGTAGACCTTTACAAGTGCTACATGCACTCGCAATCCAGCAACCAGTTTAGGATTGCCCGCAGCCACCCACTGCTCCAGCAGCAGCAGGTATGCTGTGTTTTGATACACCATGTGATGTATCACGACGGCATTACTCTGCCATTATTAAATAATTATTGAATAAGTCAACTACTCTCTAAGATCCTCACAGCCTTCATTTACCCACAGATACTACGGCAAACACCGCCATTTGTGTCTATCCTGACGAAGGCCAACACACAGACAGGCTCCAATCAAGCCCTCTTCTGGCCTAAACACACCTGTGTCGATTCCCCGTGACACAACTGTACTGTTCACCTCTTGTGTATGTTGTTGTAAAAAAAAACGTTGTGTACACCGCGTGTAAACCAAGCCTTCGACCACGCTGTGTCCCAGGTGCACTTGTTCACCAACTGTAGGTTTTTCCTACCTCATTTGTGTATTGGCTTCTATGTGAAGTTTTGACCTCAATATCCCTGAGGTCGACACTGACTTGTGTTACCACTGAATACAATTACCTATGTCGTTCGTACTCTAAAAACCTTCGTGCTTAGCGAAAGCTCTGTAAAGTAACTACTAAGTCACTACAAAAATGTTCCATGTTGTTTTGAAATAAATATCAACATTCAGAACGACAAATCGCTTTTAGGATCTTTTCATCCTGATTATTTTTGATGTATATTCAGTATATTAGTGACAATATGCACAACCATATCAAATGTATCCTCGCACTGAAAGAGTGAAAGGATATTGTGTGGAAGGATGTCAGCACACACCATTGGACATCATGGAACGCTGAGTGCAATCTGATGATGGCAAAGTGATGTCATGAAGAAGATGTGTGAAGAGCCATGATATAACTGAAGCAACAAAAGAAATATGTACCAAATAAAAGAGTAATCATATTTGCAAAATAAGATAAAATAACTTGCTGACCAATAAATGTAAATACACAGTAATGCAAGCTAGAGAAGAAATATAGCAGCTTTCTATAGAGGAATATATAACGTGGCTAGTATGGCCATAATTGGGAGATGGACGCTGACTCGTGTTAAGATTCAATCCAGCTACCTCAGAGACAGACCAGAGGTGCAGAGCCAGGAGATGTTGGAGAAACAGCCTTGTGTGCAAAATGAAGAGCAGTCTATGTTGGCCTGGGATCAAGGATGCTATTTTTAAGGAATAGCTGTTAAAGCACAAAGGGAGACAGATGGATAAACCATGTACGTGATACATATTTCTCTTAGATTAAAGAAGAAGAAAGCATCTGCAAGAGGCAATTATTGGACAATTAAAAGTGTATGAATTCTATACAAGATAGAGTGAGCAAGTCTCTAGAGGCCAAGAGGAGAAATGACACCAAGCATAATTGAATCAAATAGCAGTAAATAAGAGGTTGAAATGGACGCCTTTGTGGTCTCTTTATATGTAATTCAGATGTCGAAGAAAGTGCTGTTCATTAAGCTGTGGATGAAGATAGGGATGTGCTTACACTCCCTTGAATGTCCCACAACAGAGAGAAGGCTACAAGATCAACTACAATGAAGAGGCCTTGTCTGAAAGCCTGACTGATGGGAGATGCTGGGCTAATTGTGAAAGTGGGTAGTAATCTGACGTGACTCAAGCACGTAGGTTTTGTTTTGCTAACAAGCCGAAACTCCAAGGTTGTGTGAGAATGTCAACCAATCAGTGGGTCTATGGGGTGACGTGCTATACAATGTTGCGGAGACCAATCCGTTGCCATCTTGTCTGCTATAATCAGTATTATATGTGTTTAGAGGTAGTTTAAGTTGTGTCCTACAGCTAAGGGACAGCCAATGGTGTACTAACCCCTATGTATTCTATAAGTAGATATGTTCCCCTAACCAATCTCTCCCACCAATAGTTTTTAGAGTTTGCCACCTACGGTGACGTCAGAGATGATGCACATTGGGGTATAAAACCTTTATGTAATCAAGTTTGTATGTGAGTGTGCAAGCATCAGTCCAATGTCTGCCACTTTGCCCTGCGTTATTAAATTGAGACTAAAGTAGTACTTTGAGTCTGTCCTGTTATTTGGTCTGAGATTTGTATTGGTAATCCCATCTAGCACAAGAGACGCTTCAAGGTGCTAGAGACAAAGACATAGATTATTGTAGTAGGTTAGGTTAAATAGATTCTAGGTCACAATTACTGAGACTCTTGGACAGATTGTATCAGATCACTTTTTTTGTAGTTTTTATGGCATTGCTGATATATGAGGAGAAATCTATTGAGCAAATATGCAACATAACGCAAGATAAGGACTAGCGTAAGCATTGTAATCTTCCCTATTGCAGTACGCTGGCTCTAGATGCTATTTATCTTTTTAGGGTTTCTGTTTCCCTGTGTATTTCGTATTCTTTTTAAGGATATTTTTTTGTATGTGCCCTTGACTTTCTCTTGTGATTTGGTCGGACATCCTCTGGGCTTGTACAGCTGCCTGTCCCAAGCCATCACCCAATCCATGCCTATTCTGCAAGTAGATATTGCCGGCAGCGCATTCCACTTCCCAAACCTTGTGAAACCTCTTTTTTCCCGCGCAACAAATGCTGTATTCTAAAAGGTGTTGACCTAGCAATGTGTGTCTAAATCTTCCCATATCCCTAACAACTTTCGTCGTGGACTTTTTCCTCCTAACCCCCAACCACTGCTGACACCTCTCCCTAGCTCCTGCTCCACTATGAGTTAATTTTAAGACAGCTCAACACTATGCACTAGTTTTTCCTTGGAATAGTTAAATATATGCAGTTATTTGTATCGAAGAGGGGGAAGCCTTCCACTGATCGCCACTTCTCTTAGCAATCGCCTTCATCTTCACTGAGTGAACCTACATTTTCCCCCATCAGGCCTTCAACTTATCCAGGGAATGTGTTGTACATAAAAAATATAGGTCTGTCTAATGTGGAGACCTGCCTAGCAATCATGTCCCTGCTAGATTCCTTAACTTCCATCATGGAGGCCGCGTGGAAATCTCGGACTAGACCACCGTGCTTTCTGAATGCATAGTGTCGACCCTAAGGTTAGCCGACCCTTCCTCCCCACCTTCATTGTCACCTGTTTTCATCCATCATCAGCTGCTTGTGTGACCTCAGGATTGTGTCCCTCTCTCCAACCCCTTAAGGCAGTCTGTACAAGACCCCCCCCCCCTTCCTCAATACCAACAACTCCAGACTCCTTAATCTTTCAACTCCACTTCTGAGACTCTTCTTCCTCTGTGGAATGCTCACTTTGTTTGGGAATGTGTGTATCTCCTTCATATCCCCAACATTCTAACCTTTCAATATCACCCTCTGGAGCAAGGTTGATTCTAAAGGAAGGCAAGACATGAGTTCTTCTAGAACACAGTGAAGCACCCGCGAGCACTATATTGGCTCTAGAAAATGTACCCTGATTGCAAAAAGCTGGGGGTGAACACCAAAATGTCACGTTTCTTGATGTGGCGTTAATACGGCCCAAAAGCATTTCTTCTAGATGTGTAGCTTGAAAAATTGAAAATGTTAGTCTCTCATCTCCTGGTATCCTTTCATGCCTTATGCAAATAATAATAATAATAATAATAATAATAATAATAATAATAATAATTAATAATAATGTTAACAATAAAACAATAATATTAAAGATACATATATATATATATATATATATATATATATATATATATATATATATATATATATATATATATATATATATATATATATATATATATATTATTTTTTTTTTCATAGCAGCACACTCCCATATCTAAGTGCTTTAATGACAGGTAGATTTATTACCCCATATTTTATGGTGATTGATTTATTGACCTAACAAATCGTTAAGTCAACTCCTCCTCAAATTCAAAAGTTGCGAAGTACCAACTGCCTTGTCTCAGCAACCAGTACTTGCAAGTTTTATTGCGAGTTTTATTGCGAAGTACCACTGCCTTTTCTCAGCAAGCAGTACTTGCAAGTTTTATTGCAAAGTACCAACTTCCTTGTCTCAGCAAGCAGTACTTGCAGGCTTTATTGCGACGTACCAACTGCCTTGTCTCAGCAACCAGTACTTGCAGGCTTTATTGCGACGTACCAACTGCCTTGTCTCAGCAAGCAGTACTTGCAGGCTTTATTGCGACGTACCAACTGTCTTGTCTCAGCAACCAGTACTTGCAAGCTTTATTGCGAAGTACCAACTGCCTTGTCTCAGCATCCAGTACTAGCAAGCTTTATTGCGAAGTACCAACTGCCTTGTTTCAGCATCCAGTACTTGCAAGCTTTATTGCGAAGTACCAACTGCCTTGTTTCAGCATCCAGTACTTGCAAGCTTTATTGCGAAGTACCAACTGCCTTGTCTCAGCATCCACTACTTGCAAGCTTTATTGCGAAGTACCAACCGCCTTGTCTCAGCATCCAGTACTTGCAAGCTTTATTGTGAAGTACCAACTGCCTTGTTCAGCATACAGTACTTGCAAGCTTTATTGCGAATTACCAACTGCCGTGTCTCAGCAACCAGTACTTGCAAGCTTTATTGCAAAGTACCAACTGCCTTGTCTCAGCATCCAGTACTAGCAAGCTTTATTGTGAAGTACCAACTGCCTTATCTGAGCATCCAGTACTTGCAAGTTTTATTGCAAGTTTTATTGTGAAGTACCAACTGCCTTGTCTCAACATCCAGTACTTGCAAGCTTTATTACGAAGTACCACTGCCTTGTCTCAGCAAGCAGTACTTGCAAGTTGTATTGCAAAGTACCAACTGCCTTGTCTCAGCAAGCAGTACTTGCAAGTTGTATTGCAAAGTACTAACTGCCTTGTCTCAGCATGCAGTACTAGCAAGCTTTATTGTGAAGTACCAACTGCCTTGTTCAGCATCCAGTAATTGCAAGCTTTATTGTGAAGTACCAACTGCCTTGTTCAGCATCCAGTAATTGCAAGCTTTATTGCGAATTACCAACTGCCTTGTCTCAGCAAGCAATACTTGCAAGGTTTACTGCGAAGTACCAACTGCCTTGTCTCAGCATCCAGCACTTGCAAGCGTTATAGAAGTGCCTCGAATGGAACTCCGGATGCGGCTTCATGAATAATGTGTGAGGTGGCGCCTGGACCACCTCTCTGGCTACAGTCCCTGTGCGCTGGGCCTGATCCCCCTCTCACTTTTTCTAAGGATGACAAAGTCCTCATATATGATCATCCAAGCCTTCTTGGTAATGTTTGGTGGCCTAGGAACCCTCTCTTCATCGCCCATCGTCCACTACTCTCTCCCTCCCTACCTTGGCGCTCAAAGCAGTAGAATTGCAGTTGTGAGGGCGAGGTGGATAACAGCGCGCACACAAACGACGCCCGTGGTCTTAATGAAAAAGTGAAATGCCTTGGGCTGCAGGACACCTTTCCTCCCCCCCTGGGCATCAAAATGCAAATCGGTCTAAAAATTGCCAGCAATCCCATCTTGCTCTTGACCGTTATTCGATTTATGTTGGTATTATTCTAACTCTGGGTAGAATCATTGAATTACCACGCAAGACACCCCGGGAGGCTCGCAGTCCCACGCCACATGGCAGGTAAGGAGGCACTATTAATGGCATGTAAAATAAATCTTCCAAAGGGAGAAGATTCGGCAAATTAAATTATAGAAAATCATAAAAATTCCGGGCCTGCATGTGAATCAATGACAACTGGGTCGTATGCAAATATCCCCCGCGCGCCCAGTATAGAAAAGGAATATCGGTGGCACAGCTTCAGACGCAGTGATGCGATGTTCTTTGTGACTTTGAAATGGAACTGAGATTGGGCAATAAACCTACGAGTATTTATTAATCCTCCTTAGTATACAACCCGCAGAGTGCACCACTCAGCCTCTGGGCCATTTCTTCACCATCTCCTTGTCACGTGCCAGAGATTTCCCTCTTAACTTCAGTGACTATCCATTAAAAAGACTGTAATTTGAAAAGGATAAATATATTCATCCCTGTTGTGCATGATATCAATCCCTAAATTGCAATGCATGATTCCGACATTTTGCATTATTTCTGGGCTGATGCAGAAAGGACTATGCGATACGGATGCCTGGAAAAGTAAAAATGTATGCCAGCTCGTGCCTGTCCAAGAGATCCGAGCAAAGGCTGAGAGTGCAGAGTAGGCATAGATCATGAGCAAGGTCATGACAGTCGCTTAAATCTGAGCAGTCGGAAGGCAGGCGTAGAACAGCACAACTGCCCATTCCTAGGGGAAAGTCGGGGAACTGTGTGCATGTTGAAGCAGTGTGTATGCACACTCCCACAAAATTGTAACTGAACATGTACTCACAAAAGTCGACATTTGTTTAAATGAACACACTTCTGATACACCCGGGCATTCTAAGTGTGCTTTTGAGATGTCGTAAGTGGAAACGTGTACTTTTCTAGGATGTGTGTCAGAACTCTAATTAACACCCGGTATGGGGGCGGTGCAGCCAGTCAGGTTCCTTGGTTTGTGGGCTGGTACTCCCGTTCTCGGCACGCGTTCCATGGACCCCGCTGGTGGCTTCACCCGACCTGCTCCGCTATCTTCTCTAGACCCACCCACCATTTCCTCTTCTTTTTTAGATGAATCCCAACCACGCTCCCCGGCCGCACTTACCTGATTGGAGCAGCAGCACCACCACTGCCGCTGCAGCACCTTCCCTACATCTCGCTTTTTCTGCACCATGGAAATGGAGGAGGGGCCCTGTATGGAGCACCGCTTCCACAACCATGGCGGCCATTTTAGCACAGTATTTTCATTCATTGAACACGACGCATAGTGCGTCCCTTTCTTTGAATGAAAATACTTTTTTTTAACACCACAGGTTATTTCTTTGGTAATCCGGGGTGCTAATAGTGTTAGTAACCCGTTCCACAGGCTAAACTGGGGGGTAACTTCCCTGTAGCGTTGTTAAACACCCTTGATTTGCTCAGGCCTTTAACTCAGGCTGCCGGGTTGTTACCCCCGTTGTAGCCCATGGAACGGGTTACTGGCGCTTTATTGATTTCAGCATAAAACATACCTGACATGGCATAAGTGTATGCCATCAATCATCAGTAACGTTGGGTCTAAGCAATCCAGTTTTGTGAATAGGGTTTTACATGCATGTTTTTTCTACAGTAGTTATATTACACCAGATGTCTTTATCAATCTTGATTGCGGTTGGAAATTCCAACTAGTTATCATTTGATCTATGACAGGCATAGCTTACTGTAAAACAAGCATTGGCAGAGCCAACCGTTTTCGCTTTTCTGTAGGTATTGGATAGGCATTCCCTGGGTACGACCATAATGGTACTACATGGCCATAAGATTGCAACAACTGGAAAATGATTTCATTACCGAGACATATGCTAGCAGTACCTGCCACATTTTCTATCTAATACCTCAAGCCATAACTGTTAGCTCTATGGCGCATATATTTAACAGTATTTCAGTGCAAAGACGATATATATCAAGTGTTTTGGGCAGGGAGCTGTGAGTAATGGTGGGGAGTGGCCATTGGGATTAGAATGGTTGTGGGTAAAACATCAGTGGGTACAACACTAAACAGCACCCATACACTGTGTTTCCCTCCTTCCATGTCATCTCCTCCTATTTGTACTCTAATTCAATGGTGTCAGCTTATAGTTGGCGCTTAAGTGCCACCATAGCCCAAATTAAAAAGCATTGGCAAAGCCAATAGTTTTGGCTTGTGTGTATTTATGCGGTAGACTACCATAAAGATACTAGTTGGGCATAAAATGGGAACACCTGTAAAAATGGTGTGATTAACTGGTCATGTGATATTAGTGCCAAGCAAATGTCTACTGAAAACCGATACCCAAGACAACACTGTTGCCTTTGTCAATACTTATTTTAAAGGACTTCAGTGCAAGGACCTGAAATAAATTAAGTGGCTGAAGGCTCCGACCTACTTGACATCTAAGATTGTAACCCATTCTCCCACTCGTACATTGCAATCTATGGAAAAAGGCTTATTAGTAACCCCCCCCCCTCTAGAACTACCACTTGGGGAGACATACTCTTCTCTTGTGTGGCCGCTCGTGCCTAGAATTCTCCTTCACCAGAGTCACGGCAAATTCATTCTCTATCCACCTTTAGGAAGCAATTGAAAACATACCCTTCCAGATAACTCTCTGGGCGTATTTAAGGCAGGTAATCTATGCCCACTCCATTAAATTCCATCTCCGCCCAGATGCAGCTATCTGCCAGGCTCCCTCCTGGGATATGCACGTTACAAATATAAAACTAGAAATCAAATCACATTTGGTCAAGACATTTTTATTGCATCAGTATCACATTTACATCTGGAACTAAGCAATTAACTCTCAGCCGATTGCTTAGAAAAAACACTGGCAGGCCAACGTTTGCAGTTAATTCCAGATAGAGCTAGCTCAAAGAGATCCCAGGAGGATGTGTTTTGGAAGGAGAGGCACAGGTAGTGGATGGGAATAGCCATCGGGATTAGTTTAGTTTAGTTTATTGTTTTCTTGCTAGGTGCTTATGCCGCAAATACATCCTGTTTCAAGGCACCCACAGGGAGGGAACATGGGATTAAAGTACAATTACAAAACACATACTATAAGTACAGTGAAGAAGGAAAGGACACACCTACTATGCCTTATGAGTATTCAGAACGTGCAAGTGCAGCAAGGAAGAGGGCAGTGTGGGTTAGGTGCTGGAGGGTCTGTGCTCGTGGGTGAACCACAGATGAAATCCATGGTATGGTATGTTGAGGAGAGAAAACATTACCACTTGGCCCTCAACATATATAACTGCTATTTTGCACAAATTTCCAAATTTGTTTATTTGGTTCACAGTAAAAAACACATCAATTTTAGGGTTAGTGTTGTGAAAAATGAAATGAGCACAAAGCCCTATGTGCATTTAAGCATACAACCCTTTTATCACAGATGTTGGCTAAATATAATGATCTGTAGTCATTCTTATGTTCCCAAAATGTTCAATGATTTTATGGAAAACAGCAAGAAACCATCATTGATGCTATTTGTCGCATTCCCCTTACCCAAAATTGGATATCAAAAGCATGAAATAGCAGTGTGCATAGTGTCCATGTTTGGATGATAATTTTTATGGGTATTCTTGTTTTTTCTCAGCGACTACAATACTTACTGAACATTTTTTTTAAAAAAAAGAGACAGTGTACAATGTTAGTACAATTAAATCTTTTCTTTTTTCCAAAATACTTTTTTCTTTGAACACAGGCGGCAAGTAGTATCAACAAAAAACCAGAAGCATATGGGACAACAGAACATTTTCTACACTTCAACCAACAAATTCATATACTCTCCTCTGCTGACCTCCTGACTGTAACCGGAACTGCACTGGCCACCTGGGCACCCTCTGATCTCGGGCCCAGGTCCCCCCGACCCTCGCTAGTGCCACACACCTGCACTGCCCACCTGGCAACCCCAGCACTTGGGGAATGTTTCTGTATCCCTAGAGTCCCGCTACCATCCCTTGACACCTGAAGTCTGCACTTACCCATGCATTTGCCACTAGCTGGCCGTTACTTACTTATTGTTATCTTTTCCCATGTACTGCACTGTTCTTGCCCCCCTCCCACGCACTTGCGTGATCCGAATGACACCTGGCCTAGTAAGATCGTTGTATGTCCTCCCATTTGTTCCCCTCCCTTGCCTGGTTGCACCTTGAAACACTGTGTATAGGCGTGTTGTAAATGCTATATCATATCATATCATATCATTACTGATATTTACTACACCCAATATACCTTTTTATACAATTCAACATTTGAAAATGTAAAGTTATTTCTTCATTTAAGACACAATATTATGGAATGCACCAAGCACAAATCATAACTATACACCTCATATTGTTAGTTTAGTGCAACTTTTCATACAGACCGAAATACACCAGGAGCTCATTTCAAAACAACTTCTCACTCACCAAATAGTAGGTACAGTGTATTTATTTATCTATTAATACCATTTATTATGTAAACATTTCACTTAACCAAATATCACCATTTCTTGTTTTGACAGAAATGGCAAACAGACCTGAGTGGCTAGAAGCACTTTCCCAAAGAAGAAATGAGTAATGATAAAATCTCTAATGGTAAACAATACATCTTCCAATTTATACAGAGCTCATTGAAATAATAATTTCTTCTTTTCTTATAGTATATAATTTAATTGAAGAAACTACACCACAAATGAATAAATGGAGCATCTCAACAATCTGAAAGACAATCTCGATCCACAACTGTACATAATGAAATAACGATCTTGTCTGCAAAATTGGATGAATTTAGCAATGACTTTAAGGAACTTATACATTATGTTAAAAATGATGTTTTTAGAAATGTTGATTATCACTGTCCTACTTGCACCTGTCCCGCTTGCCTTCAACAATCATCCCATTCAAATTCACAAAATATAAATGAAAGATGGTTTGATGAAACTTTTCTTCCTCCCCCGATGATGACTTTCTAGCCATTCTAAATTCTCCCATGTATGTTTCCCATTCGGATACCCCATCCCTTTCATGAATAATTTTATTTTTAGTATAAATATCTTGTATATTATTCTATGATAATTATTTTTTTTTTAACCCCAAATAATAGTCTGCGGACTATACTACTTGTCTGGAGTGTCCTTTCACAAAATAGGGCATCCACAGACATTGCATTGTGTCCAGACATGTTTGGTCTTGTATGACTCACTTTTAATTGGTACCTGGCCAGCGCGCCCTTTTGTGGTCATCCATGCGCATGCGCCCGGTGTCTCCTGATGGCTGATGTCTGATGTCTGTGGACACCCGCTACCACCGTGGACCCTCCATGGATGTCATCATGTGAGCGCACCTGAAACAGCATTTTAGGCCAATCTAGGATGTTTCTAGTTGATAGCCTTCCAGAGCTCCTAGATCCATTCTTAGTTGATCTATCAACTTGTTACAACTTTTCAAGTCCTATTTTCAATGCAATAGTCCACGAACCGCCGCCAGGTTTGTGGATGCTTCCTTGAAGGGACCCACCGATTACTTTTAGTCATTCTCAATCTGGCAGAGATCTAGAGAGCACCTGCTTTGCAAAGCTGTATTAGAGAGCTCCTACCTTGCTGACAAATGGCATCTATTATGACTATGCCCATCTCTCCTTCCCAGCGGCCACCACCACCACCATCAACATGAGCTAGAGGGTCTGGACATGGGAACAGGCGTGGTGATGCAGAAGAGGATGACAAGGAACAGGAAGATGAAGTAGAGGAAGTACCCAGCTCCAGCACCCAGAGAATCATGGGTGTGGCAGTTTTTGACCACCTTTGGGTGTGTAACGAAGGCTCAGGCTGCCAAGATGAGATGCACTGAGTGCAACACTCAGTCGCAGACAACCTGGGCAGTACTCCTATGGGACCATCTCCATGCGCTGCCACACCAGATACAGCCACCTGGGTGCTTTGAGAAAGGATGTTCCTTTCTCAGGGAAAAGCAGGTTAATGTCCTCCACCCCATCTTCCTCAATTGCTCCTGCCACCACAAAGGATACTCCTGTGGGGCAGAGTATTCTGCTGGCTGCCTTGCAGGCCATGCAGGACGCTATTGATCCTTATCTTTCGCGGGTCTGCAGGGGGGATAAATTCAGAGTGCTTTCGAGGCTGCAGTTAAGGAGCATGAGAAACACTGCCACCTACCTTAAATTTAAGGCACACCCAACATATTCCCTGTCCACCTGCCCCTCTACATCTGTGGTTGGTGCCCCTTCCCTCCCTTTCCTCTGCCACCTTACCCTGCCTCTCCTACAAAAAAAAATAAAAAACAATATGATCGCCAGAATGACAGAAAACGTTTCTTTTTGGAGCCACCTTTCACAGCTAAAAAATAGAAGTAAAAAAAAAAATGAAATACAGGACCTTTTGCAGCCTGCATAGTTTGCAGAGTGTATAATAGTCCATGAACACCTGGAAAATTGGGGTGGGTTGAGGGAATTCAAATCAATTCACTTATTTTTCGTAAAAAAATGATGGTTCTTAATATAACCTTTTTTATTGTCTTTCTGGCTTTTATATTTTTGGGGAATTATCTGGTTTAATATACTGAACTAACAAATGCTCTACTGAACTTCATTTTTTTTCTAACTTTACCAAAAAGTGTTTCTCATTATTTTCTGTTGTTCCTTTTTGTTTAGTCCAACCACTAAATAATACTTCAATCCATATTTTATGTGTTCACAGAAACTGTGTCAATGCATTTTGAACATTTTCAAGAAACATCTGATTGCCAACATCAGCCAAATGCACTCCATCTCTTCAAAAAATGTTCGCAATATCAAATTTGATATTTTCATTGTGAAAAGATGTAATGCCAACATCCTGAAAATAGCACGAACAGATTTGATTAGATTGTTCCTTTCTTTCTTGAATTGTGGACAAAATAAACTAGAACGCTTCCACATTTGTCTTTGAGCTATCCGAGGAAAAAACAATCTTGGAATGTGGGAATCGTTCCATTAACTTTGCAAATGCATCTGTCATGGCAAACTGTAAGGAAATTCTGGTGACATAGTTGCCTGCCCAATGAACAACAATGATGTCCGGATGCTTGAAAGTAACCATATTCTCACAAAACGGGTGCAATTCTGCTGCCCACTTAATTTCTCAAACTCCATACCAGAAAACTTCAACTTCTTGAAATCCAGGATTCCCACATAATCCACACTTCTCAGAGTACACCTTTAGCCAATGTACCCAAGAATTGCGCACAAACCAGACACAGTGCTTCCTCAAAGCCATAGCTATAGCCATAATCACTACATACAACAAAGATAAGTCTTGCTACCCAGTCTTCCTGTACGCCACACCTGCCCCACGTTATTGCAGAGTCTAATAACATTCTCAACTTCAGAAAGAGACTCAACACTCTTCTGTTTGTGTAGTCACACCTATGCGAACACTGATTGTTTTGAACCACAGTGCTTAGATGGCCTGGCCGTAGGCGCTAAATAAATACTGTTAGCAATAGTAATCACATCAGGCTAGAGGTTGGGAGTGGGAAAGAAGACACCATGTGAGGTTGGGATTTGGGGCTGCGTAGGGGAGCCAGTTACGGGTAGAAAATGTTTGGTTTCCAGGGGAGGACCACAGCAATCACACGAGATTAGAGAGGCAACACCGCAAGACGTACTCAATGTGCATTACATGAAGCAATGATTTATGGGGTGTTTTATGAGCATGTTAGCAACTGAGTGGAGTGAGGGGACTTGGAAAAATGAAGGGGGACACGTGTTGATTGACTGTGAGGACATGGAACAGTTTTGAATTCTGAGCAATTTTTCCCTTTATCACGTGAATCGGCGAACTGCTACTCTAGCACAGGAATTTCTGTTATGCAAATGACTACTGTGAAATTATATTGGGAAAAACGAGTTAGGAAAAAAGGTTTAACATGTGCAGTGCCTTCATCTACTGGGCAGGGGGCAATGGGTGATTGTTAACAAAGTAATGGTGTGACATTTCCTGGGCCCAAAAGAAAGATATTTGTGTATCACACACACACACACACACACACACACACACAGGCCATGGCCGAAGGCCATAGCTAGTGATATCTCAAGAAACTGCAACATGTTCAGCCATGGCCACTGCCCATGGTTGAAGGTCATGGCTAATGGGTCCAAAAAGAAACGATTGGTAGAACATGTGCAGTGGCCACGGTCGAAGGCCATGGCTTGTGGGCCCTGAGGAAACACAGGTATAGCAAATCCCTTGACCTTCAGAGACAAAGCATTTGTTAAGTGCGTGTGTAAGGTGGACAGATTTAATGCAACAAAACCCTTGAAATTTAGCACTCAGATTTCAATCAAGTCTACTTCGGGGAACAGAAATTTGTCACACGGACCAAACAGTGATAGCCGAAAAGGGCCAGGGAGGAAAAAATAAATTGAGGGGAGTGGAGGGACCATGGAAAGAGGAGGGGGCACTTGGTGAGTGCCTGAGAGGACAAGGAAGAGTTTGGGATGTGTTTGCATTATCGTGGCAATACCGGGGCAATCCCACGAGTTTGAGTAGTTCAATACCGCTGCATGTGTAGTTGATTGCCATTATCGTGGGATCCCAAGGGAATGAGAAGAGAGTGAAAAAAAAGTAATTTTACACCTGCAGTGATCACATCTCCTAGGCAAGGGGTAATGGATCTCTGTTCCCAAGGGCAAGGCTAGTGGGCCCTAAAGAAACCTAATGCTGCAACATGGAAAGTGGGCATGGTTGAAGGTCAATGCTAGTGGGCCTGAAGAAACTCTAGCATAACAAAACCCTTGATATTCAATGAAATAACTTTAGTTAGGAGGGTGTTAAAGTTAGCAGATTTAGTGTAAAAAATACACAGCAATAAAACCTTTGGAATTCAGTGAAAAATACCTTGGTTAAGAGAGTGTTAAGGTGATCATATTTAACGCAACATACAACAAACCCCTGAAATTCAGCAATACAATTTCAAGCAAGTCCACTGTAACTTTGCACCCACTATCTTTCAGTGTATGACCACAATGATGACATCACTGATGACATCACATGGGACTTCACAAATTGCATCATACATGACATCACTGATGAGATCAATAATTACATCAAATGGGACATTACTGATTAAATAAGATAGACTGCCGCACTATTTTATGCATATATATATATATATTCACTGAAAAAACTTTGTTAAGGGGACGTTATGGTTAAGTTGCAGTAATAAAAACCTATGAAATTCAATGAAAAAACGTTGTTCAAGGGACGTTATTTTTAAGTTGCGCTACTAAAAACGTATCAAATTCAGTGAAAAACTTTGTTTTCCTACACCGGGATGCTGTGTAGGAAGGAAAATCCTTTTCCAAGATGGCCACCATGGGCCCCTGTTCGCTTTCCATGGCAGCCTGCAGAAGGCGAAAAGAGAACCCTATGACCATATTACCACAAGCACATTTTTCTTCCCTTTCAAACCTATCCTAATTTAGAATAACTTTACCACAAAGCCAGTCCCAGGTGGACATGGCCACTTTAACCCCATGTGTTGTCCCTCGTGGTCATGGCCAGTAGCCTGATTGTCCGGATCATGACCTTATTCCATGATCCGGACAATCTGGCCACTGCCCATGGGCACAGGCTACACCTCAGTCACCAAAGGTATACCACTATTTTTTGTACATACATTTGACACTTGTCAAAAAACAAAATCCATTCAGACTTTACAAAAATATTTATATTTAGATCTATAATCTTTTTTGCAAACCTTTGTGTAGATTTGTCAAATGGCACCACATTTATAAGCCTTTAAAATATTTTGGGACCCCCCTCTAATTTTGCCCCCTCTTGACAAAATCCCACCAAACTTCGCAAAAACATGTATATCTAGATCTATTATCAGTTTGCCAAAATAAGTCTAGATTTGTCAAATTACACCTCATTTATAAACCTTTACATTATTTTGGGACTGACCCTCTAATTATGCCCACCCTTGACAAAATCCCACCAAATTTCGCAAAAACATGAATATCTAGATCTATTATCAATTTGCCAAATAAAGGGGGTAATTCATAGAATTTCACGCACAAGTGGCGAACGCGGCTGGCGCACAGTGTGCGCGTGCGAATGTCTGCGCCAGCCGCGTGCGCTAAAATCAATTTCCGCGCACAGCGTATTCATGGATTTTAGCCTCCAAAACCAGCTGTGGCGCAGAGTGGCGCAGCGACCCTGCAGCAGCGCCAGTTACGCCCCCAAGAACACCCTTGCGCAAGGAAAAGCCATCAAAATCCCCAATCCAGCGCAAAGGGCTGCGCTAACCCTGGACCAGTTTACAGTTCACAGTTTATGGCAAGCGGGGAACGTGTATTACTGGGGTTCGCGTGAAGTTTCACACGCGAAAGGGTCTGTGCGAGCGGGGTATGTGTATAACTGGGGTTCGCGTGAAGTCTCACACGCGATTGGAGCAGGGTACGTGTATTATGGGGGTTCGTGGGAAGTTTCACATGCGAAAAGGCCTGTGCGAGTGGGGTACATGTATTACTGGGGTTCGCGGGAAGTTTCACGCACGAAAGGGCCTGTGCGAGTGGGGTACGTGCATTACTGGGGTTCACGTGAAGTTTCACACGCGAAAGGGCCTGTGCGAGTGGGGTACGTGTATTACTGGGGTTCGCGTGAGAAAGGGCTTGTGCGAGTGGGGTACTTGTATAACTGGGGTTCGTGGGAAGTTTCACATGCGATTGGAGCAGGGTACGTGTATTACGGGGGTTTGCGGGAAGTTTCACACGCAAAAGGGCCTGTGCGAGTGGGGTACGTGTATAACTGGGGTTCGTGGGAAGTTTCACATGTGATTGGAGCAGGGTACGTGTATTATGGGGGTTCGTGGGAAGTTTCACATGCGAAAGCGCCTGTGCGAGTGGGGTACATGTATTACTGGGGTTCGCGGGAAGTTTCACACGCGAAAGGGCCTGTGCGAGTGGGGAACGTGAATTATTGGGGTTCGCGTGAAGTTTCACACGCGAAAGGGCCTGTGCGAGTGGGGTATGTGTATTACTGGGGTTCGCGTGAGAAAGGGCCTGTGCGAGTGGGGTACTTGTATAACTGGGGTTTGTGGGAAGTTTCACATGCGATTGGAGCAGGGTACGTGTATTACGGGGGTTTGCGGGAAGTTTCACACGCGAAAGGGCCTGTGCGAGTGGGGTACGTGTATTACTGGGCTTCACGGGAAGTTTCACACGTGAAAGGGCCTGTGCGAGTGGGGTACGTGTATTACTGGGGTTCGCGTGAAGTTTCACACGCGAAAGGGCCTGTGCGAGTGGGGTACGTGTATTACTGGGGTTCGCGGGAAGTTTCACATGCAAAAGGGCCTGTGCGAGTGGGGTACGTGTATAACTGGGGTTCGTGGGAAGTTTCACACGCGATTAGAGTAGGGTACGTGTATTATGGGGGTTCGCGGGAAGTTTCACACACGAAAGGGCCTGTGCGAATGGGGTACGTGTATTACTGGGGTTATACACAAAAGTTTCACACGAGAAAAGGCCTGTGCAAGTGGGGTATGTGTATTACTGGGGTTCGCGGGAAGTTTCACACATGATTGGCCCTGTGCGAGCAGGGTACGTGTATAACTGGGGCACGCGGGAAGTTTCATACGCTATTTGAGCAGGGTACAAGTATTCCTGGGGTGCGTGGGAAGTTTCACACGTGATTTTGCTGTCAGAGTGGTGTACTAAATTTCGGGGGTGTGCGGGGAGACCTACACGCGAATTGGCCGTGTGGGTCCTCCCAGGTATTTATCTCTACACCCTCCACGGCCCCTGCAGGCAGCCCACACAACAGGGGACTACCCTGCACCCCTGGTCATCTCCCGCAGGCAGCCCATCTACCATGGGCCTGCCCCCCAGCCAAGCCACATGTCAGCTTGCACTACTGATCACCCACTCATGTCCCACCGCAACCCCACCCCCCAGCAGTCAGGGGCACCTGCCAGCAGGCCCCCACTCATGTCCCACTCATGTCCCTTTGCACCCCCACCCCCAGCAGTCAGGGGCACCTGCCAGCAGGCCCCCACTCATGTCCCACCCATGTCCCTTTGCACCCCCATCCCCCAGCAGTCAGAGGCACCTGCCAGCAGGCCCTCACTCATGTACCTTTGCACCCCCACCCCCCAGCAGTCAGGGGCACCTGCCAGCAGGCCCCCACTCATGTCCCCAGGCACCCCACCCCCCAGCAGTCAGGGGTACCTGCCAGCAGGCCCCCACTCATGTCCCCCTGCACCCCACCCCCCAGCAGTCAGGGGCACCTGCCAGCAGGCCCCCACTCATTTCCCTTTGCACCCCCACACCCCAGCAGTCAGGGGCACCTGCCAGCAGGCCCCCACTCATGTCCCTTTGCACCCCCACCTCCCAGCAGTCAGGGGTACCTGCCAGCAGGCCCCCACTCATGTCCCTTTGCACCCCCACCCCCCAGCAGTCAGGGGCACCTGCCAGCAGGCCCCCACTCATGTCCCCCTGCACCCCCAGCCCCCAGCAGTCAGGGGTACCTGCCAGAAGGCCCCCACTCATGTCCCCCTGCACCCCCACCCCCCAGCAGTCAGGGGCACCTGCCAGTAGGCCCCCACTCATGTCCCCCTGCACCCCCACCCACCAGCAGTCAGGGGCACCTGCCAGCAGGCCCCCACTCATGTCCCCCTGCACCCCCCAGCAGTCAGGGGCACCTGCCAGCAGGCCCCCACTCATGTCCCCCTGCAGCCCCACACCCCAGCAGTCAGAGTCACCTGCCAGCAGGCCCCCACTCATGTCCCACTCATGTCCCTTTGCACCCCCACCCCCCAGCAGTCAGGGGCACCTGCCAGCAGGCCCCCACTCATGTCCTACTGCACCCCATCCCCCAGCAGTCAGGGGCACCTGCCAGCAGGCCCCCACTCATGTCCCCCCTACACGAAATAAAGATGCACAGTCATGGCCCACTTCTACACAAAAAATGCCACATCACGCCACTCCATTCTTGAGACACAATGATTTCCCAATCCACCCCACACTGACATGCCTATCTCAAGACACAAACCAAAACTCAACTATGTACATCAACACATGTCCATCACACACATACACTGGTTGGCATTGCTTGTGTAAACCCACAATTTCACATGCATCAACCCAATGAGCAAATCCCACACATGGAACTAAAATATGAAAATGTATTATGTACATAAATAAATAAATGAAATGAAAGCATACCAAAATATCAAACATGAAATGAAAAGCATGTAAAAAAGATGGGTGAATGAAAATGATAAGCAATGCAAAGAAATTTGAAAGAAAAACAGTCCAAACTCTCCCTCCACCAACGCAAATCCAAAAAAAGGTAAAAAAAAAGATATCCATTGTTTCATGTTCATAATGATAAATAAAAATGTGAAATCAATCCATAGTCCAACTATTTACAATACATTGTCCTGAAAAAAAAAAAAACATTACTCCATGTCCATAATGAAAAAAAAAATACAAATGAATCCATGATGTAACTATATACAATCCATTGTCCAAAATAAAAATCCATTAATCCATGTGCAAAAATCCCAAAAATAAATCAATCCATTGTCCAACGATGTAAAGGGTCCATGAGCCCAACTAAACAAAATGAAACCTACCTAAGAAACTACCGAAAAATATAACTATATACAAATGTGTGTGACATTGTCCATTGACCACAAATAAAAGGAAAACGAAAAGGAAACCTAACTCTAAAAACTATTTACAATGGCAGCGGGCTAGTCCGACGGCTCACTTTTGGATGTCCCGGGCCAGGGCATCATTGAATTCCTGCTCAATGTCCTGGAGGCGTTCCTCTTCCATCCCCCCAAGGGTTCACAGGAACGACGACATGTTCTCCTCCAACTCCCTGCGAATTTCCTCGAGGCACTTGGCCCGCCTCAGGGCCCTCCGCATGAAGTTCTCTGCCCTGACCATTGTGAGCCGTGCTTCTTCTGCCCGCTGCCGCTCCGCATCTATAGCATGGCCTAACCGCTGCCACACGGAAGACACTTTCAGTCTTGGGTCCTCCTGCCCTCTGGCCGATGCCTGAACCTGCGATGACGAAGGCCCCGAGCCATCATGGCTCCCACCTTGTTGCTGCTGCTGCTGTGCCTCTGCCTGTGCCCTGGCTCTTGCTGCCTGCACATCCTCCTCCAGCTGGGGTGCAGTTGTTGATGTGGCCACCCCTGCTGGACGTCCGACTCCCAACTGTGGCAGGATGTGTCCTCCACCAGCCTGGCCGCAGGGTCAGCGGCAGCTCCACAGGGTACCGAGGTGATACATGGGTGGGAAGATGGCATGGAGTACGACTGGTGCATAGGGGGTTCAGTTGAGGAGGGGATCGGAACAAGGTCCAGCTAACGGAGGAATCCGGCCCTGGTGAGCTGTCCCAGTAGGTCAACGCAGTCAACGAGCCATTCGAGATGACGTGCAGTCTCCTCATGAAAAGACTGCAGGTCACCTTGCATGGCCAGTTGACGCAACGCCACCCCACCCAGGACAGGCTCAACCCGGTCCCAGTAAGCCACGTCCGCAGGGAGAGGAAGGCCAGTTGTTGTAAGCGGATCCCCTCCCTGAAAACGGGTCTGGACGTAGGCATCCCTGCTGGTGTGGGATGATGCAGTCACAGGATCGGGGACAGGATTACACACAGGCACCTCCGCGGAGACCTGTGCTGCCTCCTGTCCCTGCCCCTGCACTTCACCACTAGCACCAGTGGAATCCTCACCCCCAGACCCTGTGTCTGTCCCTTACACGGCCTCCTCCTCCACCAAACTCCCCACCAACCTGGATGACTCCGTGCCATCTTCCTCTGTCGGATCTTGTGGGGTCCCTGCCGCTGTGCTCCACAGCAGCCTCTCCGCCCTCTTCTACACTTGAAGCTGCAGATAGGGAGAGATAAAACACAGGCATCAGGGTACTGTACAATGGACTGATACACACATGACAGTTCCACGTGAGTGGCATTGTTTAACTACAGACACGGCATAACACTCCACGACACACATGTCATTTTAACTCACACACATGAACATTTCAACAGCAATATTGCACCAGGCAGCACCATCCATACACATACAACAGCATGAACAGCCAAAGGTGAGCCTGACATGAAACACAAGGAGTGCACTAAACATGCACACACGCCACCACACTTACATGCATGTCTACATCTCCTTCAACTGTTGCAGTGATGAGATCGCCATACATGTCACATCTGCCATTCATCCTTCTACATATCAGTGTCACGTGCATCCATGTTGCATCACAGTTGCACACTTGTCAGATACACATACATGCCCATGTACACAGTGCAGATACATGCATTATGAACCACCATCTATGCCACAACCATGCCAATGTACATACACAGAAATTCAAACATGTGTGCTCCCACACCTGCATTTGCCCAGCATGCTCACCAACACATACACCATCAATGTGTCTCACAACTGAGAGGACTCACATGTGGCAGCCTCACGCCCATGTTCATACACATCCCTACATGGCCCTACATAAACCATGTGCAACCTGCACACTACTGGCACACCACGAGACTCACAGCGTACTATCAACATGCATGTACACTTACCGCTCGACTCCAGATGGGTCTGCCTCTCAAGGATCTGGACGTAGAGCGCTGGGCATATGCGTTCCAGGACCCTCATTTGATGGTCCGACAGCTGGCCCCGGCGCCCCTTGGCATCCGCTGCCTTAGCGAGGTGCCGGACCTTGTTGAGGGTCCTGGACCTGAAGTCCTCCCAGCGCTTCTTGACATGATGTAAGTCACGGACTGCCACCCCCTACGCGTTGATGGCAGTCACGATGTCCATCCAGATCCTGGTCCGTCCAAACTTCCAAAGAGGGCATCATACTGCCCCAGGACTTGCTCCACCAGGACACCAACTTCGTTGGCAGTGAAGCTGGTGGCCCTCTGCCTCTCTGGCTGGGGGTTGCCAGTGCTGCCAGATGGTGTTGTGCTAGACATAGCAACCCCAGAGGCAGGAGTGGGTGGGCAACTTGGTCCTGGGGCTGGGCTGTGGAGCGATGGAATCCCAGTCGGGAGTCTTCGGTTCCAGCAGGGGTGGTCACAGCAACTACACCCCTGGCTAACGTGCAGGCAGCAAATGGCAGGGCATGGGGGCAGCAGGCAGTCAGGCAGCAGCAGATGGCAGGTGGGAGCGTGCTCAGGGCTCTGCGGGGCAGTAATTCGGCCTTCTGGGTAGGAGCGTGGTCTTCCGTGTGTTTTCGCGTTGCCAGCTTGATACGGAGTGATTTGGCACGTGAAAAAATTGCACGTCAGCGTGTAATTCGAGGAAAGGGCCTTAGCACGTAAGTGTGTCAGCACACGCACGCGATTTCATTGGACCTAAGGCCCTTAGCGCGTAAGCACGTAAGTTACATTGCGCGCGCACCCGTTTCCCTCATAGCACGTGATGACAGAGCACATGTGGAAAAACTGCACGTCCGAGTGTCATCGCGTGTAATTGGAGGAAAGGGCCCGCGTACACGCGTATCTGACGTGTACGTGTGGGCCGGTTTAAAAGCTACGTGTAGGACACCATTTCCTTGTACGTGCTTTTCGTGGAGAGCGAGTGGGTGAAATCTGTAGTTCTTGTTGGTTCACACGCGATTACTTCACAGCGTTTCTAGTTTGTACTCCCTGTTACCTCTGACAGCTCTTTTCTGATTGTTTGTTGGGCCTGTTTCCTCAAACAGAGTTCACTTCTCCTTTTGTCCTGTCTCCTCAGACAGCGTACAATTCTTCTTTTGGCGGGGGTGTTGCCAACACGCACACGCGCGTATTTTTCACATTATTTTTCCAGGCAGACGGTGAGTTCCGCACGTACTTAGCAACTGTGCTTGCCCCGTGTGCCGCGTTCCCCTTCAGAGGTCACTGTAGGCTGCATGTATTACGCGTACGCTTATTTTTCTGTTTCTGGGTGCCACAGCGTAGTGCGGGTTAATTCTTTCATGCACGTGGTCTACGAGGGGTTGCGTGCACGTTAATTTTTGATTTTGGTCTGCCTGTGAGTTGCGTGACCCGTCATCTTCCCCCAGGGGTCACAGACAGCCTTGTTAGAGCACTAGGGTACAAATTCCATCTAGTATCCTACCCCTTTCACCCCCAATTGCCCAGGACAATAGTTTACTGCAACTCCCATACGCACAACAACCTCAGTGCCATGGTTGGGAGGCGACCAAGCGGTAAGGGAGGCAAAGGTGGCCGACCTTCAAAAGGTGGGCGTGGTGGGCGTGGTGGGCATGGTGGGCCCGGTAGGGGACGTGGCCGGGATTTGCAGGGTGCCCCTATACCCCCATGTGTGGAGGAACAATCAGGGACACCCATGCCCCCCCCCCATGGTTGAGGGAAACGTGGCTGACACCATCCCAGCTCAGCCCCTGTTGGACCAGCCCATTGTGGCACCTGACCTGGTACAGGATAACTCCCAGGCTGACTTCCAGGTCAGCAAGTCTAGGCCACGTGTGGCGGTGCAAGTTTTTGTCACCAAGCCACGTGGATCTGGGGCAGCTATGTCATCTGCTGCCCCAAGTATGCAGGGTGGGGAGGCTGCAGGGGCAGCTGCAGCTCCATCCACCCCAGCCCTGACTCTCCCAGCCAGGACAGTGTCAGTCCAGGTCCATCAAACTGACGTTCCCCTGCCAACATTACCCTGCAACCAATGCCTGCATCAAGACCTATGGTCATTGTGCATTCCCGCACTCCTACTGCCCAGTCCACCGGTGATTCTGCCCCTACTGACCAGAGCGGCATAAGCCACACTGGCACCACTCCACCTTTAAAGAAGAGGAAGAAGGGTGCTCTGGCACGACAGGCTGAGACCCCAGAAACGGCTACACACTCCGTCGCATCAAGGAAGCCTTGATTTAATGACGCGGAACTTGATGCACTTGTGTCCTATGTGTCGGCACATAGCCGCGAAATGTTGGTGACTGCAGGGTGCAAGACCACACCTGGTCAATGTAGGGAACACTGGCAGGCCATCGCCGACCACATGAATGCCCTTGGATTTGTGAGGCGCACAGCTGATGATTGCTACAAGCGGTGGAATGACCTAAAACGCAGAGCAAAGAACAAGCTGGCCTCAAATCATGCCGCTACTCTGGGGACTGGCGGTGGGTCTCCACAAGAGGACAACGAACTCACTGAACATGAGTCTGTTGATGGGGCCTTCGTCACAGAGGAACAGATCCAAGGTGTGGGAGAACTACCTGATTATGATGCATTGTCCGGTGAGTGCCCATGTATGTGTTTGTAATGCATGTGTATGTTGTTTGGGTGACGGGTTCTGATTGACTGCCAGGTGAGGGTGTGTGTGCCTGAGTGGTATGGGTCACCTATGCGCTTCATCCAAAACATTTAGCGGCCTTGGATTTGGGTGCGACAGTATCCCTGCTGCCCACAGTAGTAATTTAGTGAAACATTACATCAGTTGCCCTTGAAGTGGCATCTTGCAACAACATTGTTTGTATTTTTCAGTGTTCGTTCAGGCTGATTGTTTCAATTCTCCCACTTTTGCTACGCATTCCTCAGCCCTATTGTCACATTTGTGACATGCTTCTGTCATTGATGAACCCCACATTGGCCCCCATGTGTTACCTTGTTAAGTGAATGATTTGACCATTCAGGAGGATTGAGTATTGGCCTGATCACATACATTTTTGGGGCCTGTTTGAATGTGGACCATGATAGTTGTTTCCTGTCATGTTGAAGTGCACAAACATTGATGTGTACACCGGCCTGCAATCACTGTATTTTTTTACACTGGATGTGTTGCAGTGTGTGGCACATGCGTATTTTGTCACACTATGTAGCATTTTTCATCTCATCATGTCCATCTCACATGGATGGCTGACAGTACTCATTCACTGACATATGGATGTACTTGTGGAATGTACCATGGCTATGGTACATGCCATCTGTGTGATGGCATCCGTCATGTATGTGTATTGGACATGCCACTCACAGGCCAATGTGTGATGGCAGTGCTACCCAGCATGCAGCAAATGTGTTGCTCTTCCATCTTGGTGTCATCGGTGTCTGCCTTTTGCCTCCCCTTCCAACTCAGTGACAGTGCATGCATGGGAGGGTTATAGTCATGTGGGACATGTGTAAATCATGCACTGGTTCTGTAGCTTGTCAGGCCTATTTGTGTGCTATGGTGCTAATGCCTGTTTCCATTTTTTGTCTTTCATGTTTTTGCAGGGGATGACGCACTTGATGCTGTTGAGGTTGAGGAGATGGTGCAGACCCAGGAGGAATCTCAGGCACGACCGGGCACCAGTGGGGGACGTGGTGTGGTGGTGGGTGAGAACCCAATCTTGCTGCAGACCATTCTGTCCAGGGGTGTCTCTGGGTGCACCTCCCCAGACCTCTATTCAGGTGCAGATTCGGATGATGAGACCTATGTGCCATCGCAGGTAAGTGTTTTTGGCAGGGATTCTGTTCTGTCCAACCCACCTGCACCAGGGGTAGAACCCTCTATGGGGATGTCAGTGTTGGTAAGTAATGGAGAGGGTGGCCACCTCCATTGTCCCCCCTGAAAGGCAGATGGAGCAACTACAGCAGGCAACAGACTCCATTTGCCAATCACACAGGGAAGACATGTTGGCGTCCAACAGGGACCAACGGGCAGCACTGGAGACTCTACGCCAATCGATATCAATAGAGTCCCAGGCCCACAGGGAAGCCCTGAGGGTAGAACTCCATCACCTCAGGGAGACTCTTGTTGACCTTGAGGCTTCCACTAACTTGAGGAGGCAACAGCTCACACGTCCGCTCTCAGCTGAGATGCAGGCAACTCGGGAGGAGATCCGGGCATCACGTCAGGTGCTGCATGGGGATCTCCGCACTATAATCCTCCAGAACGAGACCTTCCACACCTGCATGCTTGCTGCCATGGAGGACCATACCAGGACTTTGCGTGGGCTGCCTCCCATAGCACCACCACCTCCTGATGCAGCAGCAGAGGGTGATGAGAGCGACAGCAGCAGTTCTCCCACATTGGCATAGCCGTGCAGGCCATGAGCCCATGGAGGTGTTTTTTTTTCCCCAACATCCACACAGGTGGCTCCCCCCCGACCCCCACATGGGTGTTTTTGATTTTTGATTTTTTATTTTTTTTTACAGTGTGTTGCCTTGTGTGGCTTCCGTGGGCATCCACTGTATTCCGGCTGGGCACCTGCAGGCTTGTCCTGAGTTTGGGTTAGATGCTTGGGTTCGTGAGGCACACACCCCTCCTGCTTCCCGTTTCCATGGGCTTGCAAAGGGTGTGCCCAAGTGACAGTGAATTACACAGTGACGTTGGACTCCCATGAGCTGTGTGGGCAGTCTGTAGTCAATACTGTGTATACATTCCTAGTGGATATTGTTGTTGAATCGTACACTGCATGGTGTATTGATATGTGCTTGTGCATTCATGTCTTCCTCCTAATTTGCAGGTTCATTCCTCATGTCTTCACAAGGCCGTCTACTTTGGAGATGGAGTTCATGTTGTAAGCAATGCACTTACATATTTGCATGGCAGCAACACTGTACAGTTGGAAGGGGTCGATGTGCTGGCATAATCAGGTTGTAAGACTACCACTACTTTAACTTAGTACTGTCATGTTTTTTGCTTTGTTTGAGGTTGTGCAGCTGCATTGTATTGTTGGTAAGTATTTGGTCATGTGTGTTGTTAGTTCTACATTATTGGGAGCATATTGTGTGTGGCCAGTTGCCATTAGGGACACTGTACTTTGTGACACTTGTGTCAGGTTTTGGGGATTGCTTTGTTTGTTCTCACATAGCATGACATGCCATGGTGTGTTGGGTGGCGGTTCTGGGGAGGGGTTGGGTGACATGGCACTGTTGTCATGTTGTATTTTGCAAGGGGGTAATGAATTTAGCAGCATAGAAGTGTGTTTTTTGATGACACAGCATTGGTGGTGTTTGTGTAGGTAGGGATGCACACAATGTAACACTTCCAGGTGACCAATCTCAGGCTGGTATGGTTGTGACAGTTGACTGTCCCTTAAGTCATCATCATTGATTGTCAACTGGTATGTGCCACGGCTGTGTGCACTCCACAGGGGTGTGATTTTAGGTGAAGTAATTAGCCACCAGCTGTGTACGGGCTGCCTCGCCCCGTGCCCTTTCCCCTCCCATGGCAGCGGCCGTTCATGTGGTTGGGGATGTGGGGGCACCACCATGTCCACGGGCAGGCCCCGGCGTGATGCAATGTTGTGCAGGACACATGCTGCCACTATGATCCTGCACACTACTGGGGGAGCGTATAACAGCTGCCCGCCAGAACGGTCAAGGGAGCGAAAGCGTGACTTGAGAACTCTGAATGTGCGCTCCACTATGCCCCGGGTTGCAATGTGGGCTGTGTTGTATCTTACCTCGGGTGGTGTGGTGGGGTTCCGAATTGGCGTCATCATGTGGGTGCTCAGGGGGTAGGCACTGTCCCCTGGGGAGGTGGTGATGGGTATCATTAGTGGGGTTGTGACATTACTCAGTATCTGACATGCATGCATGTGCTGTGGCATTTATACTCACCGTGCAGCCATGTATCGCCATGCCGCCCAGCTTCTAGGTCCCGGTTTAGGATTGACATTCTGTAAATAAAACTGTTGTGGGTGGACCCTGGATAGTTAGCATATACTGAGGTGATGATTCCCTTGGCATCACATACTACCTGCACGTTGACGGAATGCCAGTGCTTGCGGTTTCTGTAGATGTGCTCTGATGACCTGGGGGACGTAGAGCCACATGGGTGCAATCAATGGCACCTAGGACATTGGGGAATTGTGTTACCCCATAGAAATCCTGGACGGCAACCTGCCTTTCTGCAGGTGTTCTGGGCAGGTATATGCCTGCGGACTGATGGGCGTGCAGTCATGATGGCCAAGACTTGGTGTAGGCAGCGTGACTGCGTGGCCTGTGACACCCCCCCACTATAGCACTTGTCCGCTGAAATGATCCAGTGGCCAAGAAGTGCAGTACATTGAGGACCTTCTCCAGGGGGCTGAGTGCTTGGGAGCACAGGGTGGGTGATGTGAGGTCATCCTCCCACTCACTCAACAGGTCGAGTATTATGTGAGGTGGAAACCTGTACCTCCCATACACCTGGTCATCAGGCATCCCAAAAAGACTGGTTCTGGGTGTGAAAATTCTGGGCCTGACTATCCTCCTCCTCCTCCTGCGGTATCCAATGACCACTGCTGCTTGGAACGGTATATTCATCCTGGCGTCTGAGCTTGTTTGTTGTTTGTGCGCACTTTTATGCTGCGCGGGTCCACGTACCCCTGCTTCCTGCTGGCGTGCGTGTTTCCGGATTAGCGCTTCTTTTTTGGCGCACGCGTTAGCCCCGTTCGAATCCATGAATACGTGTTTTGAACATGCGTGTGGGCATTCCGTGTATTAGCCTCCTGTACTTCCCCCGTGACGGCCACATTTTCATGCGTTGTTCCCCATTCCATTTTTCACGTCCCCTGTTCCTCCTACTTTTGTTGTGTGCGCCGCGCTATGTGCAATTTCGCTGTGTGCTTAGCGCACGCTGTTTGGAGACGTGTGCGCCAGCGTGCGCCATGCAGAATTTTGGCGCACATCCTGGGATTTACATGCACACGGACTTCCATGAATCGCTGTGCGCGGGTTTCACTGCGATTTTCGCACTGGCACTGCGATTTGCCGAAAATTTCAGCGCACATTAATTGCATGAATCGGCCTGCTAGTGTAGATTCGTCAAATGGCACCTCATTTATAACCCTTTACATTATTTTGGGACCCCCCTCTAATTTTGCCCGCTCTTGACAGAATCCCACCAAACTTTGCAAAATCATTTTGAATCAGGTCAGGAATAAAATCGCAGTTTCATTAAGTGCCGCCAAAGTTATTAGCCATCCAAGAACTGCTTTCACCAACCCTGTAATGCTGAGGTGTCTGCGAACTTATCAGGACTTTCGTGGTGAAAAAACACCTGTTTTTGTTGCTTCTTGCAGCCATATCCTACCCCATCCTCATCACCCCTCGCCTCCCCAGAGATTATTTGATAAGTTTGACAAGTGCAATTTTGTGTTTTTTAATATGTTTTTACCGCGATGTCCGCGGACACCGGTCGCTGTCCGCGAATCCAAGATGGCGGCCGTTTCCAAAAATCTGACGCACTTCATGCTTTTCACCATCCAATCAGTGGGCGCGTCCGATGTCCGCGGACACCACCTTGCCCTCTAAGCCAATCGGTGCCCTGTCCGCAGAGCGATCCGGGAAGTGTGTCCGCATAGCAGACAAAGATGTCACTAATTTTTTGGGACCTAATTTTTGGTCATTTTAAAAAAAAATTCTGGATGGATTTTCACCAAATTTACAAAAGCATGCTTTCGGGACCAAGCCACCGCTCCTGCCGCAAATTCGGTGAATATCCATCCAGCGGTCTGGGCTGTAGGCGTGAGCAAAGTTTTTCTCCATTCAGTCTATGGGAATAAAAGACATTTTGGGTCCCCCCCTATAACTTTGACCCCGAGGCCAAACCTCACCAAACTTTGCCAAAAAATTCAGAATGAGCCATATACTTTTTTGCAAAGTTTGGTGAGGATTCGTCCAAGAGGAGCGAAGTTATAAGCTGCCCAAAAAGTGCTCTTCCTATGGGTTAATCAACTTAACCATAACTACATGGCCGCTACCGTAGGCCATATAATATATATATATATATATATATATATATATATATATATATATATATATATATATACATATATATATATATATATTTATTCAGTAAAAAAACTTTGTTAAAGGGAGGTTATGGTTAAGTTGCACTACTAAAAACCTATCAAATTCAATTAAAAAAACTTTGCTAAAGGGATGTTAGGGTTCCAAGTAAAACCGAAAAAAACCCCTGAAATTTGCCAGTTTTGGTAAGTTAAACAACCATAACTCGCGCCACCACTGTGCACTACTAAGACTAACACCCAGGAGTGATGCCACTGTTTTGCAGTTCATCCAAAAATATGTCACTTGTGAAATCCCTTCACAACAGACACATAGTGACCTTCATAGACAGATTTTACAATTTAAAAGGCACAAATGTGGCAAATATTGTTGTCGCAAATACAAAAGCAAAGGGAAATACTACACCAAATGCTGCTTTGGTTTCCCTAGACCATTTACAGATAGGGGTGAAGTGAACAACTTCATGTCTTCAGTTCGACATAGTGTTAAATGTAAATCACCTAAGAACACGTATTACATAAAAAGAACAGAAGAATCCAAATATATCAATGATTACAATGCAATCATTGCCCTCTCATGCAATGTATGATATGTTACAGCCTACTTAACAAAAGCAGACAAAACAGAGCTTCAAGACCTCTGGAATGACCTATCATCAGACAAAACACTATCTCAGAAATTGTACAGCCTAGGCACAAAAATGCTCTCTCATAGAGAATGTGGCGTCTGTGGAGCTGCAGATCATTTAACCGGTACTGCTTTGTATGGAAAATCGGAAAACATAGTATGTCTAAGTCTTGGTCCTGCTAAATCTAGAAAAAGAGTTCTGAAATCATATGAGGACATAGAAACAATTTCCAAAAAGGTTCCCAACAGCCAAGACATTCTAAAAAACAATTTACTGGACACATACTACCCAAACAGGAATACCACTTTGGAAACCATGTGTCTATACCACACAGCTCAAAACTTTGCATACAAAAATAATATAAAACCCGATGAAAGCAAAGGTAGATATAGAGTGACAGATTGTGAAGGCAGCTTACTGAAACTTACCAAATGAAGCTTAATTAATCATGTCAAATTGTCATTAAAAACTCCTCAACAGAAAGAACTATATACGGCCAAGCACCCAAGACTCTAGGCCCTGGCCACAACCACCGCAGCATATCACATGTATGGTGGCTTATAAATCAATAGCACACCCATAGAATGACACATTTTAACTGCAGCATAAACTCAATTTTCACCCAGGACTGTGGGCCCTGCCCACACCTACCAGATAGATATTCGATTGTATGGGTGTGATGTGTGAGGTTGATATGCTACGGTGGTTGTGGGCTGAGCCTAGAGTCTTGGGTGTGTGGCCTATGGCCTGTGGCCTGCGGCCATGCATCCAAGACTCTAGTCTGCACCACAACCATCTGATCGATGTTCAATACTATGGGTGTATCTATAGCTGTGATGTGCAGCAGTGGTTGTAGCAGGGCCTAGAGTCTTGGGTGTATAGGCATAGATAATTGAATCTGTAGGTGTGCAGTATATGAATCCCATGTTGGCTTGTAACTTCAGTGCTTATAACTTTGTTCTTGGGTGCATGTCCTTCGTCCATGCACCCAAGACTCTAGGCCCTCCCCACAACCACCTGATAGATGTTCAATACTATGGGTGTAACTATTGCTGTGATATGCTGCTCTGGTTGTGGCCAGGGCCTAGAGTCTTGGATGTATGGCCCTAGATATTCGAATCGATAAGTGTGCAGTATATAAAACCGATGTTGGCTTATAACTTCAGTGCTTATAACTTTGTTCTTGTGTGCATGTACTTCGTCCATGCACCCAAGACTCTAGGTCCTGCCCAGAACCACCAGAGCATATCACACCCATTGTGGCTTGTAACTTCACTACGTATAAATTTGGTCTTGGGTGCATGGCCATCGGCCATGCACCCAAGACTGTAGGCCCTCCCCACAACCACCTGATTGATGTTTGATACTACTGGTGTATCTATAGCTGTGATATGCTGCAGTGGTTGTGGCCTGAGCCTAGAGTCTTGGGTGTAAGGCCATAGATATTTGATTGTATGGGTGTGCAGTATATAAAAACCATAGTGGCTTATAACTCCAGTGCTTATAGCTTTGTTCTTGGGTGCATGGCCTTTGGCCATGCACCCAAGACTCTAGGTCCTGGCCACAATCACCACATCATATCACACCCATTGTGGCTTGTAACTTCACTACGTATAAATTTGGTCTTGGGTGCATGGCCGATGTTCGATACTACGGGTGTATCTATAGCTGTGATATGCTGCAGTGGTTGTGGCCAGGGCCTAGAGTCTTGGGTGTTTGTCCATGGATATTTGAATGTATGGGTGTGCAGTGGCTTATAACTCCAGTGCTTATAACTTTCTTCTTGGGTGCATGGCCTTTGGCCATGCACCGAAGACTGTACACCCTCCCCACAACCATCTGAGTGAATAGCGATACTACGGGTGTATCCATTGCTGTGATATGCTGCGGTGGTTGTGGCCAGGGCCTAGCGTCTTGGGAGTATGGCCTACGCCTACGGCCTATGGCCATTCACCCAAGACTCTAGGCTCTGGCACAACCACCGCAGCATATCACACTCATGGTGGCGTATAAATCAAGAGCACACCCATAGAAACAAAAATTTGAACTACGGCATGTACTCAATTATAATATTCGCTAACAACACAGGTGTCCTTAGAACAGTTTCAAGTTGCCTGCGCACAGCACGGACTGAAGTACTATCCTTATGAGACCCCTCATTTTCAGTACTTACAAACATCCCGGACAAGGCGGGCATAGGGAATACATCATTAACACCTGCCGCCTAAACAAATACAGTATTTCACCCATCTCTTAATCTCCGAACCTCCCCAAGCACTCTGACACACCAAAACAGTTTCCGAAACAGCATTTCGCCTCTGGTCGCCGCCGCGCTGTCGGCGGATCCAAGATGTCGGACGCATCCAAACAATCTGACGCACATCACGGCTCACTGCAGCCAATCAGCGGAGACGTTGCATGTCCGCGGTCATGACGCCAGCCCCTTAGCCAATCGGTATCTTGTCCGCGAAGCGAACAGGGAAGTGTGACTGCGGAGCGGACATAGATATATCTAATTTTTTGAGACATACTTTTTGGTCGTTTTAAAGGAAACTACTGGACGGATTGTCACCAAATTTACAAAAGCATGCTTTCGGGACCAAGCCCCTGCCGCAAATTCTGTGAGAATCCGTCCAGCGGTTTGGCCTGTAGGCGTGCGCAAAGTTTTTCCCCCATTCGGTCTATGGGAAAAAAAGACGTTTTGGGACCCTCCTATAACTTTGACCCCCAGACCAAACCTCACCAAACTTTGCCGAAAAATTCAGAGTGGCCCATATACTTTCTTTGCATAGTTTGGTGAGGATTCGTCCGGGGGAGCGGAGTTATAAGCCGCCCAAATAGTGCTCTTCCTATGG